>NC_089721.1:5391674-5760750 GCF_031753505.1 Anomalospiza imberbis | reverse complement strand
GGTAAAATTCCTGATAACTGACTGTTACCACATTTCAGAGTGGTTTTTTTGTTTGTTTGTTTGTTTTTTTTTCTAGTAAATTAGAACCCTCAGAGGCTCGTATTCATGAAAATAGTGGGATGACACACCTCAGAACCAAAAGATTGTTTACAAGCTGCATTCAGTGCTGGAGGAAAAGTTGAAATATTTCTTACATTAACCAACCGTTTTAGCTATGCCTAGTTCCAAAGTTTCCTCAGCTTATTAACTCACAGGTCCACTTGTGGATCAATTATTAATGCAAGAATAAAACAATGTTGCCTTTTTGGACTGCTGAAGCTCTGTCAGCTCATTCTGCATATCTGTCTACCTACGTTTGAGCCCAGAACTTCAATCATTGAACACTTTATTAAAGAAAAGAGAATGTGGCTCTTTCTTCTTCTCCAGACTGTAAGTGTTCAGCTGAACTACTCAATAATACAGCATCTTTATTATTCACTGTGTGATTTGTGCTTATATTACTATGCATTATCATCACACAATTAATCATAGTGACGTGAGTGTGGAACAGAGAGAAATGAAGTTCTGAATAGACCTGTTTCAAAATATTATTTGCATGTTAAAAACTATTTTTTATTATCATCTTATCAACATTTCTCAATAAAATTGTTTTAAACAAATATTTGTATTTGAAAAAGCTGCAAGATCATAGAAAGTTACATTATATAATAACTTTTTAGGTTTACAATAAAAATACCTAAATTTTTTGACCAAGATGAGATTTTTCCTAAGGGCAGAAAATGGGGGAAAAAAAAAAAAGAAGGAAATCTTTCATTCTTCATGGCACTAAAAAAGCTTTAGCAATGTATTTCTTCTTTAATATTCTTGCCATCTTGCAACAGATGCAGGAGAGTTTAGTTTATGGAACAATTTAATAAATAGGTCTGGAAACCAAATTTCTAGCATTTTCTGTGTTGTTATTTGACATAGATCAACATTACTCTTACGCACATATTCCATCATAAAAGCAATCCTATATCAGTTTACTCTTTAGGAATGGGTTACACTTTGCATGAAAGAATGTAGTTTGCCTTATTCCCATTTTATGTTAATTTTTTTCAACTTCTACCTCAAAGGCCAGAATCTCCCTTTAAACAACCCACCACATCCTGGGGTTAATGTGCAATTTGAGATGCACCCGTGTTTGCCTGTATATTAGAGCTGGAATATTTTTAAAATACCCCATTCTAATTAGTATTATGAATGATCATTTATCTCTCTTGACTTTACAGAGCAGAGATTGCAGAAGTTACCATTAATGTGAGGTACAATGAGGGCTAATCACGAATAAGTAAAATTTACCACTTTGCAAGAATAATGATTACTTACTGTCAGAATGCTTTTGAATTTCACCTTTCATCACAATTTTGGTGTTAAAAAAAAGGGTACAAAAATATGTTTTCTTATTAAGCAAACCAAGCACATGCCTGTAAAAGAAATCTGTTTTCTGGAAAAAAAGGCAGCTAAAAAAAAAAGAAGTCTTGCAACTCAATTTGTGTAGTATGAAGGACACTTATCTTATTCACGAGACCATATTTTTTTTTGCCTCTGAATGCAGACATTAAAGATATTACAATATCCAATCTGCTTGTAGTGTAATTGATTCTTTGATGTCCGGTTTCTGTGTTACAAACATTAAACAACTTGTCTGCAGGTCAGTGATGGTTTTTATTTTAGAGGGAGGTTATATTAGGTTTTTCTGTGTAATTGATGAAAGCTTTCACTTATTTATTTATTTTCTTGAAACTTCAGTGTGTGTCCTAAAATCTTATGTTTGCTTTAAAGGACTATGAATTCCAAAAACAACTGACATATGATTAAGTTACTTTGCTTTTTTATATCAGAAAAATATAGATGTTTTGTGGGAATATATGATTAACACCATTGGGAAACTCAATCAACCAAATTATACAAACCAATTTTTGGAAGGAAGGATTAATCTAGATAAATAATAGATGACCAACATTTTTTGTGCTATGGAAAAAATGGAAATTGAAAAATTTTGAAATATTTACTGTCTTGAGTAATGTTAAGAAGTCAGCATTTTGAGAGGTCTTTTCCTAATTTAAAATAAGCAGATAAAAAAATCTTTTGTCTATCAATTTACACATTAGTGTTTTGTTTTGACCTTCAGTACTTTTTTGCAATATTTCACCTAATTTTGAATAAAAGCAATTTCTTATAGGAAATTTTCTGTTTGGCAACATCAAAATGTAAAATTTTAAACATTTTTTTCAAAAATGTACTTAACAAAGAAATTTCACTTGAATGTTAACTGTTCTTTACCAAAAAAAGAAAATGAGAATCAAAAGAACATGAGAAAGTTTAAACACTAATTCTTTTTTTTTCGGACTGTACCAAAAAACGGTATGATAAATATCAAGCAAATCATTATTAGAGTGTGTATTTTCCTAAGACAGCCCCCTGATATTGTATTTAAAGCAAAAACAACAAGAAGACTATTTGATTTCTAGGACAAAAAGTGTTAATATTAATTTGATATTGAAACTCTCTCCAAAGGAAAAGTGGCATTTACCTTTGCTTTCAGGTTTATCAAATAAAGGGGATAGTTCCTGTAAAATTCAAAGGACAAGAACAGCATTTTGATTGATGTCAGGATGCTCTTGTTTTGGATGGTATCAAGGACAAATCATCATGCTGATAAAAGCCTGGTTAGGCTATTCTCATGACTGAAGTATTAAGTCACTGTAAATGGTTTACTTAGCAAGGCATAGTAAATAACAAATATATGTCAGGAACATAATAAAATAACAGCAATAATAAACCCCCCAAAAAAATGAGATAAATTATGCTATGTCAAAAATCCTATGCACTGAAAGTTAGTCCTATATAAGGATTATATAGGTATGAAACTACTTTTTGCATTCATTAAAATTTTTATTTTAGTCTACTTGTAGCCTGCTATTTCACTATGGATCTTGTAAAACCATGGATGTACTCATTAAAAACTACCTCTTGCATTCCCTGAAAGTCAAATACAATACTTTTAGAGTAATCAGCTGTAAGCAAAGTAACCAGCTGATGAAAGCCAAGAAGAATCTAAACTAGCAAATTAATGTTACAGAATTCCTTTATCATGGTTCCACAATATAAGAAAGAAAAAGCAGACTGTTGTGTAGGCTTCAGACTCAAATGCATGTGTTGGTGGTGGTCCAAGCCTTGTAAATATCTGACAATCATCAATAATGTCCAAGTACAAGAAGTCTTGAACACAACATTTCCTAGATTTCAGCACGACATTTGGTGGTAAGATAGCAATGAATATTAAATTATTTTGTCTAGGTAGCAGTGGTTTCTCCTAGCAGGTAGAAGAGGACTTTGAGTGAGAATATCTGTTATGTAAATGGATGTAGTCCTGGGAATATCTGGTTAATGCCACTTCAACAGAAAATATTAGGATGACAAACAAAAGTAGCACATTAAACACACTATACTGAAGTTTTCCAGATGTTTCTGCTGGTATTTTCCTTTTGGGAATAGTTGGGCACAGGTTTAAGTTCCAGACCACAGGAAACAGTAGGTTATTTCTAACCTGCCATATATCATGGGCATACAGTTCAAGCTCCATGTGAGGCTCTGCACCTAAACTTCTTGATGAATGCATCAGAGATACTGAAGAACAGGGGAAATGTAACATATTGCTTGGTAGATTATGTTCCTGATGGATTCTTCTTTGGAAGTATGAAAACATGGTGAGTGGCTTTCTAAGGTTAAGAAGCAAATTGATTATGAACTGGAGTTTTGTCTACCAACAATTTTTAATATGTAGTCTTGTCATGAGTGAACTAAAGTCATTAATAATACAGTAAGCAAAATGTGCTACAGTTAACCTTAAATTATAACTTACAAAGAGCATTCTTGCAGTTTCTGCTATGATTTATGGGCTCAGTTTATTCTATGCAAATTCATGCACAGTTTCTAATAAGAGGGAGGAGGAAAGATAAAAGAGCCCTGAATATTTTATAAGCTTTTTCCACTTACCTTAATTTAGAAATATGAAGCTGAATATGTAAGTAGAGAATAATTACCTATTACTAATCTCCCACATAGTTTATCTATTTCAGACCTGAACATCCTGAGCAATGCAAAACATAACTGTTTTACTACCTGTACCACTGTAAATATGATAATTAGGTATACTTCAGTGCTAGTTTTTGCTGATACATGAGAAGATAGATGCTGTAATATAATCAGGCAGTGCTTTGCTATTGTTTTATATCCCTTTTAAAAAAAAATATGCCTGCTGTTCGGTATTTCATTCATTGGACACAGTACAGTTAACTTTTAAGAGGATGATGCCCTAGATGAGTTCCTTGAGCATGGTTTTCCAGATGCAATCCCTAAATTTTAGAAATGGTGTAACAAATTTGAGGTTGGTGTAGAAATCCTTGCAAACAGCTGCACCAGAACTCCGTACTCTGTGCTCTGCACCACAAGTTCTTCAATACTCAGTTGTGGCCCTGGTTCATAAAGGCACTTGGGCACCTCAGTTATATGTTAGGCAGCTGGATAAAACAGAGCAATGTGCCACAGAATCATAGAAAGACAGAGTCATTTAGGTTGGAAAGGACCTCCAGGATCCTCCAGAGTCCAGCCTGTGACTGATGACTGTCAATTAAGCCATAGCACTGAGTGCCACATCCAGTCGTTTCTTGATCAAGTCCAGGGGTGGTGACTCCACTACTTCCCTGGGCAGCCCATTCCAATCCCTGACCACCCTTTCAGTAAAGAAATTCTTCCTGATGTCCAATCTAAACCTCCCCTGGTGCAGCTTGAGGTATCCCCTTGTTCTGTCAAGAGCTGCTCTAAAAGAGGCGAATGCAAACCCCTTTCCAGTTGTTCCTCTTGTTTCTGAAATTTAAACAGGAACTGATTTCTGAAATTTAAACAGGAACTGAAAGGAAGAAGAGAAAGAGAGACAGTCCTAGTTCGTCCAAGATTACAATGAACTGTCTTTATACTGAATTGTTTTCCATTAGTCAACAGACTAGAAAAAAAAAAATTCTGCTATCTCCACTTCCAGCTATCACAATAAATTTAGATCAAATCAAAAAAGGCAAATAGACATTGTTCAATCAGAAAAGCAAAAAATTTTTTTTCCTGTAAATGACAATCTTGTTTCGCATTGTCACCCCTCTTCCAAACTGTTTGCCACTGATTGTTTTTCATGCATTTGCATATCTATCTAAAGCATACTGAGACCAAAAGCAATGTCCCAGGTGTACCTCAGGTATGCACTAGTGTTTAGCATTTACTGGCATCCTAAAAGACCAATAGCTGTCTTTTCTGGTTTGAGTTTCATGGGTTGGATAGAATTGTTCACTGCACCTAGCTGCTGCACCAACACAAGATTATGATTTACTTTGTGAAGCATTCCGATGTTTAGATCCTGCCTAAACCCTGATAGGATCCTCAAGGTGGATTTTCTCTTGCTTTCTGAATCTGGAGACTGAAATTTTTGTCTAAACATGGCATCAGTGATGCTGGTCTCTCAAAAATCATCGAGGAATGTCTGGATCAGATCCAGCTTAACTTCATGAAGGGAAAGGCAAGAACCCTTAGTTTGGAACTGCACTTAATGTGACATGTGCCAAAACCAGGACTTGGTTTATCATCAGCATGGGAAGTGTGGCTGAGGAAGCTGGCAGTTCAGCCTAGGGAAAAGGGGGTTCAGAGGCAGCATATCACTCTTTTCAATTATCTGAAGCAATAACCAGAGATAAGGCAAGCAGGCATAGCCCCAGTATGCACCAGGGGAGGTTCAGGTAGGACATCAAGAAGAATTTTAAGTTTTGAGTGAAATTTGAGAGGGAGGAAATAATCCAATCAATTCCAAACTATAAGATTATGTCATGCTCAGAGTCCTCAGGGGTCAACTGAGGAGCAGCAAAAGTGACAGGGAGTTAAGAAAACCAACTTCCTTGACCTTCATCCCCTTTGTAAGAACTTTTGAGAGTGACCCTGCAAGGTATTAGACGGTGTTTTCCATGCAGGCTGAAGTCACAGCTGTATAACAATTTCTTCCATTTTGGCAGCTAACTGAGCTAAATTATCCACATATTTGTGGTCTGGCTTCTGCTACAATAGGTGGAAAGAAATAATCATATCTAGATACCAGATTCCTATGCTACACTTGTAACTCCTAAAGCAAGAAACAATATTATCTTGGTTTATAATTTTAACCTTAGTTAATAGTATAGCTAACAGAATGAGAATCAACATAGAACTTGAAAATGGATTCCTAATTTTTAACTGTTCTGTAAGCTGCGTAATCACGTTTGAGCAAAATAACTAATGAGTTACTTGAGTTGAAACAGCAGCAACAAATTGGTATGAACAATAAAACACTTTCTGAATTCAGTGAAAGATTTAAAAAATAAACATCACCATACTACATGAGTTTCTGAAGGCTATGACTGCTTTAAATCATTTACCAGTTGTTTACTCAGTGCTGTCCCAAAGACTGATGTATCTTTTTTATGTATTCTTCTGCTCAAGAATGTTTGACCTGAAATTTTCCAGTTTTCACCTCTTTTTCCAAAATGTGCAGGTATGTAAAAATCCTTGAAGTGACTACAGATTTCCAGAATGTATCTAACTTCTGTTTTCTGAGTAACCATGGGCTGAACTTGGTAGCTTTATCTGCAAACTGCAGGGGATACTCACTTAGAATCTTTATCTAGAAACAGTATACCAGGTCTAGAGTGAGGAAAGATGAATTTCAAAATTGCAGACCCGAGATATCCCTTTGATAAAAATCTGCATACTACAAATGGAAGTACTCTGTTCTAAATTTCATCTCTGCTATTTTTATGATTTAACCCAATGGCAAGTGTCATTCAATCTCTTGCTCACTCTCCTGTCTGCTCCCTGGTGAGAAGAAGAATCAGAAAGAGTGAAACTCATGGGTTTATATAAGAACAGTTCAATAATTGAAACAAAGTAAAATATAATTATTATAATAATTATAATTTTAATAAAAATAAAAAGAGAAAAAGAGAAATAAAACTTAAGAAAGACAAGTAATGCCAAGTACAATTACTCACTACTCACTGACTGAGGCTGTCCCTGAGCAGCTATCAGCCCTTTCCACACAACTTCTTCAGGTTTACATACAGAGCATGATGTTCTATGGTGTGAGATATCCCACTGGAGTTCAGGTTACACTTTTTTCAACGATTATTCATTATAATTTTATGAAGTCTTGATCTGAAAAAACTCAGGGTTTTTTTGTTTTTTGTTTTTTGTTTTTTTTTTTTTTTTTTTTTTCCAGGGAAAAAAGAGTTCAAAATGGTTTTTGTTTTGTTTTCCTCCAAACTTAGATTTTTTTTAACTCAATTTTTTGCCATCATATAGAAACATGACCTTCTGATGTGCTGGTGTTATTAGAGTAAACCATTCATTTATGACAAAATAGCAACTGAATAACATGAGTTTAAGAAGTATAAGTTTTGATTGTTCCACCCTGATTTTCACTGGGACAGCCTCACCTCGAGTCCTGGGGGGCAGTTTTGGGTGACATAGGACAAGAAGGATATAAAGGTACTGGAGAGTGTCCAAAGGAAGGACATGAGGATGGTGAACAGTCTGGAGGGGAAGTCATGTGAGGAGTGGCTGAGATCACCTGGCCTGTTCAGCCTGGAGGAGACTGAGGGGAAACCTCATTGCAGTTACAACTTCCTTGTGAGAGGCAGAGGACAGGCAGGCACAGATCTCTGCTCTGTGGTGCCCAGTGCTAGGATCCAAGGGGACAGGATCAAGGTGTCAGGGGAGGTCTGGATTGGATACTGGAAAAAGGTTCCTCACCCAGAGGGTGGTGGGACATTGGAACAGGTTTCCCATGACAGTGGTCACAGCACAGGCAGAGTTCAAGAAGAGTTTGGACAATGAAGTCAAGGACATGGTGTGACTCTTTGAGTGTCCTGTACAGGGCCAGGAGCTGGACTCAATGACCCTAGTTTATCCCTTCCACCTCAGCTTATTCTGTGGTCTGTGATTCTGTATATCTTCTGGAGCACCAAATTTTGCAGAATGAGTTTGTGCTGCTCAATTGAATTTGCATGTGTGAATGTAATGTATACCAGAAGTAGTTATTTTTCTTTTTTTTTTTTTTTTTTTTTTTTTTTTTGATATTGTACTGGCTTATTATATCTCATCCAAAACTGCAGCTTTTGGAATGATTGAATGCACAGGAGGATTGAACATAAACCTGGCTAATGAAAATATCTGCTAGCCATAGCAATTCTAAACTTTGACTGAATTCAAGGGATACTGTTGTAGATGTCAGATACTTTATCTGTTGATCCTTCATAGGATTTTTGAGTATTACAGTGTAAAAGGAAGAAAATCAAAATTGTTTTCGAAACTAAATGGGTGCAGCCGGCAGGGTTCATATATGAATTTCTGAGAGAATGAAAAACATGGTGACCTCCAATGGTTAAATTGCTACTGTTCTGTTCCCCAAACAGTAAGAGAGGCTTTTTAATTTTCCCTGATACATAAAGGGGACAAGTTGTGGGAAGAAACAAAACAAAAGTAGCCATACTCTGAATAGAGCCACTGCTAGGAGGGAAAAAGAATGCTAAGTAATTGGCGGGTATAGATAGTACCTGCCAACTAGTCAAGCTGTTTGATAGCTCTCCTCTGTGGACCCAAGGGGGGCATTGGTAATACAAGGAAGAAGGGTTAGCAATAGTTTCTGGGTCTTTCATGAGGCTTACTATCGATCACAAACCATTGCTGTCCAGGAAAAAGGTAAAAGAATACCTAGATAAATAGGAATTGACAAAGCTAGCCAACTTAGAGAGAAATCTCTGGAGTCGCTTGTAACCAAGGAAGAGATATTGAAAGTGATACAATCAATGTAGCCCAGGATGACTCTGGGGACAAATGAATTTACCCATCAAGTAACTGTAGGTGGAGGCATATTGTGGCTGGTATGTTTGTTTGCATGATGAGCTCACTGAAGCTTCTATACCTTCTACATTTCATTCTGCAGTTTCAGGATTTCATTGGGATCTGATGGAGACCATCTAAAAAACTCACACAATTCCACAGACCCTTTCACTTTTAAGCAATTAATCAGTATTTCCAGCATTTAGAGAGAAATCCAGTGTTGTCTGGGACAGGCATAAAACAGAGGAAAATAAAAATATGTTTACTTTGTGCCATTCATTTCTTTCCTTCTTCAGAGAAACAGAGATTGAATGTAGATGCCTTCAAAAGAAGCTCTTAAAAATGAAGTTAATCAAAATGTGTACCTTAAAAACAATGAAGGAAAAGGAAGACAAAATGTAAACAGAACCTGGAACAAAGAAGGCTGTTGAATTCACAGGGCTCAGAGAACTAGGATACAGAAAAAAAACCCCTGAATTTTCCACCAGTCTTGAGTTTTATAGTTTATCCATAAATAAGGCTGATCTCCCTAGTGTATTCTGTAGTTGTTGGTGAGCAGCTTGTTTGTTTAGACATCAGTTTACAGATAGATTTTAATCTAGATCCTTTCTGCATCTCTGATCTCTTAAAACTGATGAATTTTAATTTATTAGAAAAACTGTTACATCATGAGAAATCTAGCTGCAACTTAGCTGCTAAAATCAAGAGATTCTGTCTATGATGCTCTGTGCTTCAGCCACAATCTGAGAGACACAATTTAGGAGGAGAAAGAAACCATTCCTCCTCTTCATATGTGCGTAGGCCATACAGAGGAGTAGGAATCTGTTAATGTTTTGGCTAAAAACCCTGACTTCTGTAAGTTTTTTGAGCTTGTGAATGTAGATTTAGAGATCTCATTTGCAATATGAAAATAAATTTCACAGTATTTTGCTACATGTCACAATACATGCTCAGCTTTTCCCTGAATTGTAAAGATAGCCCTTTTATATACAGCAGCGATGGTTTTCAAACCAAGTCCAGGTATCATTTAATCCTAAGCATGGGCTGAATTTAGTACAGTGTTGTTTTTCAGCAGGGTATAAAAGCAATCTGAGTTTGAACTGTCAAGAACTTCAGTAAGATGTATCCATGCATCTTCTGGGAATATTTTGAAACAGGCCAGAGGAGTCCCCATTCCTCCTAGAAGTCCTGCTATCCTGTAACTGTGGTATAAATGGCTAGCTAAAATGACACAGACTACTTCAGGTGAAATGTCCACAGGAAAATATTGTCACTGCTGACTGCTGGCAAAGGGGAAGAGTGTGGCAAAATGTCAATTCCTGCAATAGTCAAGGTTATAGCAAAATTCTGATGTGAGGAGAAGGGGACAAGGAATTAGGAGGGACAAGGAAATGTGTCCAAATCTTGTGGAGTAATTGGATGACAAAGGAAAAGACTCACTGAACAGAGAGGTGTGATTCACCTTCTTTAAGCAGTGACCTATGGCTGTAGAGATTTGGAGATGTTCATGTCTCTCCATCAGTTACAGGGGAAGGTTAGGATATCCATTTCACTTCCATAAATACTAAATTCCACATTTAAAACCAAGTGAGAAGTATCCAGGCCCTTATACATATAAACTTTGGTCTATCAGAATGATCTCTCCTAAGCTCAGTTCACCCTGCCACTGCTATCTGGGTTTCACACATAGTAGTGGGTGCTTCCATGAAGGAATTACTGTCAATGAAATGACTAATGGGCAAGTCAAATATTCAGTATTCGGGGGTCTTGGTGTGTTTTATTTGGTTGGGTTTTTTTGGCCTTTTTTGATTTTGTTTTGTTTTGTTTTGTTTGTTTTGTTGTTGTTGTTTATTTTATTGGTTGGTTGGTTTGGTTTGGTTTTTTTTTGTTTTGTTTTGTTTTTTTGGTGGGGGGGGTGGGTTTTTCACTTTTCACTCCTCTGGGATGGAGACAGGCAATATTATTTCAAAATTTTTTCTTCATCAATGCCATGATGTCAAGACTCCTTGACTTCTAGCACTTACAATAAAGAATATGCACATATGACTCAGGGTCCAGTTGTAATTGTCTGTACCCTTTAAGGAGTCACCCACACCAGTCCCAAAGCAAGGATCAGGGTGCTGGGAATAGAACAATTTCAGGAGGACACACAGATCTGCATATAACTTTATGCTGAAAGGTACAAAATTTCAGCTTCACTGGAAGAACTGCAGCACTGAGAGTGGCCCTTAGGGCATAAAACCCTGCTGTATCACATGGTACAGCCTCAGCATGTGAATATAAGGACCATAATATTGAAGGTTTTACATATTTAATTTCCTGGCAGAAACCAAGCTGTAGTGATTTAAGCACTTGTTTGCCTCATCCAGGGCCATTTGCCTATGCTGCTTTTAGCACCAATGATGATATACTAAAACCTTTTGTTTGTGGGGCTACAAAATAAGAACTTATCTCCTAATAGCAGCAGTTTAGCTATGTTTATGTCAGCGCTGCACTACATGAGGACTGGCATGTCTCTGCTGATTTAAATTCTCCTGAATACAAGCATTCCAGAGCTGTAAATAGAGAGAGGTTAAGGCCAGATCTTCCAGCTCAGATGAAGTCGCTTCATCGTTTATTATTGTTCAGTTACAATCAAATTATTGATGTTCTCAACATTGCTGGAGCTACACTGCATGATGCAAGCCACATTAGTGAGATAGTGGGAAACAAAGAAGAGAAAAATAATAATGTAGAGAAGAATAGAACTCCTAGGACTTGCATGGTCCTAGGGAAATATGGGAAATAAAGCCCAGAATGGTACAGCAAGACTATGCTGGTTTTTTCTCTTTCCTCCTGTTCATGTGTGATTTGAAAATCTTTTGCTAGGAGAAGAAAAAGAAATAAAGTTAAACATTCTCAGGGATGTTAAGATGTCAGGGTACAGCTTTTTTCCCTTAAGCATATGAAATATTAAGAATGCTCAGCAAAAGCCAATACGAAAGCTGCTTAGATAAGAAGATGAAAAATTAATTTTAATGCACAGAGGACAAAGTAATATACTTATTTCACAACCTCAATCAATTTTAATATTTTAGTATTTAAAATTTGCATCTCTCCAATAATATTTAAAAGTTGCTTGTGTGTTTTTATTAGTATTTCAAGTTGTTCTGCTTCCTTTTTTGCCTCTGTTGCTGTCATTCTTTCTTTCCAGCATTCAAAAGAGAACGCCTTAGATGAATTTCCTTCTTGGCAACTACCAGTATAGAGTGATTAATGGATTTCTCTCTTTTATGGTGTGGAATTTCTTCTCTACTTTTCTCACATTTGAGAATAGAGGATCCTTGTGAATAAACAGAGGCCAAATTCAGTGCATAGAAAACACTCATCTTCAACAACAGCCCAACTAAGTTGCAGCAGAAGGTTTCAAAGACACAGTCAAAGTACTTCTCAGTTAATGACTTTGGAAAAGTAACCCATAGGAGCCAAGGTTTCAGTGCAGATTGTAAAAATGCAGGCAGGAACTCAAGTGAAGATAAATGTGTTCAGGCCAAGAATCTCCATGGCTTTATGACAGTATTATCATCACTGCCTGGACTGTGTAGTTTAAACCTATCTCCTGTATATCACAATGTGAGAGCTGTCCCTTTTAGGGTAGAGTACACACATATTTGGAGATGAAATTCTCACCTTTCAGTTAAAATAAAAGCAAAACCAAAGACAGTGAAGGGAGAAAAGAAAAAAAACAAACAAAAAACAAAACAAAACAAAACCAAACCCAACCAAAACCCAAACAAATTCTTGATTTATATATTGACAGTCATGTTCAGGAATGCCCTTAGGACAAAAGAAAAACAACTTTTAAAATAAATTTAAAAGCTAGGGATTCTGTGCTGATTTCCAGGTGGATCCCTAAGATCAAGTAATCTTCCTTTGCTTCTAACAGTGTTCCTATGAGGTGCCTCTGAAAATGTACCTGTTACAGTCATTAAATGCTGAGCTATCATAGAAAGAGGTTTTCTGCCTTGTACCTACATTTAGGCATTTATGTCCACCACTATTCACCTGACTAATTTTGTAAAAGACCTAGTGATGGGTAAGTCATTTCTCCTGCATTTTCCCCATAATTTTATTTGAAAGCAGTACAGATTTAAGTTGATGTGAAGGGAGAACTCTCTGAAATCAGGTTCCTTTAAGGCAAAGAAATTTGTCTCTTTATTTGTGCCTAACAACCTCAGACATAACAGGATTACATATAAACATAGTACAACACATTAGAAAAATGGCCATGTGTGCTGTAGACAAATATATCCGTCTTTACAGGTCACATTTTCCTTTTCATTATACTAATTTTCTAATTATTGTACCATCACACAACTTAGAGAAATAAAAGATTGGCTAAATGTCATCTGTGATGTAGTGGCAGAAAGGGCTGGTATTTTCTTATTTTCTTATTTTCTTATTTTCTTATTTTCTTATTTATTTCATTTCATTTCATTTTTATTATTTTTATTTTATTTTATTTAGTTTTGTCATTTTTTATTTTGTTTTACTTTGGTTTGGTTTGGTTTGTTTGCCTTTGATTTGTTTTGATTCATTTTTCTTTTATTTTGATATTGCTTATTTTTTAAATGTCAGTTAAAACAGATCTGAATATTAGAATCATATTCAAACAAAGAAAGACTTATGAAAGCACAAATATCTCTGATGATATGTGTAGCTTTAAAAAAAAAAGGCTGTATATCTGACTGAGAACATTTCCACAGGAAACAGCCCTTACATGTTTGAAAATATAGAACAAATCAAAAAATCTTAACACAGAAACACACAGTAACTCCTGGATATGACATAGTCAGTCATTATTTCCTTTTCCTTCTTGACAAGTGTTCATCAAAATAGGAATAATCTGACAAAAATAACATCCATGATTTTGTTTCATTAAATGTTTAGTATACAATGATGTTTCTTGAATTTCTCAGACTACTCTACCTAAATAATGATAACTAAAATGCAGACCAATTATTCCGGACTCTGTATGTCAGGTACTCTATAGCTACTTAGATTCAGCCAGGTAATTCTTCTTTTGCATTCTTGAACATTTTTGTTACAGAAGATTCCTTTCCTTTTTACAACACCTGAACAATTTCTAGCATTTTTCTTCAGTTGCTTAGTGTATGGGGTTTTTTGTTTGTTTGTGTTTTTATTTGTTTTGTTTGTTTGTTTTTGTGGATTTTTGTTTAGTCTTTGGTAGTTGTTATTGTTGTTGTTTGTTTTTGTTTGGTTTTCCTTTTTGTTTTGTTTTCGGTTATTTTTATTTTTATTTCTTTTCACTTCTCCTGGTACTAAGATGTCTGACCTTGTTTGTGACATCCTAAGAACAATCTCCTTAACGAGGTAGCTGTTTATGAAACACATCTCTCTGGAGTGTTATTTTCTTATGAACACTGGTAAAAATGTGTCTCTGCTCCAAAAAACCTCGTTCCGACACATCCAAGATGGATATGTAAGGAATCAGGCTAGACCTAAACTGTTCTGATGAAAAATATTTGTTTGCTTGTATGTTTTTCCTTTGAAAAATGAGCTTTCATTATATTCAAACTTCTATGTAGGGACTGTCCATTCTGATGTTCTTTCTGATTTTAAAAAGCAGTAGTTTGGAACAGAATAAAATATTTCTTTTAAAAGCTCATTCCATTTTAACCCATTTCCTTTGAATTGGAATTTGAATTAAAGCAGAATTTGTGCGGCACTTCAATTTATGATATTAATTTGATGCAAAAAATATATTTCACATCAGCTTTTCAAAATGAAATGTTTCATTTCATATCAATGTTTACATTTCATATCAGTGTTTCATTTAATCTGACAAAACAGCTTGCTTCAATTGAGAGAAAAATACAAATTAAGCTATTTCAACTTTCTCTACCCATTTCTTTCTGAAACTCAAGTTTTTATAATTACAACCTATTTATTTATCAAAAAAAGTTAAGATTGAATTTACAAACACGAATAAAATCTATGTTGATTAATATGATTAATTCTTAAGAATAAATTAATTAAATTGTTATAAAATTCTGAAAAGATATTTGGAATGTTCAGGATAAATCTTAACTATATCAAATTCTAAAATAATCTTTAGTTTTCCCTTAATGAAAACTAAATAAATGGACAGGTTTATACACACAGTGTGTGCATCATGATTAAGGAAATCTCACATTCCTAAATGACCATAAAACATTATAAAAAAATCCTCTAAAGTATTTGTAAAAGAAGAATATTTAAAAATAAGTATAATTCTATAATTGAGTTAATTAATTGTGTAGCTTAGAAATCAGAAAACTGAATCATTAGGAAAGGCTCTAAATTTTTAGTATTAAAATTATTTATGCACCTATTAAAATCTGAATGATATTAGAATTAGTATTTTTTAAAATTCCCAACAATCCTTGTTATAAGTTGCAATGGATTTTTAAGGAAAGAAAAAACATATTTTCCTTATTCTTTTTCCTGTAGACATAAGTTTTCATTATTGTTTTCCTATTTTTAAATTAAATTAAATTAAATTAGAATTAAACTTTTTTGAAAGAGCAGTTTCATGTAAGACTTCCCCAACAAAAAAAAAAAAAAAAAAAAAAAAAAAACATATTTTGAAAATAAAAATTAAAAAAGGAACCCTTTGTTATAAAATATATTTGTCTGAGGACAGGAATTGGAATTTGGAAAATTGGAATTTGCCAAATTTTTCATAATAGAAAAATATTTTTGTTATTATTCTTATTAGAATAGTTTTCTTATTAGCCAAATCAATTTGCTCCAAAAAGGAATATTCCAAAAGAAGTGTCTTTAAAATATCATTAACTTCGGGTCACAATCCTATTTGAGAACTGTATAACCAGAGAAATCCTATGTCATATAGCACAGGAAAATAAAAGCAAAATAACCTTTACTTATGCTTATCTTATATTTCAACTACTTTGTTTATATTCTTCATAACAGTAGCTAATACTGCCCTGCACACTTATTGTGAACAGTATTTTGCACATAAACCATAGTAGCTGATAACTAAATTTTACCCAGATAAAACCCAAGCCTATTAAAATATTTACAAATCTTAGCAGAAATACATAAGTAAAATAGACTTCAAGCTATTACAACGGACATTTTGAGAAGATCTTTTCTACTTCCACAATGAATTAAAGCAATTATTTTTCATTCTATTGTAAGCTCCAGAGACTCCATTATGCTACAAGTCCAGAAGGATGTTTGAAAATACAGTGAATACTTTATGGTCTGCATAGGGAAAAAAAAAAATAGAAAAGGGAAGGGAAGTTCTGGGAAGTTCTGGGAAGGGAAGTTCCGGGAAGGGAAGGGGAAAAAAAAAGATTATCACTCTTCCAAAATAACAAACAAACCCCCCCCCCAAAAAAAAAAAAAAAGAGGAAAAAAAAAGAGAAAATAAAATTAGGACTGTTTAAAGATATACAGGAAATGAAACAAAATTCTCACACCTGCACAGAAGACCTTTGGAACCACCAATGAGAAAGCAGCAATTTCCTTCCCATAGCAGTCTTCAAACCCAAGACCGCAGCTCACTACTTAAGGAGAAATTAGGAAAGGAGATTTCAGCCACATTTTCTCTGTTTTTAAGCTGGAGAGAGAGCAATAAACTTCCCAGGCCAGTTGAGGGGGGTGATGTTGAATAACAACAACTCAACTGCTGTTGATTTTACCCCTCACCTTTTCTCATCCTGTGAGCAGGTTTAACACTTGAGGGAAACTCATTCTCTGCCAGGACTGACATACAAACAGGATGAAGACCCTGGGTAGCCATCTAAACTCACCCTGGGGACCTTCCTTTGCTCCACCAAACCTTTTTGCAAGTGTACCTGTAGTACAGACAGTTGTTTCAGACTACCTGTTCAAGAAATGCATGCAGCAGCATCCCTGGGTGGCAGTTAAACCCTCCAGAAAGTCCATTTACTAGAATAAATTGACATTCCTGCCCTCTTAAAACTACATGTGACTTATAGAGACTGAGGTGAGAATAGACTCGCTACAGGTAAGTCTATTAACTGCTGGAATGACTCCTGCCTGGAGTAACTTGATATTGTTGAAGCAGTGGTAGATCTCCACTGATGCCCATATGGTTTGGGTTTTGTCTTTCATCAGCAAGAAAATGTTTTTATAGCTCAGCACACAGACATTAAAAATGAATACTGTGTGGTTTTCGTGCACAAAATCTCAGTAGATATCTAAACAGGCAGAAAGATATGATGCTGCAATGTTTCAAGAAACTAAAAAAATTATAGTAAAGATTGGGGTGTTTTTTCAAAAGCTTTTTGTTATTCTCTGCAAGAGGAAAGTTAAACACAGAAGGACCCACTTTGCCTTAATCAAAACACAGCATTCAGTTTGGTGAAAGACTAAACATGTTTGAAGTCAATTGCAGGAAAAGAAAGGAAAAAGGGGTTTTTTTACTAATATGAAACAATTAGAAATATGTGGAAATGGTGGTATTTCTTACCAAAAAAACCCCCAATATCCTCATCTTACTTTCAATCTTACCTTTCAGATGTATATATTTTTTTCTTTTGTTGTGATTTCAGGCCACTGTTTTGAAGCTGTTTCTTTACTGTATAAAGCAACAACTGAAATAAATCCAGGAAGATTTTGTACAAGTTACAGCATTAATCCCTCTGCTCCTCACTCTTCACTGTTCTTTTTAGTTCTCTATCTGCCTCCATTTAATTTGCTATCTTTGTAGCCTCTTATGAAAGCTGCCAAATGACAATTTTTAGTGAGCGGTTCCCTAAATTAATCACACACAAGCTGTGAATTCTCTTACCCCTAGAATTTCACTGAAAGAAAAAAAAAGAGTTAAAAGTGATCATTTCATATTATGTTTTCCTTTGTTCTTTTCCATTGCTTATTTTCATGCAGCTTAGTAAGAAAGAAACATTCTACAATTACTGTATTCTTTAAATGAACTTAGTTTTACTTTAACTGATATAATTTTCAGTTTGTTACCAAAATCAAAATGGAAGGATTATGTATTTATTTTGTGGTTTATTTATTTTATAGAAAGGAGCTTAAGCAGGTCAGAGCATTCAATTACAGGAAAGGCTGGTAAAGCTTCCATGGACAGGGCATCATTACCGGAGTTTTTACTGCAATCCAACTGACATCTCCTGAGCGCAATTTCCTCCTTTCTGCTGCATGCAGAGAACTCTCGGAGACAGAGGCACATTTTAAAAAACTTTGTCTTCTTTATTCTACTCTTCAGAAATCAACCTCTGCAGCTTCCTTCCACTCTCCAGTGGGGGAGAAGCTGACCTCTCCTTTTCTGCCCCATGAAGCAGCCCCACTGTGTGGCACATGATGGACATGGGATTTCACAGTAGACTGGATTAAATCACATAAAATAATCTGACTTCAGCACTGCAGTTTGCTTCTGATTATATTTATTTAGCAGGCAAGGCAAAGAAATGAGAAGCTTATGCACTGTTGTTCTGGCCTTGTAAATAATGCAAGACTTGGAAGGAATTATTAAAATTTGTTTCTCAAATAAGATTTATCTTTCATTTGGAAAAAAACCCAAACCCTTCATGTGCTCTTTGGAGTGAGACTGGGCTTCCAGACTAAGTTCTGTAAGCCCAGTTTTCTACAAAAACAGAAGGTATCTAAGCTTTTGTTACAGAACCTGGAAGGTCTAGTCAATCATGGATTCATCACAGAATCATAGAATAGCTTAGATTGGAAGGTACCTTAAAGATAATCTAGTTTCATGAGCAGGGACATCTTCCACTAGATTAGTTTGCTCAGAGCCCCATTCAGTCTGGCCTTCAACAATTCCAGGAAGCCAATTTCAATTTCAATGCAGGCAAAAATTTAATTTAACCACAAAATTGTGCCCAGTAGCATCTGAGATGTGTTAGGGTTTCAGAGGTATCCACATGGGACTGACAAATATGATGTGAAGTTTTGGGATACCCTTACCTGGAATCCATATAGAAGTGTCTTAAGGTATCATGGTTGTTTCAGTGACCTGTGTTTTATAAAATGAAGCAAGATCCACTAAATGTATTATTTGGAGTTCCTCTGAAAACTCTAATTCACATATAGGAAATTATGCAGTGACTTAATTTGTTTTATGCTGTGAATTGAATCTCACTTCTCTAAGGACGCATGCCATGTTTATGATCACTGAGGAATATACACAACTTTCAATGGTGAATCAAAACTCAGATTAAAGAGTCATTCCCTGGAGGTAATGCTCTCTAGGAAGCTTAGCAAACTTGAGAGATGTTTACATTTTGGAAGGATGAACAGAGGTGGCAGTGGTTATGAAAAACACAATAGCTAAACAGAAAATGGTTAGTTCAGAGATGGTTTCCATTGCCATCTGAATGTGTGCTAGCTGACTGAAAAGTGTGTGCCAAGACCAGTGAGTACAGCAGTTCAAGGCTCTGAAATGAAACTGAGGCCAGTTTTAGCCTGCTGCCCATTTGAATCAAGCTGAGCTGAACTGGAACTTAGCATAACCTAGCATCTGGTGGTGGTTTATGGCAGTAGGTCTCACACAGCTTGTAGATCTCCAAAGTACAGGAAGGCTATGCATTGGGTTGAAGGGATTAAACACAAAAATAGAGTTTTCCACCAGCTAAATCTCTGTTGCTAAGGAGATCTTTCTGTGCTCATCTCTACAGGTGTGCCACTGGTCTATTTTCTTCAGTGTCCTCTTATTTACAAAAGTTGTTGGTACTGAAGCCTTTCAGCTTTGTGTCTTAATTTCATCTTTATCAGGGACACCACCAGAAAATAAGACAATCTGTGTGACAATTCTTTCTGTTTATAACACTGATTTGTGGCCTAGGATTTGAGAATTAGCTTTTTTCCTAAACCTTCTTCTATTATTTCTTATTCCTTGTTCTTCCTCTCTTTTTTGGGTGTGACACAATTTAATTGATTGTCAATGGTCTGAAGAACTCATGACATGGATTACTGATGCTGTACATTGGATAGGACAAAATAATTAATTATTGCTTCACCAGCATCAACTCCTCAGATTTATAGTGTTTGTAATCTGACAATATTATGCTGGACATAAGTACACTTCCTACCTTCTCCAACCTGTTTAAAAGAAATAATTAAACATGTAAGAGACATGTTAAATCACTGAATTTCCACTAAACACTAATGTAATGCAAACTATCCATGCAAATAGATATTTGGGCAAATTGTCTGCTAGTCCAGCTTCATTGGCTTTAATCAGTAAAGAACTCAGCTGAGGTTTCCCCAGGGAAGATGTTGGATTTCAAACTGATGTTATGTTTGAGTTTGAGTTTGAGTCAAGAAGCCATGATAAATTAAATCTATACTCAAATATGACAAAGAATTTCTCAGTTCCTCAAATGACATTTCAGGCTATTTCACTTAAAACAAAAATAAATATTGCACAATATTTTATTTCCATTTCCACATTCAGAATTTATGTAAAGGTCCATTTGTTAATGTTTGCATAGAATTAGTTGAGGTGGAATTATCCAGAAAGGGAAAAATATTAAGTTGTGATGAAGGAATGTGAAATATAAAAGCATCTTCTTTTTCTCCATGAATGAATAAAAAGCCTCATTCTGCCTCTTGCTCCCTTCTCCATGCCCCAAGAAAGGAAAACAAACAAACAAACAAAACAAAACAAAACAAAAAGTCCTGAGAATATATAGTGAGAATTTTCCTTCATTAATGATATTCAATTGTTCTTAGAATGAAAAAATGGTACTAAGTATAATGAGATGCCAAATACAAAAAAGCCATGCTGCTCATCTCTAAGCCCTTCTGTTCCTTGAAGTGAAAACTCATTTTAAGAAGATTATGCTGCATATATTAGAAGATGGGCTGATATTCTGCATTCATACTCTACTGGGGCTCAGGCAGTAAAATAGAGAGAAGAAGGGAAGTAAAACAACCCAGATTAAAAAAAAAAAAAATCCTATTTTCCTAATAGACTAATATGAGACGTAAGTATTTTCATTCATTCATCCTTGAATTTATGTATCTATATATATTATTTATTTATTTATTTATTTATTTATTTATATGAAAGAATAAATATATATTAATATAAAGATGATATAGATAGATATAGATGATGATATAGATATAGATATAGATATAGATATAGATATAGATATAGATGATATAGGTATAGATATAGACAGATATATAATCTGATGGATTCTTCAGCTGAAAAGGAATAATATAGATTTTTTTTAAATGGGAAAGAGGCTGCAGAGAGGAATAAGGTAGTATTTGAATGAATTAGAAATTTAACATGAGCCACAAAATTTCTCTGATTCCAGGGAAGATAAAGGATGAAAAAAGTTTCTTTTGATTAGAGAAGAAGGGCTCAAATTCTCCAAAAAACACTTCCAGAGTTTTAAAACTGTTAGAAGTTTTAATTCCTTTACTGCATGAGGGGCAGGGATTATATCTCCAAAGAATAAATGGCTGAATGCAAGTTTCTTAATGTTCATTTGTAATGAACAAAACCTTTTCAATTCATACTCAAGGAAGATATTGTTGGGGTTGGTGCCGAAATTTTAAATAAGAGATTGTGTCTGTTCTTCACTTTAATTATCTCTTAACAATACTTTTTCTGTGGGAAATTGCTGTAAGTTTTTAATCTAATTCTTTGTGCAAGGAAAGAAAAATGTACAAGTAAGATTTTAGGTTAACTTTTGAATGTTAGTATACCAGCTTAAGGCTAAGTTTATCTCTCTGTGGTTGGAAATGCAAGATTTGGACTATCAATATCTCTTTCCTAGACCCATCTAATTTATTTTTCTAAAAGAATTAATACAAAACTGTGTTACTGACCTCATGTCATATTGAACTCATACTGTGTTAAAGTCCTGCTGTGAGAGAAGAGTTGGGCCAGATGACCTCCCACTCCTCCAATATAAATTATTCTGCTTGTTTGGCAGTTATTTCATTTAAAGATTTGTCACCTGTTTTATTTCCTTTTGTTATTTCCTTTCCTTCATTTCACTAATGTCAGAAACAGTGTTCTGAGAAGAAATTAAGGACTGATCCTGAATCATTATACTTGAATGATTTTTGCATTGT
This sequence comes from Anomalospiza imberbis, assembly GCF_031753505.1. NCBI lineage: Eukaryota > Metazoa > Chordata > Aves > Passeriformes > Viduidae > Anomalospiza > Anomalospiza imberbis. The sequence continues at coordinate 5,738,691 of NC_089721.1, read as the reverse complement.
GCATGAGAGGAATTAATTTAAGTTGCAACTAGAAAAAAAATTGGACACTTATTCTCCATTGCATTTTCTCCCTTCTGTAAAATTGAAGCATAATTTACATTTTTTCCTCACAAAAACAAAAAAGATGGAAAAATGTTTCACGATCATAAATTTATACTTGCACACATCCCCTTACATTTACTTGTCTTATATATACCCATGCACATAAATACACACATGCACAAGGTATGACAGAAAACAAACATATTTTAGGTGCAAAGAGGATACATGTATAAAAAAACCCTAGGATCTTAAAGGCATTGTGGGATAATTATCTTTCATTTGTGTCTTTCATGCTTAAAAATCTCAATATATTTGAAATACAAGGGATTTAGAATTCTGAATGCTGGGTTATTGCTCAAAATTGAATTTAGCCGTCTAAAATAATTTATGAATTTGGAAAAAACAAAAGAAACCCCTTCAAACTTTGAATAGGTTTAATCAAGTTGAAAATATTTAAAATGAAAGTCTTCTATTATTAAACCTAAGTGCTCTGACTAAACCTGTTTAATGACATGAGGAGGCAAGAAAATTGCATTTTTAACTTATCAATATACACTGTTTTTTAATGAAAAATTTTTAAACTCAGTTTTCTACCTGCCATTTAGGAAATTAGCTGAAATAACTGTTCAGTTTGCAATGACAAGCAATTATATGTATATATACATATACATATATATATATATAGAGAGAGAGAGAGAGAGAGAGATAAAATTGAGTTTTGTTACCCCACTACCCACTCCAAAACTATGGTGTCAGAGCTAAGAGACCTGATCAAAGTAACTTGAAATGCAGTTCATGAAAGTTGAGCAGTCTGGAAAACATACAATCCATCTAATGTTTTATGCATACCTATAGGTCGATAATGTTATTTATCATTACAGCACACTGGCATGTAGACAGAGCCTGAGAGAGGGCCACAGGGCTATAAGCTGAAGGGAAGTACTAATAAATGACAGCCTAGCACTGCAGTGCATCTGTTTGGTAGAAATTTTCAGTTTGTGAGTAACTACTGGAAAAGCTGCAGAAAAAAATGGCCTAATGACCATGGGTGGTGTTCAGAGACCTCTACAACTTGTGTGGAATAATACTGAAAGAAACTTGCTGGCTGTGGGGCAAAGTAAGTTATTTCTTAACTAAGCAGTAATAAAAAAACCCCCAAAGCTCTCATGTGTTACTTGCAGTGACATTACACAATGTCAAGGAATGCTTTAAAATTAACAAAAGAAACAAGTGTCACAATTAACGAGACTTTATTGAGTATTTTGTTTATTTATTGCTGCCACCTCAAATTTTAATCAGATAAATCACTTAATGTTTTCCCATGGAAGTAATAATAAAAGTACTCAGGCTATATTACCTAACGTGTCACATGTATGAAGGAAAAAAATCACTGCAAATGCCCCTGCAGGAAAATAGGGTATTCACCTCTTGCAAACATTACTGCACACAAAGGCTCAACTACAGTGAATTTTAGCCATGCTGATCACAAACCAGGGCTGAAAGCAGGCTTTCCTCGCTGAAAGCTTGAGAGAAGAAGAAATGTATTCCAATGCCTTTCCCACTCCTTGACTACTGATACAAGGAAAGTTGTGTTCTCCAAACTGAGCTCTAGGGAAGTTAGAGAAGAGGATGTGAAATGAAATCTCAGCAGTGGAGGAGGAGTTACTGGTTTAGTAAATGCTTTCCTTTGTGCATTCCTCTGAACCATATCTTGGCACATGTTAGCCCACAGAGTGCACTTAGGTTTGCTCCAGAGACTTTTCTCCCAAATGGCAAACTCAGTCTTACATTCCATAAGCTGACATTCCCTTCTTATTGCAGCCCAGCCTGTCACCCCTGAAGAACAGCATGGGATGTTATTCTATATTTCTCTTGGTGAATTGTTTCAGTAGCAGGATTGTGACTTCAATTTCTGATGCAGAAGGCTTCACAGTTGGAAGGACAGTCTACAAAAGGGTTGCTGGGAAAATGAAAGATTCAAGCATCTAGAAGTCTTTTTTTCAGGAAGGTCCAAACTGATGCAAATAAAAGGTTATAATTAGGAAATTTCATTCATGTTCTTAGAAAATCTCAAATTCATTAAAATTACTTTGAACATGAAACCCTTGTCACACACAAGGTAGAAGAATAAGCTCTCAGCCGTCTCAGCAAGCACAGAAAGATTTTAATTCCAGATGTGACTGAGGTTCATATGCTCCTGGGCCTTCCCTCTGGCTTTTTTAAATGATTGCAATGACCACAGAGAAATGAGAAGCCCCCTGAATTTAGGGGCTTCAGTTAAGTGCCTAAACTTGGATGGAATGAGTCAAGTCTCTAAAGATTGTGATTGCTCTTTGAAGAGTGGCTAGCACAATGAAAAAGGCTGAGTAAAACCCTAATACAAAATAATATATAGGAATAAGGCACATAACCATAAGTGAAGTGGTTTATTACAAATCAAACCAAGTGGCATCTCTCAGCCACGAACCTTGATTTATTTCCTTTTTCCTGGCATGGCTTATGGCATGTGCTAGCACCGTTATCCATGCATTATAAATATTTATTTATGTATTTATGTTTTATGCTTTTACAGGCCAGTAAAAACAAATAACTGAGCACGTTTACAGGCAGTTAATTTGGTGTTTAATGGAAATAATAGTCTGAAAATGTCCTGCTTTGTGAAAGCACTGAGCTGAGTTTCTCTAGGGAACTGTTTATAGCACCAGAGATTTTTCCCTCTGGGTGCGGGGAACCCAGTCTTTGAGTCCTATTTCCCTACTTAGCAAAACAATGTAAACAACAAAATTCTGTCAGTGCTGCTGAAAGTTCCCAGCAATTCTTCATTTCAAGAATATAATTGCTGTATCTGAAAAAGAAAAATAAACAACAGCAGTTTGCCATCATGATCTGAGAACACATAATTCAGACTCTGTCCAGACTGATAAATAATATTAATGAAAATTCCAGGTTTTGTTTGTTTTTAGTAAAAAAAACTTTTTGATTTTTGAAAAGAAATATTAGTACATTTAACAACTAGATGTTATTTACCTTCCCCTTTTAAAAAAATTAAAAAATGTTTCAGAAAAATGTAAGGAATAAGCGGGAAGATATGAAAAGAAAAAAGGGATATAAAGATAGCAAAAGAGAGTACTTTCAAAAAATGTTAATTGAAGTAATTTCAGTGGACCTGTTTTTATTAGTTCCTTTGATCTTTTTAGTTGTGGTTTGCTGAAAATGACAACAGTTCGAGAACAATACATTTTTTATGGGAAACACATTTTTCTACAAAAAAAAAATAAACCAGCCTTATTGCTTCAAAACATTTATGCACAGAATTATTTCCTTCTCCCTCCCCCACTCCCAGGTCTGATGTGGTCCAACTGTCTCCTTATTACAATTTTATCCCTACAAAGGGGCTTTTACTTCACTGAAAGATCATGTCTCATATGGGATAATGTCCTGCCTAGCTTAGAGCCAAATTCAGCTCTACAGCATGGCAGGAGAGGCACAGAGAGAGAAGGGCTGGGAACAACATTTTGGGTTCAAGCCTGTGCTGGAGGCCAAGTGCCTTGTTTAAATCTTGACAAGCTCAATAAATCAAGACAGAAAAAAATGATGAAAAGACCAATTTCTTCCTTATTTCTGTTTGGAGGGGTATAAATGATTATTATGTCTCTTATGAGGCAAAAAATGTGTAACAAGTGCCTTGCCATTGTAGTAATCTGCTAATTCCAGTGTAATTTCCTTGAAGAGGGATTTTGATTTTGCTGTTCTTCTTGCCTTAGATTTGTTTTTTTGTATTTTGAGTTTTATTTTTGTGATTTTTTTCTTTTGTTATTATTTTAAAGCTAGACCCCAATTTGAATTATTTTCAGTAGTCCTAAAAGAGAATGGAAAAATCCACTGAATAGTCCATTACTTTCTCCCACCTCCTCTAAACAGTTCAGAATTCAGCTTTCATTTTGATGGTGCTTTAACAGCACTTGGTTAAAAAAAGTAAACTAATTACAATGGAAATGCAGCTCTGCAAAACTTTTAGAAAAACACATTATTTTGTTTTAGGGTTCAGTTAATATACATTCATTTATCATCTTTATAAGAGATGTACAGGGCAATGATGAATAATCCCTGGCTTCCAATCAGGAAATGCAAATTATTCTTCTCTCTTTTTTTTTCCTCTCTCTCTTTTTTTCTTTTTTTTTTTTTTTTTTCCTTTTCCAATGAATAATGCATACTAGTAAAAGTGAAGGAAAAAAAAAAAAAAAAAAAAAAGTGGTGCCAGAAAGCTGGCAGGATGTAATGACAAGAAGAAATGTAATGTGGTGTGTTACCAAAAAAGCCTCTAAAAAGAAGCCAAACGCTTCATTTCCTTTAGTCACAATTACATCATCAACCTTGAACTCGGGGGAAAGTCTGCAAACTATAAAGCACAGAAAGAATGTGGAGGGAAAATGTTATCCATGGGAAATTAAATAAATAAAAAACAACTCTCAGATTTGAGGGGTCTCTTTGGGAGCCCAAATCATGTACCCTAACCTGAGACTCCATCTGCCTGCTTGAAGCTCTTTAATCAAAGGTGTCAGCAATCTTGGCTTTCTTTGTAGAGAAACAAATCTGCACTCTTACTGCATCACAGGGATGTTAGGGTGCTTGAACTGGTTGAGCTCCCGAGCTTCCATCACTGTGGCTTAAAGGAGTTTTAGTCGGTTGGGCTTCTACTTGAGACCATGACTTTAAAAGCATAAACTTGTGTGGGTTGAATTTAGGTTGCAGTTTCATCCTGCTGTCACAGACACGTGTCAACTAGAATGAAACCAGTTGAATAACCACAGTTTAAATGTAGCACAAGAAGGTCTCAGTGGAAGATGCATAGCTTTGCACGTCACAAGAGAGATATAAAGCAAGGTCTAGGGCGTTTCTTTGGAATGTTTAAACTCAGTGAAAGCTTACTGCACTTAAAAGCCTACCACTTTTGACTGAGATCTTGACTTTAAAACACTGTACTATCATACCTGAATCATAAAGTTCATAGAGAAAACCAGCAAAATATTTTTTATATTTTTTTCTTCTCTCTCTCTTTATTTTTCCTTGCTTTGAATTGGTTTCTTTTGAGTTAGTTAATTTCAATTTGGTTTCTTTAATTTGGTTTCTTTTGACCTGGTTTCTTAAGCGCTTTCTTCCCAATTTCTTAAAATCTTGAGTGAAGAGTTGCAAAAAAGCGTCAGACTACAGAGCCCACAGCTATCACAAATGCTAATAAACTGCTTGAATTTCACCTTATGTATTGAAATATAGCTTCAATAATGAAAATAAAGTATATTTTCTCTAATTTTAACCATAAACTTCCAAAATTGAAGGCTATCTTCTTTTTTGCTCTCTAAATGTTGGTCTCTTCTACTAAGTATAAATGATAGAACGAGAGGAAATGAACTCAAGTTGTGTCAGGGGACGTTTAGACTGGATAACAGGAAAAGGTTTTCCACTAAGGTGGTTCTCAAGCATTAGAACAGTGTGACTCAATGCAGGTAAGTGGTCGAGTCACCAGAAGATATTTGAAAGATGTACAGTTGGGGTGCTTACAGATATGGTTTTGTGGTAGACTTGGAAGTGCTGTTTTACTGGTTGGACTTGACCTTAGAGGGCTTTTCCAAAGTAAATGATTCTATGACTCCATGAATTTCAAAAGCATTTGGATCACTAAGCCCCTGCAGGTTTTTTTTTAATATCTCAGCTCTCATTGCAGACCTATGACATGCCACACTGATGCACTTGAAGCACTCCTCCGACTGAACCAGACCTAGGGAGTGGCCATGTTTCACCCCCCATTCCTCTTTTTGTTAGTCACCAGTGTTACTAGAAGTCATATCAAAGTTTATGAGTTCTTACTCTTTACAGGAATCACTTCTACTGCTAAAGGACTTTCAGTATTGAATATATGGCTTGAGTCCTTCCTGTTGACCAGATTACACCTTTCTTACTCACATGCCTCCATTCTGGGCATAAATACTTTGATGTCTGCTGATGAGTACATGCTGTTTCCAAAACTAAGTTTTCTTCTCATTTTGTAACAAGATAGAAATCATAATTTTTATTCATTTGACATGTAAGTTCTGTTGCTGCTGCTATTCATTTCTTCCCATCTCCCTCCTTTCTGTCCCCAAGACTACCAAAAATTCCTAGCATCAATAGCCTATGTAAAAACATATTTTGTGGGTGGATAAAAGCCAAAATCATGTTATTTCATTAAGACATAGCAACATGTCTTCCAGCATATGTTTAAAAAATCAATAAGCTGAGGTAGAATGGTACCTCTCATTGTGTTAGAAGCCAAAATATATTTATTGTCCAGATGTAATTTCAGTTTTATTGCCCAGATCACAGGTCACTGGTTAGCAGATGCTGGGCAGGGAATCTACCTGGTCAGCTAATAGCCTCCCCACTGCTGAAATTAACTAACAGTCAAAAGGTTTAATAACCAAAGGTCACAATTGGCTGTTTGAAGAGTCAGTAGGAATACATCTGATAAATTATCTCCTTCTGTTCTGGGGCAAATGCTGTCTCACCTCCCTCCGTGATATAAAATGAGAATTAGGAAAGTAAACTCTTACTCCAGGCCAAAAAAGTTGATTTTCACAGCTTGCTAACATCTTCCAAGAAATTCATGTCCTGTCCTAAACTCTTGCCTCGGTTGTTGCTGGTTATTCTGAAACTAAAATTGATGAAATTTGGAAGAGGAGTAAAAGCACTCCTTAATAGGTTGGGAGCTAATGCAGATTTTGAGGTCTACTTTTTAAAATGTATTTGATAATGTCAAGCAAAACTTACTATACAACAACGAAAATCCTTGTAATATTCAATTTCATGTTTGAATTTCAGTATTTGTCCAATCTATCATGACAGGGTTAGCAAAACCTACCAGAGTCAGGAATAGAGTCCTCAAATAGATAACAAGTTTACAATCAAATTATACCAACCCAGAAGTCCTGAATCTAATTGCTGGAGGAACATAGAAGTATGTTTTGTCACTTCGCTTGTTAACTTCATCACTCTTTTGTAAAACACTAAGAAAATAAGAGTCTGCAGCCTTGATAAGTTGCTGGTGTTTCCCAGAAAAAAAAATTACCATTAGTGCACAATGAATGCTTCCTGCTGATCAAAACTACTTTTTTTTTTCCCCTCCCACACCTTTAACTTCTCCCTGAAGTAGGCAGAAGTTTATTTTACACACTCAAGATGTTGGCCTTACATTGAGGCCTGAGTTAAGCACTACCATAGCAGAGAAATTTCAAGTGAGTAGTGAGGAAACCTTTCTCTACTTTTTCTTTATTAACTTCTTCCTTATGGGATGCCTTATTCATATGCTAGAATATTTGTCAGGTCACATCAAGCTGTCATCATGGAATTTTGTCCATGCTTTATAGGAAAGGTCTAAAGTGCAAAATGATTAAAGCCATGACATTACTGTTACATGAGGTCCCACTATTCTCACCCTACTGTGATGATAGTCTTAGACTTGAGCTTGGTCTGCACTCTAATGCTGCTGTCATCAATCAAATCCATGTTTCCAACAGCAGGAAGAATTTGCACCCAGATACTCAGCATCTGGATCAATTCCTGTGCTTGAGTTTACCTATCTGGGTGACCTTTCAGCTTCTTCTAAATGGAAATCAAGTCATAATCAGCTTGAATAAGTGATGAGCATGATCTGAAAGCTGAGCCTGTGGACCACAAAAGCCTAAATGTAAATGTAGTCTGACCATGCCAACAGGACTAAGTAATGGGAGTGGACTTGCATAGTCATAAATTATTGATAACCCCAGTGCAGTCAATGATCTGGTTTTAAAGAACAAAAATCTCACCTGAATGGAGAAATCTTTCTCACAGTCTCAAGGATTACAGGTTTTTTTTGTGTTTTTCTACAGTTTTTCATATCCCTGTGCTACACTCAGGCTGAATTAATCATCTCCTTTTCATTTTAAATCTGTGCCCTGGTTCAAGGAGTCTGAGGAAAATGAAAAAAACATGTGAATCTCAAGACCATTGCTGCAGACATACATGCAAAGGAGAGCATGGCCATCACTGCAAGCAAGTTTAAATATTGCAGTAAACACACAAGCCTTCAGCAAAACAGAGCGAACTTAGCTCTTCCATGTGAGCATGAGAAAATTGATGCAGTGAGCACTGTAATAGGAAATAAGTGAAGAACAGCTACAGGACAGGACTCGTGGTACTGTAGCAGAGTATTATCAGGAATTTGAAGTTTTCAACATGGAAAGAAAAGTGAGAGAGCTCAAAAAGATAGTGTCAGTCATGGATCTTTAAGACCTGCAACCCAGAGTAGCAAAAAAGTCCTTTTTTCGTACCTTTTAGCTCATATTCATAGCTTCATATTTTCAATCCATGGGACTCATGGCACTGAAATTCACCTGACACATACATATTAGAAGAAAAATGGAAATTTACTGTGAATGAAGGCTGGAAAAGAAGAAATAGAAGAGATGTAAAAAGAAACAATTTAAAAAACTATGTTTCTGATGGTACAGTTTGGATTACTAGGCGGGACTCATTTGTCCGAACATAGATGAACTGATGAATAAATCCTTCCCAGAGTGATTGGCTCGCTTTAAGACATATATCAAACCTATATTAATATGAATGAATCTCTGGAAATGTCTGTTTCTCTCTATTCTGGACTGTCATGAAGGAATTATTAGGTAATGAAATCAGACTTAGGCCTCTAAATTTTAGACAACTGAAGTTAGAGAAGATGAATCACATCCTTACTTATTTATGATAAACTAGTCCTTAGGTAATCCACCTGAAAGAGATACACACAACTATTTCAAAGTATCTAATAATTAATTACCAGTGCAGATGTTGATTTGATAAACACAGATCCCACAAATAGCATTGGTGTTTAGGTTGCAAGTGATCAAAGTCACTTATTGCAAATATTCAGTGAGATAAGACTCTTTCTATGAGGTGATGAGGCCTCATTTTACCATTTAGGCAACAGCTTTACCAGTTAAATGCAGTCAGACATTTCAGAAACAGGTAATATATAGAACTCTAAGTCAGGTAAAGAGCAATTCAACATTCAAAGACTTTCTCTGTACCTGAACAGAGATTTTGGTGTCAGCCCTGATACGAACATTATATCAGAGTCCCTTTAAACCCTTCCTTTTCCTACTCAGCAGTTTTGCTCTCTTAGTCCCACACTTCCCTTGACCAATTACATTAATGTGTGTTTGTCAATACTGAATTTCATTTGCTGCGTAACAGCCCAGAGCCCAGAAATCTTGTTGAATTTTCCTTGCCTCTTACGCCTGAGTTCCAGTGTCTTCCCAGCTTTGTGCTGTCAGCAAAACTTAACACATTTACAATAGGTCTCTTGATCTAGGGCAATTACAGAGGGAAGCAATAACAGGTGCAAGGAGCTTAACAAGAGACGGATGTTGTACTATCATTGTGGTCTCTGATCCTGCGTTAGTATCAGGGTTGTCAAATTGGTTCAAATTAAATTGACATCGCGGTGGAATAGGTATCACACAGTTGTTGTAAATCTCAGACTTTCTTGGCTCTGATGCCTTGAGAGGAGACAAGGAGAGGGAGGCAAAGAGGAGGGGACAAGCATGTGCAGAGGCAGAAGCTGAAGGTGAGAGGGAATGCAGGACTAAAATGGGCAGAAAAGCTTTAGGAGGCTACCTTATGACCTCTGTGCATTATCGTAAGGCAACCGTCGATGAGGACTTGCTTAGTTCAGAATATATACATCGTTTTGCAATAATTTCTGAGTGAATGAGGAGGGTAAAGTTTATAAAGGATGAAATCCTCTGTAACTTGATGCCGTATCACTCAGATTTTCCTCATCAGGCCACCTGTGGAATGCAGAGCCATGAAATGAGAGCGCCTGCAGTGCCTTCCCAGAAAGAGTGAAGAAGAAATTTCAGGAAGGTCTACCATAACTTAAATTATCATCTGGGTCATTATACTGCTATAAAGTTGGCACTCTTTAACTATAATTAAACACTTTGGGAGATTTTTCTCTTCAAAGGACCTATAGAAGGGATATTCCTTCTATGAATTAAGAAAAAGGAAGAAAGTCTATCAGACTGGTACATTTCTAGGAATTTGGAATGAGAGAACTTTGTTCTCTCAAGTGTACTTCATCATCCTGCCTGATGAAGTATAGAATGTTCACAAAGGTATTCAAGTTGGGAAGATAGCAACCTTGAAGTCCAGACAAAGAAATGTTTCCAGAATAAGTTGACCTAAAGAGATAACAAAAGTTCTTCAACTAAAGAAAATGTAAAGCCTTGGAGAAAAATAACTCCAGGTTTTAAGATGAGCTGGGGACATATTGTCTGTAAAGTATCATTTTCAGAGAAAGACCTGGGGGTTTCCAGTAGGCAAGAAATTGAATAAACAGTCTGGTTTTTGCAGCAAAGAAGGGCAATAACTTCTTGGACTATCCTACCAAGAATGTTATAAGAAGTTTAAGGAAGATGATCCTTCCCCTCTGCTCAGCACCGGTGAGACATCTCAAGTTTTATGCCTGTTTCTGGGCCCTGTAGTGCAAGACAGGTACAGGTACACTGGATAAAGTAGAGTGATGGTCCAGGAAACAAGGAAGACATTGGTGCCAAGTTGTCTACATGGAGAGAATATATTTAAGTTTACATAGTAGTCTACATCCGTTGATTTTCCAAAAAGCTACATACTTAGTCCTAAAACCCACATCTAAACATCATAAGCTGAATAGCTCTGTAGGCTTTCTTGTGTTTGTAGGCAAAGAGTTTGCTTCAACTGACTAAAGTAAACCATCTACTGTCATTTGTGGTTATGAGAGAGTAAGAAATGTCCATATGGGTCTGGCCAGACTGCAAAATGCCTACACTGCTCTCAACTGGAATTTGGAAATCAGATGCAATTATTTAGATTATATTGAGTGAATTAGACTCTTCTCTTTCAATGATAAAACCTCTTTGTTTTCTTGATGGTAACAGGAGTTAAGAAATCTAGTTCAGAAGTAGACCTTTACATCTAAATACTTATGTGCCTTTCTGCTAAAAAAAGAACAGTAAAGGCAATAAAAACCTTATCCCATGCACAAGAGAATTCTCTTTTCTGTTCCATCACTTGATTAGTCAGAAGTTTAAGTTATTTCTACTGTTCTAAGACCTTTCACCTGGTCCTTGAGTGAACCAGCAGTTAAGATCCTGACTCTGCATATGGCCTTCTGTTTCTGAACTCTACTCATCCTTTCTGTCCACTAATGAAAGAAATGGCCTGCTCAAGAGTCAAGGGATTTGATGCTGCAGCTACATTTTAGGATAGAAATGAGGCTGTGATTCCCTAACTAGACTACTGTGCTGGTAAAATTCCCAAGCCCCATGCTTTGAAGAAACTTTGTGTGAGGGACACTGCTTTTAAGGGGACTGTTGTGTGCAGAGTGGCTTCACTATTTGAGGAAAGAATTAAAGCAAACAACTTGACAGCTTAAGAGAATATTTAACCATTAAGGTCATTATGATGAGATGGACTTTTTTCCCATCTTCATCTATCTCCTTCAAAAACCAAGACTTTTTCATAAGGACTCGTGGAAAATATTATATATCTTGAGTGGCAACCACTTAATATTTATTCTTTTAATACTTTCAGTCAACCAATTTTGTGTATTCTTCCAGATGTTTCCCATTTAATTGATAATTTCACCACCATCACTCACCTGTTTTTTCCCCTCCAAATTTGACCATCTCATCTTCTCTGCCTTACAGTCACCATTATTTTATCCCCAAGTTTACATGAAACTGAGATTTTAGTCCTCTCTGTTGACCAGCTATCCAAAGAGTTTAAGGAGGTAATACACATAAAACCACACACAAACAAAGCACATTCTTTCCCTCTTCATGGTATCTACCCCCTGGTGCTCTACAGAAGAGAACCTATTACTTAGAGGTGAATCCACTACTTAAGTATACATTTTCAGCAGTTATGGTCTGTTTTTCCACCAGATTCCTGAATTCTGACATCAGCCATAGACTGGTTGCAATGTACTGAAATGTGTTTGCTTCTCATGAAAGCACATCTATAATTAGAGCTATTTCAAAATGATCACAATAAATCCTGTCTCAGGGTCAATTGATCTTGATTCATCTTTTTCTAAAATTTGGAAAATCAGTCTTTGTATATGAGTGTGAGGAAGTATATGAGTGTTCTAAAAGTTTTTAGTAGAATTTGTTTGGATCAATTTTTCTTAGGAAACATAAACTGTAGAAAATTCAGAAATTTTTATGCAATTCAGAACCAGAAGGATTGCTCTGTAGAAAATATTTAACCATACTATCGAAGAACAAATATTTTTTGCCAAATAAAGGCAATAAATAATTAAGGTAGATAAATGAGTACAGTAATAATGAAAGACTTGGAGCAAAGATCAGCTGAAAAGTATACTGTGGAAATGTTTGGTTGGTTTGTATGATTCTCCCAGGGAATGTTGGGATATTCTTCAGCAGATGTTGTTCAGACATTTAAAATTAGATTAGGAAAAGCAATAGGAAAGCATGTGCAGTGAATAATAATTAAAAAAATGGATAAGATTGCCATTGGAGCAGATTAACTGATTCAATCTGCTTTATTAAGTATTACATTGTGAAGATCCTAACATCCCCTACAATGCTTTGTAACTTCTTTTTATGTTTTTAAGACATTATCAAATTGAATGAATAGTAGGAACGTAGCTTTGATTAAAATTTATCAAGAGATTGCATATTTTATATATTTAACTAAGAAAAATTAAACCAAAATTGTGATGAATTCAATGTTAAGGTTATGACATAATTCAGTAATGTCAAACACTTTAATACTGACTGTTTTATAAAAATATATATACACAATTTGAAATATAGAAATTATGTCACCTATCCCCCTCACATTGCCTTCCTTCACAAAACATATGCTTACACTATAAACCACAATAAATATCTTGTTTTTTCTTGTCTCCAGATCATCCCTGGATTTCTGGATGACATTATAGTCTCCATCCCCTGAAAAATAAACATATACCAGGTACCAACAAATGGAAGCAACTCAAGACAGAGCACTGAAGCATAAATGATTCCTTCCAGTCAGGGTGCTGTGATTTGTGTGCCTGTGTGGGTGCGTGGACTGTGCACAGTGGTGTGGGAAAGCTGAAGACTAAGTAGAAGAAATAAGACTGCACTTGAAAATTAAAATTACAACCCCACCAAATGCAAAACAGAAAGAGGACAGAATTTTAAATAGGTTGGTAGATAACATCAGCTCATTAGCAGTTCTATTACAGCTTACACTGGTTTGTTTTCTCTAAGCATAAAAACACCCAAGTGATATGTTTGTGTCTATGTGTCTGTGTATGGAAGGAAGTAAATTAGACAGACATAGCAAAGATTATGTCTCAAAATTTAAATGCACCTTTCAAGATGACAGGAGGTGGGAAAGGGAAGATTGCTGAAGATGATTTTTCAAAATGCTGATATATCTTGGGTCGACCCAAGTCTTGTGCAGGACTTCCACTGCCTCACTCTGACCGTAATTCCTTCCTGCTTTAAGAACATGATGTTCAAAGTCAAAAATGCTTTCAGACCAATGGAAGCCAGGGCCTTGCTCCTGCAGCTTGTGTCACAGCAATCAATGTCAAGAGGGTAAGTCAAAAGAAAGCAAAGGAAATCATATACACTCTAATTATTTGCATTTATAGACAAAAAGTACATCACATCAAAAAGTTTATTGGGATTTTTTTTCTATATCTCTTTAGAAGAAATGAAGAAATAAGGAAAAATTAGAGATTTTACAGTACCAGTGAGGAAAAAAAACATCAAATTCCTTGCTACTTTAAGACTAATACTTTCAGTTTGCTAATATATGCTATCATGAAAGGTCCAAGAACTCTGTTTGTTTAAGAATTTATTGCTATTGTCCCTGTGATAGCAAGTCAATATGTATCAGCTTAGTAAAATGAAGACTGAACAACAACTGCATGCAAATATTAAAATAAGATCACTGTGAGACAGAGAATTGATTTGTGGACAGCAGAACTGTGAACTGGGCAGGGAAGATTTTAATGGGATACAAGAAGGAAGAAGCAGTAAGGTTTAAATGGTAGGCTCAAACAGGATGGAAAACAAAAGAACATGTAACTTTTGCCTATCTATTTGTTTTCAGGTCATAGGGACATTTGTTTGCAATCTTTAAAATACATCTTTATTCCGAGGTGGTTCCTATTCTGAATTTTAGAAATTTTTGCAATTGGATGCAGTCTAATCACAGGAACCATAAAAGGGTTGATGCATCTCAAAGTAGCAGAAGCAATTTTGCAATTTTTAAAATTTCAATTCTGTTTCTATAAAGAATATTTCCCTCTTTTAGGAAAAAAAATAAAGACATGACCTTTTTACTATATAAATCCATTTCTCAAAAAGTGGTTTTCTACCTAGTTTACACTGAGTCAATTGAACTTGAAGGTAAATTCATTTCACTGTTCATAAAAGCAATCTCTACTCAAGGTGGGAAAGTCAAACAACCTAGAATTTTAGATACAGATGTTTTAATTGGATTGAATATGTTCCATTGTCCATTTACAAACAATGCAGTCTGGGCCAGTATATTCTTTCTACAGAATATTGATAGTAGAATGAATTTCAATGATCAGACAAATGTTCTTAATTACCTTTGAAGGTTTGTTTCGTAGTGTTTAATCACTGGACACATTATGACATAGAACACTGTGAAAAAAAAAACACTAGAAAATAAAATACCAGCTGCTTCACACTGTTGGGTACATTTGTAGATTTTCACTTCCTGAATCCTGAGACTATCTCCTGATCAGAACACAGGTGAATCCTTGGTAGGTTTAAAATTACATGACCATGCTGGTTTTGGTGAAATTAAACTATGCAAAATTCCTCTAAAAACATTAGCTAATAGGTGTTTTCTAGCTAAAAGGAAGTATTGGGACATTGTATAATATTGTTTCACATTTCTAAGAATATTCAGATACATTGGAGTCAAAGAGGCATTAGAAGACATCATCAAGTGTAGGTGGAGAGGTCCATCCGGGGAGGTGCCTTCCATTTGGTCTAAAATAGCCTCTAAACAAACTAGAGCAGCTGCAGTCCATGCCATGGAGGCAAGGAATCAGGACTTTAGGATGATGATCTCAGTATCTGCAACTCATGGCTGTCCTTTCTGGATGATTAAAACTGAATTGAGTTCATGGAAAGATTGAACAGGTTTATATAAAAAAGAAAATGATGGGGAAAAAAAAAAAAAAAACAGAAATAAAGGAAAAAAGAGGCAAGAGAAATAAACAAAAAAGAAAATAGATAAAAGGGAGAAATTACAAAAAGAAGAAAAAAAAATTACAAAAAGAAAAAAAAGAAAATAAAGAGAAGAAACAGCAACAAAATTATTTAAAAAAGAAAGAAAAAAAAAGACAAAAAGAATAATAAGAATAATATAAGATTATCATTACTACTTGCATTACATAGAGAAGTCCACATCATACCATAGTGAAGATCCTGTTCATATGTTTATTTATTTTTTTGGATGGAAGGCTATTGACCAACTAAAACTTAGTTATTACATAGTATCTTTCTTGAGCCATCAAGTCCATAAGTGTTATCCAAAAATAGGCAATATATCTAGGTCTAGTTTATCTCTAAGTAAGAACCCTTATTTTCTCTACAAGTTAACAAGAGAGTCACAGATAGTTCAGAATCAGATTTGGTGAACTAATTTACTATTACTCACTTGTTACTGAAATGTAACTAAAACAGGGAATATTTACAACATTTAATAGCAACTATACTCAAGAATCTTATTAGATCCCAGTTCCAATAGAATCAATATGGAACATCTCCTCATCTGGGGTTTACGTCTTCAGAACTGTCCATTTCCCAGCAGTAGTGAAAGGCACTCCCACTTCCCTCAAGTATTTCACAGAGCACAAAAAAAAAATCAACAAATAGACACTGGGAGCAGTCAAGTCCAACCTCAATGACTTCACTCCTGTTGCATTTCAATTAAGCCTTCTATCCTCTAATTTACCAGTAACTGTATTACACAACATGCACACCACAACTCCCTCCCTTACCAGTGCGCTCAATACAAAAAAACAAAAGCAAATGAAAAAAAAACCAACCTTAAGATGGTATGTATTGAGTCAAATACCCATTAAACAAACAAGGAAAAAAAAGCCCTGGAAGATCTGGGAACCCTAATGAAAAACAGTACTTCCTCTGCTTGAGAGAAGCTACTTTAAAAATCTTTCAATCAGATGCAAATCCACAATGACAGAAGAAAGGGAGACAATGTAGGTAAAGGTACCAGGACATTATCTTTTTTTATGTGTTCAGAGAAAGGTATTTTCCTAAGAACAGTTATTTGAACTGTCTGAATACTTTTGAATATTATACAATGTACTTTAATCCTAGGATTTCTGGTCAGGTAAAAAAAAAAAAAAGACAAAAAAAAAAAAAAAGAAGAAGAATCCCAAGATGTATAGATGACCTTGTAGAAAAAGCAAAGCAGGGAGATTGAAATCAGGAAAAGATAGGAGTTATGGAAACAAGACTGTGTAGATGGGGGGAATCAAACACAAAGAAGTAATGGTGGAAGAAAGAATATGGGGTAAATCTTCCTTTGTGTTGTCATTATATGCATGCCTTCTGTTTTGTTGCTGAAACTTAGCTATCTATTAATTTTTTTTTTTTTCCAGAGAGAAAGGGTGATAGCCATGGAATTATGGATAGGTACTTTGCATGAATTGCATTACATGCCATCTTAATGTTTCATTTCTGCAGAAACATGACATTGAATGGATCCCTGAGGATCCCATAGTTCTAGTTTCCCAGTACACTGAACACACTGAAATCCCCTTCATAAGTCCAATTCCCTACCATTCTAGTGAAATATTCTCCCACAGAAATATTTGCAATTTGCTGTATAAAATTGCCTTCTAGATAAATCTAATTTTTAACATTGCTGAAAGCACTAGCCAGAGCGGCTCTTTGATTTCAGTGGTTATTCATGGACTCATGTCACCCCAAACTCTGCATCTTGAGCCCTCAGCATTTTTTCCCCAAAATGTGTACAAAAGAAAATTCAGACCCCTTAATCTTAGTGGTCTTAACAATCCACTAGTGATATTGACAGTGAAAATGTCATCTTAAGGCAGTGTTCAAGTATTATTTTTCCATTGAATTCCTGTAATTGGCAATAATGCCTGAACATGAATTTTTCCTTCTTTCTTTCCCTTCATGCATTCTGTCCCTGTTTGTGAATCCTTGTGTGTAGCCACCCTTGAATGTATTTTTGCCATGTATAAACATTTTCAAATTTAATCAAAAATCCATTCTTCCTGACTATTAACTGAAATATTATCTGTATTTTTTCACAGTTAGTTTAATTCTCTAGTATAAAATTGTGGCAATAAAATAGTCCAACTCACCAGCTTTGAACCAGTGTAATTGAGAGGAGAAACTAGGAGAAACTAAGAATGAAGATGGAATTAGACTAATTTTGCATCAATATAACTAAGTCTAATCTCCTGATTAAGATTTGAAGTTAGCATACATATAACTCTCATACAAATAAACCACGTTATTTGTTTGATATTTTTATAGTGTCAAAATTCAGGTAGATATGGAAACAGTATTTTCCCAGAATTATAACCTTTTTAAAAACACAGAGAAGCTCAAAAAGTCTGGAGATGTTCTCTCCAGACATCAGAGACAATGGTCATATTTCCCAGTGCTAACACACAAACACAACCTGCGACCTGAATACTTATGAACATCAGGGTAGCTAAAATAAATCAGACCAGAGGTCTGCAGAGCCCAACATCCTGTCTGACAGAGGTGTAAAGCAAATGCCTCATGAAGGATAAGAGATCAGGCCAAGTAAAGGAGATAAAGGAGAGTGTCTTTCAGTCCTTTCTGAGATCCCTACCACCTGGGGATCAAGAAATCCTTAAGCCTGGACAATGTCTCAGTATCCAGTTGTCTGAAGGATCTCCCTGCAAGGTACTTTCCCAACCTCCCTTGAAAATGTGTAACTGTTGGAATTTAGCATTCAAAACAACAGTGACAAAAAATAGTGTGGTTTTGTGCCAAGGTGAAAGGACTCCATGAGGACCATCAATTCCAGGTCCTGGCTCTGCTAAGAACAACCCCAAGAATACAGCCATGGGCCTCAGAGCATTGTCCAAACACTTCTTGAGCTCTGTCAGGCTTGGTGGTGTGACCAGGGAATTCACAGACCTGACACAATTTCAGGCCATTCCCGCAGGCCCCACCACTGGTCACCAGAGATCAGTGCCTGCCCTCCCTGCTTCCCTTTATGAGGAAGTTATAGTTGCTACCAGATCAAGCCATAGAAACCATTTGAAACCATATCTGTTTTAAAAATAAGTGGAAAAACAAAGCCAGTGATTTTGAGAAAAAAGGGGAGAGATTGTCCTCTGATAAATATCAGTGTCATTCACTGAAGTTGTGAGCAATCCAGTTTTCCCCAGTTTGAGGCTTGAACCACTGATAGAATCAGAAAATCGCCAAATTGTTTGTCTTGGAAGTGACTTTAAAGGTTATGTAGTTCCAAGCCCACTACCATAGGCTGGGGCACCTCTCCTTAGACTTGTTTGCTCAAAGTCCCATCCAATCTGGCCTTGATGTTTCTTCAAACTATTTTAGGATAGTATAAATGCTACAGCTAAAGAGCACAGCATAGGCAGTGGCCTGTTCATGGCATCACATCTCTTATCTAAAGACAGCAGCATAATTAAATAGCATTTCATGGCAAAACTCATTTAAGCAATTTCAGACACCTAATGCAAATTTAGCAAATCATCTTCCAGGAGAGACTATTTCCCTCCACTGAATGAAACAGAATGTCAAGCAATGAGCTCAGTGACAAAAAAAAATTTGCTCAGCTCTAGATTGTTCTTTGCTTTCTTTTGGTGATGACAAAGCTGAAACACAGTAGAGGTTAATGAAGCATTCACACAAGTGGAACACAACTCAGCCTGGCACAGCAGCTCCACAGCAGCTCCATTCAGTCCCTCATGCTGGTCAGCTCTGTTTCAGTCTTCTACAAGTATGATACCACCCTGAGAGAAGATGGATCTGAAAACCTAAGTACAAGTTTTCTAAAGTTTTTTGTATTTTTTTCCTTTCTTCAAGAAATAGTACTGTGAGTGGCTCTTTGCACTAACTTTGGGAAACATCAGTTTTAATAGAGCTTGACATGTGTAACAGCCAATGTAAACTATGCTTTCACATCGATTATGTGCACTTTGGACAATTTTCTTTCAGTGAGGACTTTATGGGAAGAATGACATGCTTCTCACAATTTTCAGTGTGATTCAGTTACATCCTGTAGGGCTTTGTGCAAGATGTGCGCATCAAAACGCATTTGGCTTTCTTGACAATAATGTATTTTGGGTTGGAAGAAAAATGAACACTGCATGATCCATTTTAAATTTGTACAGTGGGTTTATTTCAACCTTTGTAAACTTCACATAGCCAGGCCCAGAATTAGCCGTGAAATGCCAGCCTGATGGGTTTTTTCCTGTAATTTACAGTAATTTGTACTTTGAGTAGATCCAAAATTTATTGGCTGTAAGCAACTGGTCTGCCTTCTAGGATAATAGATCCTCTCTCTGATTCAGAAGCTACAGATTCTGCATTTGAGAATTTCCCTTTCTGGAATGAAAAGCACTTAGTCTGCTTGCACACACAGCTCTCAGCATGTCACTGGAGCACAGGGGTTTCCAAGAGCACGTAAAACAGAATACCTACTTTGACTTAAATCTACTCCCAAAGCCAGGGCATTCAGATTAACAAGTGGAACAGCTGCCAGGATGTGCTTTGAGCTTTGCTGGGTCTCTACCCCAAAATCTTGATTGCAAAGAATCAAGTCCATCATGCATAAAGAGAAAATCTCAGTAACTGAGAATGGAAGAGACCCCATGGGAAGTTTTATGTAGTGTTCAAATTGTTCATGGTGCTGTTGCTTCCTTCTCTTGATGCAGAACTTTTAGGAATTCAGTCATGATCCAAGCAGTAATGAGAGAAAGAGAGAACAGGAAGGTGATCATACAGATTTTGAGGCAAGCAAACACCGCAGAATTTTCAAGATTATTTTTTTCCTACAAAAATCTTTGAAATGTAAAATAGTTATAATTTTGCTAATAGTTATCTGAGTTTAAGTAAGCACTAAATGACTTCTCCAAGGGATAAAGTGCTTTCCTGCTGTCTTGTCACCAAACAAATCTATCTCTCTGTACTGAAATTTATAGAACTATAAAGATGGAAGCACATACAGCTGTGATTCAGGTGCATGACAATGTTGAAACTGTACTGAGCAGACCCAGTGTCCCCAGTTTAGGATGCTGAGTAACTCTAAATCTGCAGAATACAGACAGACTTGCCTGATACCTAGTGCAAGGAGCTGGACTGTTCTCAATGATTTACGCAGTATGGGGCACAGTGGACATTGAAGGAAGAGTTAAATGGAAATCCATCAAGCGTAAAGAAATGTCTTTTGAGAAAAGATTTATAGAATGACCCAGTGGATGGACCTTGGCTGATTGTAATCTGAATATGAGGCCAAGGCAGGGGGAAAAGGGACTAACAATCAACACTAGAGTAATTTGCCTGATAATAGAAAATTAAAGAACTGGAGAGGCAGGCAGCAGCCTGCAAAATTCTTGCAGATTTGGATCTGCTGTATAATTAGCCACAATAGTTAAACTGAAAAAAAAAATTAAAAATTACTGACATCAAATTAGAGAAAGATTCTGTAATATACAATAAAATTGCAAAGTTTACATAAAAAAGGGGGCTAAGATAATGGGGAGACATTTAAAAAGCTAGCAAAATACTCATAATCTGAACAGTAAAAAGTTTTTATATGATTAGACAAGCATCTGTGAGTTTATAATCAGTACAGGTTGTAGTGAGATAATGAAATAAAATTGATGTACAATATACTTGCACAGAACAAAACCACCATACAAATATATACTTCAGGGATGAGTTTGAATGACACTCAAAAGAATGTACTGTAAGGGAATGAATTGGAGTTTTGTACCCTGCATGAATCTTAAATTATATTGTAAAGATGAAATGTACCAACATTTTTTCCTGTTTGGAGCAGTATATATGAAAGCTATGCTACTCTAAAAATTAAGTCAGGATAAGCTTCTACTGTTGGCTTTGTCTGACTTTTAGGCAGGTTCTCACCGTGGGTGAACTTAGGTATTTCTATGAAAGATACTTCCTAGAAGAACTGATGATTGGGTTTCTTTTTCTTATGCTGTCGCACAATTTTCCTTCCAAAGAAGAAAGACAACATTTTTTAATATAAACAGGACTTGGTCAATATTGGATTCAGGAATCAGGACCACATGAGGATCTTAAGTCTTAACAACTTAAGACCTAAGTCTAATCTGTCCTGAAATGCAAACTAAGAAAAATATAGTTAAATCCTTGAAGTAGCAGGAAGTTAATATCTTCACTGTATACTTCCAGCACTGGTTACCAGGGACCTTTTATAGTGCTTGTAATTTTTATTGCACATCAACATGTAAGATTTGTTCAGGTGAACATTCAATTTAGAATGTACTTAAGTACACTCTTGCTCTGCGTAGTGACTAGTGACTTCTTGACTCTTGAGCTGTCAAAAGTTGACTGTGGTTTGGGGTCTGGTGAATTAAGGGAAAAGTAAACTGGTTTTCTTAAGGATCTAAAATTCATAACTGAATTAAAGTTACAAAACTCTTTAACAGTCAGCCCTTCACTCTAGTAAATATGCCACTTCTCACTTTTCTTCTGTGTTTGTCCTATTATGTTAGAGCTAAGAAATGTTTTTACTTTTCACCTGAACAAAATTAGCATAACTATCTGATTCTGCTCATTTCTATATGGTTTCTACTGTGATTAGAGAAAAAAAATAATGTTGAAGTGTGTTTTGAACTAATATATGTGTATAAAGAGCTGATTCATCGACAAGATGCTCAGAAATATAATGAAGTGTATCTGGGATCCGTGAAACATGTATTTTTGTGTTCTCTTGTGAGCAATTGAGTACTTGAGTAATCTCATACCAACACCTGGTCTCATACTTAAGTAGAATATGGATGCATACTCTACCATTGTTTATTATAACAATTAATAATGTACTACTTCTTATTTACCTTATAGGTACCTTGAAGCTTGAATGAATGAGGATTAAATGCATGCATACTCTCACCAACTATGAAAAAGAACCAGCTGAATCATAAGCCTACGTTCTCAGGCTATGTATATATTTTTTAATGATGAATATAGTTCCTTTCTTTTTTCCTCATCGCGTTTCTACATAATCAGAAGCATAGTGCGGAGCTGGAAGTGGCAAATTTACCCAGGCAAAGAGAAATAAGAACAGATTTAACCTCTGAAATGCCTTCTTATTTACTTTCCTTTTTTGTTTTCCTCACAGTCACCATGATAAGCATCTGTTTTATTTTGATTAGTTATAGATAAAATATAAACAGAAAATATGATAAATGAGCAGAATTCCGAACATTAGCCTACTGTACAATTGGAACTACTACAAGGCACTGTATGTAATGACCAACAGCAGTTTGTGCAAGGCAAAAGAGTGTTGGTTAGAGAAACTAAATCGAATTTTCTCCCCCTCCCCTTTCTCTTTTTCTTTCCTCCTTCATTTTTTTTAACTACCTATTAAGATGAAGGCAAAATAAAAGGCTTGAAGGACACTTGAAACTGAAGAACAGGTATCTCAAGTCAACACAAATGGAATGTAGATGAAGTCCACCCTTCCTTGTTTTAGTAACTTTTATAAGCTACAAACTTAATAGTGCTTGGAAACTCATTTGACTTTTCCACTATCATTTATAAATGCATACATTTTAAACCAGAATTAATTTTACTCCACTTTGCATGGGGATGTGACAGCTGCTGACCCTGAATTGTGATGTGCTGCAGACACTGGGTCTTGTCTTGAGGAGATCCTTCATAATTAACAGCAGTCAGGAAAAAATAGTTTCATTTCTATGGCAGAGAGGATTACTGGGATTAGTACGAGGAGTAACTCTGGTAGAAAATAAAACAAAAATTTGTCTAGCCTTTATTTCTGGAGAAAATAAACCCAGTTCATATTATAAACATATCTCAAAACAAAAATGAGAGTTATTTAGTGGTAATAAAGACTGACAAATTTTCACAATGAGAGAAAGTTCCTGGTTATATATCTCATGTGAAAGTGATAAGTTATCTTGTGGATGTGGTGTTTTTTCCACTGCATTTCCTTTCCTGCATTCTTTATTTTCTATCCCCTACAGGCAAATTTTATTTTTACATTTAGTAGGACTATTACACTTGAAGTTTTTTCTGAATAAAGAGTCGATTCAGTTTTCTTTATGAACAACATGATAATCAGTATTGTAATTAGAGTTTTTAAGAGTCTTTATGAATTTCCATGCAATTCTTAGAAAAGTACTTTTCACAGAGTTGGCTACTACTAGCTGAAAGTCAGAAGAAAGTTTCTGATTTCTCTGCCAGCAGTTTCCTAAGAAGAGTACTTTTATTAATATTTAATCAAATCAAAGACCTTTTGTTTGGGACTGTGTTCAGTCTTTCCAACTAAGATATTTTGTAGGGTTCTGCATTATAATTAAAGAGTTGTCCCTCTGCTTCTTTGCATTGGTCTCAGATATTTTTGCTCCAAACATTTAGCAGAATTTCACTTATCATCTATAAAATATTTAACAGATCTTAAAAAAGACAAAAATTATTATCTAAACTATATTTTTTGATATTTAAATCCACCTATCTAAAATGTTTATTAAGTACTCAGCCCATCTCTCAGATTTTATATCTAACTTTGGCTGTAGAATAGATAAGAAAATATGAGACCTTGTCAAAATCGAAAGTCCAGTCAGTAACTTTAAATAAAAACCCAGATTTTTCCAAGTATGGAAATAGTCAGTTAAGTTGAGCAAGATACATTTCCATTGTAAGACATCAGCAAAAGAGTTTGGTTGTTGTCAAAGTTAAGAAGCCAGACTTCAGCCTCAAGAGATACATTCACCTACTTTCAAGCAAAAGCCTTCATTTCACATTCAGGATAGTATTTAAATGGAAAAAAAAAAATTGAGACTTTTTTTTTAAGTTTTAGGTGTGTGTGATATAGCTACTAAAAGTAACAAAGTTCTTATTTTCAAGGTAAAATGGAAAAAATAATTTATGCAAAATTGCATAACATGTACATTCCCTAAATTGTAATCAAGAATAAAAATAAAGAAGTTTCACGCAATTTATTTCATTGAATTTCCATAAATCTCTTGGTAGTTGTGACTTTTTGTTAGATTCTTTTTTTTTTTTTTTAATCTCTATTATATTTTCTCTCAGATATTTTTGGCTTGGCTTGAAGTGTCATATTGATCAGCCTGTGGACTTATCTGATTGTCTTTCAGACTGAAGTCCTCTATTTAATTAATAGTGCAAGTAGAGAAAAAGAAAGGGTACTATCAGCTGTACTGTGTGTGCCAATTCCAAACAATTGACTCAACTTTCCCTGGGGGAGATTAAAAAAAAAAAAAGGATACTTAAGGCAGGAATAGAAGCAAAGACACAGTTTTCCTCTATCAATGTGTAGATCCCTCATGAACCTCAAGCTGTAGGAGACCTTATTTAGTGATTGCACCTACCAACCAATCGGCTGCATCTGTTCTATAGATTATGATTTTGGGTGTACCATGATATTTTCACAGTCAGCTTCATAATAAAGCACCTTTTATAAAGTTATTTGTGATGAGTGCTTTACTGAGTGCTCTTTATTATTTTGCATGGGGGGAATGACATTCCTGATTTCAGTTTCTTTACCATTTATGATTATAGATGAATCGTAGAAAATTAGTATATGCCCTTCCATCTGTCTACTCTTTAGCCTGAGGATTACCACATGATTTCCAGTCTTCTCATCTGAAAAGGCATCTTACTGTCCTCATCTCCCATCTCATCTCCCATTTTAGCTTCTCAATCTCTCCTAAAAGACACATATCTACTATCCTTATTATATATATATATATATATATATGTATGTATATATATATATATATATATCCTTACATGACAGTGAAATAATGATAGCTCAGCAATGCTCACTTGTAGACAATATACTGAAAATGATCCAAACACGGTGCTTACATCCTACTCTGCTAGTCACTTCACTTGCTCTTCTAATTATAAGGAATTGTATGTCTTTTTTTCCCCCTACACGCAGTTACATGATTTATTTTATCAGGAGGAAGTTTGAGGCTTTGAAAACAGGCCATAAACTCAGTCTGTGCAGGCCTAATCATTATGTACAGTAAGAAATTACAGTTTTCAGTTTAACTTAGTCTTGTAGAAAGATGAAAAAATATATATATAATGTGTAGTGAAAAAGTTCCTTATTGCCAAAAGTTAATTGGGCCATTCTGGATATTGGATTTTTCAATTTATTTGCTCATTGCTATCTATATCCAGCTCACTTTATTCTAAGATCAAAATAATTATTTCAGCAAAGAGTGACCTGTACAAATTGTCCAACTCTTTTGTGAGTGAAAGGGCAGAAACACATATGTATTCTGTTCTTTTTCACTATTTCCTTTCCCTTTAAGTCTTCCTCTACTCTGCCTAATTTAAAGCAAGCAGAGCAAAAGACCCAGAGAGTGTACTGAAGGATTTTTCAGGACACTTAAAGCCAGTCTTCTTTGGCTACTTTGCAAAAATGGTTTTTGATTTAAAACAGGGAGATGGCATATCCCTCTCTGGGAGAAAAATCGCATCCTCTAATGTTCATCCAGGAGTGAGTTATAAGAAGAAGCCTCAGATGGATTAGAGAGGAAGGTTAAATTCCAAGGAGCTAATTTGTTGAAAAGGTGAATGTAGCTAACTTAAAAAAAAAATTAAATTGATACACCAGGTCTGGAATATCTTTCTCCCTCACTGAATATTGCTGGGTAACTTTTAGATCTCGAGAAGAACAAAGGCCATAACATAAATGAAGGTTTTTTTCCCTAAGAAATTGCTGGTGAAGAGTTAAGAAAGTACACACCTTTTTGATATGTTAAGATCTTTCTACATATAAATTTGAATATAAATTTTAATTTAATACTTATCAGGATTATATATAGAGGTACTGTTCACTTCTAAAAGCCTTTAGGCTTGTTCACTTCTAAAGCCTTTAGGCTTTAGAGTCTTTAGGCTATTTTATAATTTCTTTACTTCCTTAAAGTTTCTCAGAGAGTTAATGGCCCATTTTCTGGTGTAAATCAAAATAGCTTCAATTATGTCAACTATGTAAAGCAGATGATGTTGGCCCAGTATTTTATTCATAAGTGTACATGAAGTCAAACTTACTTGGGAGGTGAAAGTCATTGCACAAAACTCTGACAGACTACAAAAAAGATTTGGCTGGGTATGACAAAATCCACACTAGTTAGTGGCCTTTAATGTTAAATACTTTAAACTTACTCCTTTTCTCATACAGCTATTTGAACATTGTTATGGTCACGTATCTGACCACAGAGTCACAGAACATGCCAAGCTGGAAGGGACCCACCATGTTCATCAAAATCCAGCTCCTGGCCCAGGACTACCCCAAGAGTCACACCACACGCCTGAGAGCATTGTCCAAATACTCTTTGAACTTTGTCAGGCTTGGTGCTGTGACCCTGGAGACCCTGTTCAGTGCCCAGATACCCTCTGGGTCTCCTGATAGCCAGTCTAAACCTCCCCTGACACAGCTTCATGTCATTCCCATGGGTCCTTCTAGTGGTCATCAGAGAAGAGACCAGTGGTTACCCCTTTGTTTACCCCCCACCCACTGTGAGGAAGCTGCAGCTGCAGTGAGGTCTCCTCTCAGTTTCCTCTTGTACAGGCTAAACAGACCAAGTGATCTTAGATGGAAGTCCCAATAGCAGAAGCAAATAATGAGCCCTCAAACATGAAAAACTTTTTTATTGCTTCACAAAAAGGGCATCTCTGTAAGTACAATAGTAATAAGCTCTCACTATCCCTGAGACACCCTCCTGAAATAAGGCATCTTGTAAGTTAAATGGCTTTTCAGTTTCTTCTAAAGTTAACAGGAAAGCCTAACTGAAGCTTACTGTGGAAATTCTGCTTCCAGAAAATGGTCTCATGACTTACTCCTTTTTTCCATACTCTCCTCAAAGTCTCTTTGTCTTCTCTTTCCTTCCTATCTTGCCTAAAGAAGTTTCTTTCCCTTTCCCTTTCCCTTTCCCTTTCCCTTTCCCTTTCCCTTTCCCTTTCCCTTTCCCTTTCCCTTTCCCTTTCCCTTTCCCTTTCCCTTTCCTTTAGTTTTCCTTTTCCTTTTCCTTTCCCTTTCCCTTTCCCTTTTTTTCTTTCCCTTTCCCTTTCCTTTCTTTCTTTCTTTCTTTCTTTCTTCCTTCCTTTCTTTCTTTCTCTTTCTTTCTTTCTTTCTTTCTTTCTTTCTTTCTTTCTTTCTTTCTTTCTTTCTTTCTTTCTTTCTTTCTTTCTTTCTTTCTTTCTTTCTTTCTTTCTTTCTTTCTTTCTTTCTTTCTTTCTTTCTTTCTTTCTTTCTTTCTCTTTTTCTTTCTTTCTTTCTCTTTTTCTTTCTTTCTTTCTTTCATTTTCTTATAGACCACACTACTCTGTGATCTACTACTGTGTAAACTTAACCTCTTTAATTGGCAAAATTACTTTTAAAAATATGTCTTTAACTCCACTCAGAATCTCTGTCTTTTCAGATTTTTTTTTTAGTTAAGGGTTTATCAACTTTTCAAGAAGCTTTCTGGAACAGAGGAATAAAAAAACCCAGCACTCAGCCTTTCTTCTTGTTCAGATGTGCAACAGTATCAATAAATCTGTTTCAGGCAGGGTAAAGACCACAACCATTCATGACCTAAGTAAAATCTCATTCATGAACACACTGTAAGCCCGTATCAGTCAATCATTTGTACATTTTTCTATGCTTGAAGCTGTTTTGTCTGCAAGAATGGTGTATATATGTGGGATAGATACCCTTGTAGGCTCAGACCAATAACAAAATTACCAAAGTTTAGCAAGTTAATACATATTGTGTCTCTGCTTGTGTGAGTCCTTAGTGAAGGTGAGATAATGAAACAGCTTTCAGATAACTTTCATTATGATTCATCTGTTACAGACTCATAATGTGCACATCGAACGCAGCTGAATCTCAGCTGATGCTCAGTTATCTGATGAGCTGCAGGGACTTGGCTGTGTTTACACCCTCAGAATGGCAAATGTGGGCAAGGTTTGATCAAGCCAAGGTTCTTATGCAACTGAAAAAGAAGAAGAGTCAGAGAACAAGACTTGATCAGAAGTACTTAGTGGTGCTCCTGTAAGATAGGAGTGCAATTATATTAAAATGTAAAGCAAGATACCAGAGAAAACCTTGTCAGAGAGGTTTAAAAACAAAGAAAATAACCCCTTTTTGAAAACTTTTCTTACACTCTTGTCACAGCATTACTTTGTTTTACTACATATTTAATGCAGTAGAAGAGTTAAACTAATACAAACACCGAATAGTACTTCTATGTAACTTTGATTTCAGGTCATCAGTTATGATAATACAATATAAAATACCAAAGTTTTCAGTAAACAGAAGTCTAATACATGCCTAAGCTTATTGATTACACTAGTTTATGTGATAATAAAAGTACAAACGTATGCACACACCTTTTGCAAATAATAAAAATTATTTGTCTTCGGCTATCTCCTTTGTGCTTTCACAGCAATTCAAAAGTCATAACAGATAATGGGAAAACAAAGTGTTTGCATTTCATAGATGACCTTGGAAAAGTTGCTGGATTTCTTTGTATAGTTCCAGCTCTGTGCAGGAAACATTCTCTTGGTATAAACACTTGTGAGGACCTGCAATTCTTGATGAGATGAAAGAAAAAAATACTCTGTGATAGTTAAAACTGAAGCAAAATTAATAAAGTGATTAAATAGAAATATTGCTGTTTATCTAAAAATAACACATATATTTTAAGTCCCAACATGTTTTGTCAAACAAAAAAATTCTTATTTTCAATACAAATAAAATTATAATTAATATAGATATATTCCAGATAAGTACAGCTCTTTTATTGAATGAGAAAATAATGTAAGCAGAAATTTTATGTTACAGTTTTTTATTTCAATATCTGAGCAGGTTTATTTGGGATAAGTAGAGAAATTATTTGCAAGAAGAGGGTCTGGACCTGATCTCTCTATAACTAAAATTGGTTTAGCTGGTTAGGCCTGCTCTTGTTATCTTCTTTTTTAATTGAGTTTGTCTACATGAGCTTTGATACATCAGAGCAGTAGGATTTTTAATTTTTTTTTAATGTGTAAGAAGACCTTATGTCATATTTGGAGATGAGTGTGGCATTTGCCATATGTTCTTGTTACTGGGACATTATATACTAACTACAGACTAAAATGTGAAAGATAATGACACTTAAAAAAAAAAAGTTGATTTGCATGAGAAATAAGGCAATCCTTGGTATTTATTTTGTGCCTGTAGCAAGGGTGATCGTGTTTTCAGCACTGGTCCTTTCAGCCTTTCTCAGTAGGGATCACTGGCTCTTTATGTAACTAAAAAAAAAGAAAAAAAAATCCAGCAAGGGATTTTTTTTTCCCCTTTTCTTCCAACTCTGTTGTCTTTTCTAAAAAACTCGTGAATATCTGCCGCCTGTCCTCAATGGGATCCGTTGATTTGCCACGCACCAGAGAGTTGAAGGACAGAGGAGCGGTCAGCTCAGGCTGCGAGTGCAGGTGCGAGGGGAGCTGTTGTACCTAAGCTGTGCCTAAGTCAGTGCACCCCATGGCCTGCAAGGTGCTCCTGTGTCTGCCTGTGCTGTGCAGATATGCCTGGGATGGAGCCACACACACGGTCCACCTCTCACCCCAGCCAGACTTGTCTTATCCCACTTATCAACACCTTTTATGCACCTCCAGTTATGACTTATGAACTTCTGCAGGAGAGTGAAGCACCAGAGTGCCTCTGGGCAAGTGATGCTTTCTATTTGTGTGTGGGGGGGGTTATTTTATTTTATTATCTTATAAAATAACTTAATCAATGAACTCAAGCAGGTAGTACAAACTGAGACTTCTGTTTATGTGGAAACTTTTGAGATTTATTTTGGCCATTTCTAAGTAGTGTCGACAACTGAGCTCTGGAGGAGGAAGAAATAGAAAATGGCCCAATGTACCATTTTTTTGGGGTGCAATGAGTCAAAATTTTCATTCCTTTCCAAGGGCGTGACAAAGCAGAAAAGTGACAGGATTGTCCTATTTGTGATGAGGTTTTTTTGTGCATCAGTGTGAAAATAAATAGATTTTTCCATATGAATTCCAAACCAAATTTATGACTAAAGTAAATTTTTCTTGTGGATATTGATTGTATTGACTGAAACTTCCTTCTTACAAATTCCCTTGTTTGTATAACATAAGTGTTATAACTTGGCTGAAAAAAAGGGATGTGTATAATGAATTTTGGTATTCCATATTTTACTTAACAGCAAAATGAAAAGCTTTTATTTTTCAGAGATTTGTGTTCTGATTTCCAATAAGATGTTGGCAAAAGAGGGTTATTTGCTTTTACTTTGTTGTTTGGTTTGGGTTTTTTGCTAAAACTTTGGATAATCCTGGGGTAATTTCTTTTTTGGTAGATCATCTCTACAATCTTGCCTGTATTTTTGCACTCAAATAAACTGAAATATGAAAGGTAGAACTGGAGCAATTGTTGGAGCCTGTTCCTGTTTCTCAGGACTTTTCAGACACAGTATTTCTGGTTTCCTCTATGCCTAAGCTAGAAAAGAAAAACTCTCATTCTTGCCTCTCCCCTTCCTTTTATTTTTTTATGATAATTTAGCTAAATAATTACTTTTTTTTTCTGCTGCTATACATTTGCTAATAACAGAAGAGCAAAAGAAACTAAATCTCAAAAATGCATTAGCCTGCATTCTCATGTGAGTAAAGTTAAATTGTTCCCATACTACTCAGCTGAGGTGATGGCATTTTGTGCAGTCTTTGTATCCTGCTGCAATCAGCTGTCTTCCTCACATACAAGGTTATATATATATGTCCTCACAGAAGAGCTTCACTACAAGCATAATCATAATAAGAGAGCGATGGCCACTTAAAATCTCTAGCACCAACCAGGCTGCTTGCTTTCTTCTCAGTCGGCTCCACAGACTAGGCAGACACAGACTCAGGCAGTCCTAAATCAGACCCTTGGGTAGTCAGATGAAGACAAGCGGAAAGAATTTTGACCAGTGTTCCCAGCAAATATTTAGAGAGATGTCTAGTCCAAAAAACTGGTCCCTAGTCCAGAGAGAGAGGCAGTAAATTGACATTGGGATGATTATATAAGTTTCAACACGAAGTAACAGATTATTCTCACTAGGTGCAGCATTAATGGTAATAGTGCAACAGGTGCAGCATCTGGTTTGCCACAAGGCTTTGCAAGTAGAAAGTCAGATTTTTAGTGTAGATATGGAAATCACGTGCAGATCATGGCAAAAGTAAAACACAATAAATCACTTAACAAAATGCTTCAAAGTCAATTTCATTTAGTGGCAAGTCAATTTATGTCAACAATAATTAAATATGTTTGACTCACCATAAGTAGAGATTTTAGGTGGTGTGGATGGTTTGATCTAGAAGTTTTAATCTGGTTTGCTTGTGATTCTCCATTTCTTAAGTTCTGTGTTTAAACAGGAAATTATAAAATGAGAGAGACCAAACTGTGGCATATTCCATTATTCTGATAGCCAGGTTCAAACTGCCCTCTACTTCAGTCTTTCCTTTTGTCTGCAGTTTACAGTATGCAATAGATCCCAGTGTTCAGAACACCTCTGGCTCTCTTTCTGCTGCACATAGACAGAATAAAACATTTTTTTTTTTTTTTTGTATTATAGAGTCAAAAGAGAGGGCAGGCAGCAGGCAGAGGATGAAAAGGGTTGACTGGCTGGTGGTGAGTGGTGAGTGCAGGAGCAGTTTTACACACAAACCCCTCCCAGATCCCAGTCATGTGGCAGACTCATAATCTTCAAGCTGCATACCTGGGCAGGCATGAATGGGACACAATTTGTTGAACTAACTCAAGCATGTAAATTTGCATATATTCCAGTTCTCTCTGAGGCCATACAAATATGTGTGTATATATATATATATATACATATATATATATATGTATGTGAACATGCATATAAATGGAATTCTGCTCATTTTTTCTTGAAGAAATGGTCTTCAGTAAGGAGTTATGGAGATCTACTTTTTTATCCTGCTACATACTGAGAATCTAAAGCACCCAACAAGTAACTGAGTACAGCAGGATCAAAAATCTTCTGCAGAATCAACAAAGTAAACCCAGGCCTCTTCACTCAAGTTTTTTTTTCTGCTGCCACAGAGTGATTTATTTTACCTTTGCACATATCAGGTTGGCAACATTTTAGATTTAGCATTTGAAGCCCAGGATTTGACACTTTGGACCATTCATTCTTATGCCACGAGCAGGTATGTGTGGCTATCCATAATGATTCTTTGCCTTAGTTTACTGATCTGAAAAATAGGAATAGGCTGAATCTGGCCCTAACTCTAGGAAAAATTCTGTCAACTACATTGACTGCATAAAAACTTAAGGATTTGGCCCTGTGCTGACAGTCAGTAAGCTGGAGTGAAAATGTTCTACATGTGCTATTTGACCTCTACAGTTGAGGATTTAAAACTTTAATTATAGGAACGAGAAGATGAGAACAGATTCTGAGTTAGCTACTTTTTTTGAATAGTTATTCAGACTCCAGGGGGAATAGTGATTTGCAGGCTCATTGAGGGAGAAAAAGGATGTCCTTTCTTTCCTAGGTGTACGGGGGGAGGAACAAAAGGGGGCCTTGATACCATTCCATTAAAATAAATCACTTCTCAATCCAGGCGAGAATTTGTATCAGAATATTTGATATTCGAAACTTTACCAACAAGAGCAAATCAGAGAGGGCATTTGATTATGCAGGGCCAGATCCTGCGAAAACTCCCTGAGAGGTGTCTGACTGAATTCAGGAGCAGATCAGTATGCAGGAAGTTACCTGGATAAGGCTTTTAGACAGTGGAGTCTATGAAAGAGAGATCTGTGTTGCCTTTTTGTTCTGGGGAGAGCTGGCAGTGGACAAATTACAGGCGTGCTAATCATACAGCCTGACCTCCAGCTGCCATTGAAATCAGTGAAAAAAAAAAAATCCTTTGACTCCAGCAGAGACAAAACAGGATGGTTAGGGTTAATTAATTACTTTCCAGAAAAAGTAAGAGATTCTCTGATGTTTGAGATTCTCTGATGTTGAGTTCCTATATAATGGCAAAGTGACACTGTAATCCAGAGAGATGTTTAGAGAGCTGTCATTCATCGATAACGTTATATAGAACACAACCATTGTAATTTAGTAAATCTGTTCATTTCCTTCCATTAGGGAAGAGAGATATTTTTAGATTTTAAATTTTCTAACAAGAGATGCAATCTGGGAACAGACAAGGGAAGGAAACCAGTAAAAAATTTGGTTGGTGGGCCTGTCTAGAAAGAAAATATGACATAAATATGCCAGAACAGTCAAACACTTTGCTGAGACATTCTCTTCAAAAAGGCTATGTGTGTCTATGTGTGTGGAATATCATTACTTGATGAGTAGGTTATTTCTTTTTGCAATTGAGTTAGACATGGTATAGATTTCAAAAGGCAAAAAGTAAACAGAATATTCCAAAAGGTGAGGTAATTTTTTCCCGGTTTTGTTTTGTTTGTTTGTTTTGTTTATTTTGTTGGTTGGAGTGGTTTTTTGGTTTTTTTTGGGGGGGGTTATTTTGGGGTGGTGGGGTTTTGTTTGGTTTTTTCATTGTTTGAAAAGAAAAATAACCTTGAGTAGAACAAAACAATTCTCCCCTCCTTCTTACTCCACCCACATTTTTAAATCTAATTCCCTAGAATTTATTTGTATATTTTCACAACTTTATTTTCTGTGTAATTTTCAGACTCTTAGAGAGAAACTGCTCCAAATCACCCCTAAAAATTAACTTATGAGCCTCAATACATATATATTTAGAAGACATAAGGAAGTTAAAGTTCCTGCCCCAAATGATTATTAGCAGTAACAAATCGCCTGTCTGTGTTCTCTTTCAGCTATAGATTGCAGTTCATCTTACCAGCAGTCATTTAGTTTTGTAACATCCTGACAACGTAGTACAGTATTACCATTCCCATTTTATAGATGAGAAGAACCAAGGCAGAACGATTAAACAAGTCACCCAAAGTTATACAAGGTCTGGGGCAGAGCCAGGAATAGAATCAAAGTCTCTTGAGTCCCTGACCTTCATATTAAACACAAGATCATTCTCCCTCTGTTTCTAGTTAGAGCATTCAATTCACCCCATCTGGTGTGCATGTGTAATTTGTACCGGAGGGGTAATTCATCCCTAGAGGAGGGCAGGCGGGGTTTGCAAGGGGTGTCAGCTGTGAGCTCAAGATTTGCATAGCCTGAACATTCATTGAAATGAGGATTCCTCCCAAGGAGCATCTCTGGAAAACACATAAAAAGGAGTAATGCAAAATTCTGTCTAGCGGTCTCCAAGCTTTCAGAAGGTGATTTTCAGCAACTGTTTTCTTCCTTTGATTGCAAAGCTAAGAATCAAGTTTATCTGTCAATAACTCCAGGCTTCATTTACTACCTTGAAACTGTCATTTGGTGTTTGGGACAGATGATCATTTAACGTTGTCTTCTTAACCCTGCAGGGGACAGGCTGTTGATGGTGAGTGTGTGCTGATAGAACCAATCCTTTACGTGGCCTTCATACGCTTAATTAGCCGCTGCAAGACGAATGCCTCTCAGCTATCAGTGTCATCGTTTGAGCTCAGTAGCATTCCTTCCAGAGCAGTACTAAAGATTGGAGGGAAATAATTGCAATAACATTAAGGAGACCCTTAAATTACACATGTGCCTTTTTGTGTGTGTGTGTGTGTGTGCGTGTATATACATATATATACACAGAAATATAAATATTGTTTCTTGCAATTTTATGTTGCAAGAAAACCTCCCTGGATACTGAAGAATTGTTTGTCTGTTAATTGACAACTTAATTGATTAGTGTTTTTCTCCATGGTACCAATTAGGACATGAAACCGACCTAATGTGCTGGTAGGTTGTCCTGGGAAGATTTCAAGACAAATAGCTCAAACTTGGGAAATTTAAGATATTAGGATAAGAAGTCTAATATTTTGATGATTAATTAAAATGAAATATTAAACTGTTCAGATTCATCTAGGGTTAAAAATTAAAAGCATATGTTGTCAGAAGACAGAGACCAGCCCAATGTGAATCTGAAACTTTAAAACTTCAGCAAATTCAAAATATCAGTCATAGACAAATCAGATGAGTTCTGGTCTCTCATCAATTTTCTCACTATTTAATCCTGTTGTCATTTTCCTCCAGAATGATGTCGCTGTATGAATGTGGGAAGAGAATGAAGCTTAGTATTTGTGCTCAGAGCAGAAAGCATGATAACTTGATTTGTTTTTTGGCATAACAACAAGAAAAGTGTCACTCACTTAAGTCCATAACTTCTAGAGACATATTGGGCTGTTTCCTGTTGAGGGTGAAGTCAATGACTTTTCCACATGACTTCAGTAGTCAATAGGCTCATATTTGCTTTAATAATTTCCTTTCCCAGGGGATAAAACTACTTCTGGTGACTTCCCCTGAGGGGTCTGTACAAGCGAACTCTTATTGACAATGTGCTTTCCTGATTTTGGCCCTCAGCTGCACTGAACAGGAGCAGAAGGCAGAGGAATCTCCTGTCCGCGTGGAGCTGCCAAGTCCTCACCCTTCCTGCTAGCCTGCAACTATCCACCTGATTCAGGTGTGTGGACATGGGTCTTCAGTGTCCTTTAACATTTCGTTACACGCTTCAGTTTTTTATTTTACCCCTTGCCTCTAAACCAGACTACTTGGAGACGTTAATTTTGGAGGCCAATGCCTAGATGGGTTGAAATTATATTCTCATCCCTATTTCTCCTCCATTTCCAGCCTTTCCCCAGATCAATAACTTTGCTCTGGGATCTCCAGTAACCCTTGCTCAGGCACAGATATCTTTAGAGGAAACAGAGCCACTCACATGAGTAAAGCTGAGCTGGATCAGGCCCAAATTTAGTATTAAATCCTGGCAGTTCCAGAACTGTAGCTTTAACAAGGCTTATTTGAGATGAAGGCACATTTTTCAGTGCTCATAACAGCAGCAAGATTCTTATTATACAACATTTAAAAGCAATAATTTCTGCAGATTTAACCTCATAGATTTTCTAATACAATAAAATTAAATTTAAAAACCCTGAATGCAGCAGATATAACCCCTTCATGTGCAATTAGCAAATTTTAAATAGAAACTTTAATATTAACATTATTCTTTATGCCTCGATGAGTAGAATATTATTTAAATTGATATGACATAAGAGGATATAAATAATTCCTAAGTGTAGATCTAAACTAGAATTTCAGACCACATTGAAATGGCTAAACATTATCAATTCCCTATTTCCCAATCTATCATTCATTACAAGCCTGATGACACATTTTTTTTCAAAGAGTTTAAATTAGCATTAGAGTGCTAATAAACATTGTAAATAAATACATAAAGATATTCTGAAAATCTGGTATAATATAAAAATAAATGTTTATGCTCCACCAAATTTCATCTTCTTACTGGTGGCTTAGAAAGTGTTGCAAGCAGACACATAAGTTGAAAGTGCTGCTGCTGCTTTCTTCCCTCCAATAATAATGTAAAGATATTGAACACTAGAAATGTAATTTAATTAAGGTCTATTCTAAATAAAGCTACAGTTTATGATAGAGAGAATGACAAGTGACATTTTTACAAAGGAAATGAACTAAAAATGTTTTCTGCTGCTCTATACAAGTTAGAAGAAATAATTCTTTTCTCTTCCACGAGGTATAAGACTAAACCTATGAAATCATGGCAATCTATGACTATTATCCTTACATATTTTTTGTCAAAGTATTAAGGTCAGTCTAAGAAGGTCAGATATATTTTGATCTGAGTAATTACCTTTCATTCACCTTTTTTTTCATAATTTAAAGATTTTATTTTTTCCTTGGTGGGGAAGATTTGTTGTACGGTTTTGATTTTGGTTTTGGTTTTGGTTTTGGTTTGCTTTTGCTTTTGCTTTTGCTTTTGCTTTTGCTTTTGCTTTTGCTTTTGCTTTTGCTTTGATTTTGGCTTTGGTTTTGGTTTTGGTTTTGGTTGCTTGGTTTTTAGTGGCTGTTTTATGTAAAATAAATACGTAGCTAATTAATATTATTTTAGTTATGTGTGATGATACTGCATCCAGCAGGTACCAGATCTCTGTAGTTATTAGAGGAACTCACTTTTGGCTACAGGTAATTTAGATGCTTTGAGGACAATAGTGTAGGGTACTTATCCAAAAATCCTTTGACCAAAATTCCCTGTCAATTCAATCAGATTTGGCCTTTTCAAGGAAAAATTCAATTGCTGCTTTTGTTAAGCAGATAGGAAGAAAATGACAAGAGTCAGGCATTATGTAATTTTTCTTCTTTCAAGATGCTTAATAAGGAACTTTATCTGAGGTAGGAAAAAAATATCTTGCCTAAAGCTTCCCTTTCTATTTCTCACAGTGGTCGACAGAAGCCAAAATATGTTTGCCTTCCCAAGACTATCAAGGCAGAATAATTAATCCATAGCACATCTCAAGATTACTTGATTTTTGCAGCCATGAAATATATACAGCCCAATGTCCTCTCTGACACATGAACCCCCCCTTTCCCTGTTTCCTCAATTAGAGTTTTGCCCACTTCATTTTTAAGGTTATGTAACAATCCAGTATTCTGCTTAATATCACTTTTTTTTAGTGAAAAATCCACTTTGCAAAATCATTTGAAACCTGCATCACCTGAAATAGGCTAGATGGACCCAGGATGCAGCATGAGAAGGAGAGTGGAAGAAGTGCTCTCAAGAGATCATGTCTTGCCAATGGTGCTTTGTGATGTTATGGATAGCTCAGGTACGTGCTTCAGCCCCGTGGCAATCAGTGAGGCCAGGCATGCACACAGGTGCTTAAATCCCTAATAATTACATTGCAAATTACCTGCGCCTTAAACTCTTCATGAAATTATAAATGCCTGTAATTGCATGACCTTGACATCATAAATCCTTACAGGCCCCATGGACAACTCTTCGCCAAGAGTAAATTGCCAGAACTGTAATGAAGTTGATAGAGCTGTACTGAATGGACAGAGTTAGTGCCTCTTCAAATCTGCAAGTCAAAATAACTAAAAAGAAAAAAAAAAAGTGAAAAGAAAAGCAAAAGAAAAGAAAAGAAAAGAAAAGAAAAGAAAAGAAAAGAAAAGAAAAGAAAAGAAAAAAAAGAAAAGAAAAGAAAAGAAAAGAAAAGAAAAGAAAAGAAAAGAAAAGAAAAGAAAAGAAAAGAAAAGAAAAGAAAAGAAAAAAAAAAAGAAAAGAAAAGAAAAGAAAAGAAAAGAAAAGAAAAGAAAAGAAAAGAGAAGAAAAAAAGAAAAGAAAAGAAAACAAAAGAAAAGAGAATGTAGTGCCAAAATTAATAGGTAGCTTGACACAGGACTTTGAAGATTGACAGGATGAAGAGGCTCTCACATGCAAATGAGAAAGAGAGAGAGAGAGAAGGAACGAAAGTCGTGAATTTTTTTTCCTAGACATTCCTACTTAATTATGAAGGTTAAAAATGAAAGCAAAGCAAATCAGAACATGCAACACTAGCCTCCTCTATGATTTAAATCATAATTCTAAGATACCTCCATAGGTTGCAGGAGAAAAGAGTCTTCTCTACCTCTAGTGTTTATAGAAGTATAATTCATTCTCAGTTATAAAGCTTCATAAGAAGGTAGGCACTTCACAGTAATAAGGGTGAAATAATTTTGTTTTCTGATACACATCAAAGCTTGCAGGCTTCCCAACCTCTCTGTCAGAATAGAGCTGTTCTGTATAGAGCACTTCTCGGTACAACCAGTAGATTTCAAAGTTTCTGTGGCAAGTGAATGAGGGAAAAAATAGCAAAATAATATCCTAGAACTAACATGAACTTTGTTCTTTCTGCAGCTAAGAGTAGAATGGCAAATAAGAAGTGCTTCCAGACACAAGCTAATCAGCCCTATACTCTGAGCCATAAGATTTGATTAACCTTAGTGTGTGCAGGTACAAAAGCGGCTCTGAAGGTAACTTTATTTTCCTTTTCTTCTTTCCTTTGAAGTTATAGGGCCAGCTTTTCAGTTTAGTTCTGGCACTATTTCCTATTTTGTATGATCAAGCATAAAGTCTATGTAATGACATTCACAATGAACACAGCTCTTTGAAAGCATAAACTCACCATAGCAGTCCAGACCTGCTATGGACAGGCACAGTTTTCTTGTTGACCTGAATGAGATTAGGAGAAATGAGTATTAGGGATTCTAAAGTGTATACTACAGCCAAACACTAACCCCATAATACTTTTGGCATTGTATTTACCTCAGATATTGGGAAATCCATGGGGAAATCTATTAGGTGCCTTAAGGCAGGTAACTGGAGTGTGTTGGGCCTCATACAAGGTTTGGAAAATTGAGACACATAGTCCCTCTTGATTGTCTGTAGACATGACCACATCAAAATACAACAGCAGCACAGTAAGCTGTCAACAGAACAGTAAAAAAATTAAAACAGGGAAACAAAAATGGCTCCAGATTCCTCTCTGCTATTTCTCCTTGATCTGGATTAGCAACAGCGTGGCTCAAAATTGTGCCAGACCCAAAAGTCAGCAGATTTATCCTTCAACTGTGCTAATGCAGGAAGGGTAGCTTGGTTTTCACTCCAAGGCTGGTATAACAAAAGTGGCTCATTACTGGTTATGCACTTTTCTGGTTAGACTTTGTCCTAAAGAAAGAAATGCAGCCTCCTATGGTTTTGCCTCTCCTAGTCTTGAAGGAGCAACATAGTTGGCTCCTATTGTACTGAGTGGATAATACAAGTGATCATTTAATAAAATATTGAAATGTAAATACTTAGGCACAGTTATTCACTCAGATTTCTGGAATAATCACCATCATGGAGGGAATGAACGCTGCTCTACACATAAAGCATTCAAAGAAAAAACATCAGAAAAGATTTCTCTTTTTCAACATCATGCAAATTAGTTTCTTAGCTCTGTAGGGAGGAAGCAGAACCAGCCCCGCAGTTTGTAGGAGAAGAATAATTCCCCTAAATCTTTAACAATACCTCCCTGTGATATTGGCAGCACTGGTAGATCCAGCTCAGAATTTGAAAAATCTCTGAGAGGAAATAGATGAAAGCATTTTCTAAAGAAACTTCTAGATTGGTGGATAAAGTGCAGGTCACTTCTTCCAGAGCTGTTTGGGGGAGATCTGCGTTATTGGATGCCCCCGCTTCTGTAGTACATTTTGCTATGAAAACCAATGCCCCCAAAGTGAAGACTTAGCAGCTTCTTTACAGACACACACATTTTGAAATGGGTTAGCTGGGATGTCAGACTGCTCTAAAATACTTCGGGAACATACAGTGGTGCAAACCAAAGAGAATTTCCACAGGCTTTCCTATAATTAAGATTTCTTTCTTCTTTTCATGGTTCACAGCACCCAGTCTTGCCCACTGGGATGCTTCTATCATCAGACCCATTGCATCTGGCATGGCTCCTGCCAGGTTAGTCTGTTGCACTGCCCCAGATCCTCTTGTTTTTTTAATATATGGAATTCTTTCTTCCTTGCATCAGGGTCTTCACATCCCCCTTTATTATCTGTTCTCATTCTCTTCTGTTTTGCCCCTCAAGCAGAAGAATACACCCAGTGTGTGCCACTCTGATGACTTCAAATCCCTTTTCCCTTGCTTTCCTCCCCTGTTCTTTTCTTCTTCCCAGGGAAAATGTACATATCAGTCATGTCCTTTTC
This sequence comes from Anomalospiza imberbis, assembly GCF_031753505.1. NCBI lineage: Eukaryota > Metazoa > Chordata > Aves > Passeriformes > Viduidae > Anomalospiza > Anomalospiza imberbis. Next base: position 5,697,611 of record NC_089721.1, on the reverse strand, counting down.
ACCTGCCTAGGGATGGCAAATATTTCTTTCTGTTGAGTTTCCCAGTTGTCACATTACCTATTCATATTGAACATAAACTGCTCCATGTTTGCAGCCACATTTTTGTTCCAGTGCCCACCAAATTTTTTATTTATTTTTCAACTTCTTAGGAAATAATTAACTACTTTACACTGTTCTGGGAAAAAAGACTAAAACTTGTACTGTAAGTGTTTACAGAAAGAATGGAAAGAGAGGATTTTTTCATCTAATAAACACAGTATTGGCAGTACCCAGTGGATAACACCTGAACAGTAAAAAAATACCCCCCCCCACCCCCTACAAAAACCCCGAACCCCACAACAACACGAAAGAACAAAAAAAAAACTCCATCAAAACCAAAAACATTAAAATAAAAATTATATTGGCACTAATAAACTCTGTAGTGCTGGCATTTTTTCTTCGCTTTTTTTTCCTCCACCCCCTTCACTTTATCCTTATCCTTTTTCTTTGCTTAACACCCATTCTAATTCCATAAAGAATCAGCTCAAGTACTTATGAACTAATTTGTGCTCCACAGAAAATTGTGCTGCATGACTACAAAGACTGTTTACGTTACAAACCATGTAAAGGTTTATAACAGAGTGTGATTTAAGTGACTGTCAGGAATGGTTTCTTTGACTATTACAAGACATTTGAGGCTGGAGGGCTACTGAAGTAATGTTGAGTTCTTTGCGTCCCTCATCCAAAACAGTGTTTTTCCCCAAAGTCCATTTACAGGCCTAATCAAATGGGAAAAAAAAAAAAAAAAACCCAAACCAACAAACCAAACCAAACCAAACCAAACCAAACCAAACCAAACCAACCAACAGAGCAACAAAATAAAAAAAAAGGCAAACAAACAAAAATAATATGAGGCAGATTTATCCTCTTTCCCTTTTCTACTGGTTATGGTATCTTGTTTTTTGAGACAGCCCACATAATAATGGGAAATGAATATCTAAACTTGGGTTTGCTTCTCTATTTATGAATGTTTTATCAATGTTATTAGATTAAATGTATATATCAATATTGGTTGAGGACCTCAGCTATGTGTCAGGATCATGTGTGTGTACATCTAGAGGAGAGTAGACTGTTTAGTCCAACTCATACTTTTCACATGTTACTCCCTCTAAAGCAAAAGAAGCCGCATTCATAATTACAAGCAATGTGAGAAATAAGTGGAAGAAAATATTTTAATAAAGAGTAAGAATTGTAATTACTTGATAGTAAGTTCTGTTAGGATTAAAAATATTTAGACAAAAAATATTCTGAAATTACCCCTGACTAGGGAGCTCAAAACTGAGATGGAATTAGCCCAGCAGAAGAGAATAAGGGAAGGACTGAGAGCAACTAGATAGATACTCCTTTCCTCTTGCCTGTGTGGTTAAGGACTGTCAGGGATAGCAAATAATTGTCTGCTTTGCAAGCAGTGAATAAAAAAAAAACTTATAGAAATTTTGTTTTTCTTCATTTGCTTGTCATTCCTATTCAATGAGGAATACTATCTTTCAAACTTTATTGCTCTTACAGCATTCCTGCTAAGCTCTCTGCCTCTGCCTACAAATTTCCTCTTCAGTTTTATCATTGAAACTTCTGATTTTCCTTCAAAAGTGCCTTCCATGACTTGGTTTCAATGGCTAGACATTTTTTTAACTGTAACATATTTATTCCTTTGCAGTCAGACAGGGATTTTCCTATTTCCCAAAGCCCTAGACCAAAGACTCCCATTTTTGGATGGTTATGGTTGATCTAGGTTTTGTCTAAAGCTCAGAAATAAATATTGCCTTTGTTTCAGATAAATGCATGATAAATAACTGTTCAATTTATTGAGGCTTCTTGGACATTGTAGCCTTTTGTATTCCTTCAATGTGGATATTTGGAAGTTTGTTTGGAATGCAGGATATGAGAAAAACCGATAAATTCAGGGTTTTTAATGAACCAAATGAAATTTGAGCTTTATTTCAGTTTTCTTTTGAAACCAATGAGTAGCCAAATCTCATGATCTTATGTCTCACAGTATTAAGGACTTTGATCAAAAGTTAAAGTTCAAAACAATGCCAGTTATCAAAAATATATGGAGACATATAATTATGACTACCGAAAACACAGCTGGCATTTATATTGAGAATCTGAGTAGCCCAGTGTTAAAAAGTCAAGTGTACCTACTCAATAAAAGATCCGTTCTATCCAAATCATTTCGGATAGTAGTTGATAAGTTCTTGAAGACCTCCAGCAATGAAAAGTCTTCAACTTTCCTTTATTAATACTCTCAAAACTTCATTATCATTATCAAAGTAATTTACCTTTTTTCTTTACCTTTTTTCTGTCATAAATATCTGTCCCCTTTTATTCTCTGTGACAGTTTCCCTCCTTCTTAGAGTTTACTATTACAGCTAAGTGTTTACTGCTTCTGAGTATCTTCTCTAACTGCCTGTATGTTCATACAAAATGAAGCCAAAAGGGCTGCAAACAAGAATTATTTTAGAAAATTTTCTAATGCAAATGAATATTCAGCGTTCTCTCCTACCTCAACCAGATTTTCCTGCAAAAAATAGTTTTGTTTATGAAAGATGTATTATAAACCCCAGCACATTCAGCTATTTCTTCTTCCTTTCCAGATTTTTGTGTAATAAACAAAAGGTCCCAAATAAATAATTAACAAAAATTGACTTATTTATAATCAGAAATGTTTGGCCACCAGATGGTCCAAAGTATATCTTCATGTAATGGGATCTAGTGTACAATTTTAACTCTGTGGGAACAAACAGCAGAGTATTAATAAAATGTCAATTAGTTTAATTTAGTCTCATATCTATTGAATATATATATTGGCACCTACATGGTTTTAATTTCATTTTAGGATTCCAGCTGCTATTGAACACAGAAAACTTTTAAACAAGTAAATTTAAAAAAAATTGCAAAGACAAATAAATATGTCAAAGGATAGAAAAAAATAATTTTAAATGAAGATGAAAAGAAACTTTGCTGGTAATGTAAAAAATTTTGTGCATCTGCATTGTTAATGCACTTGATTGTTTTGTCTCTGACGTTAAAATTAAAGTGTTACACTAATAAAAAATAAATTTCATTATCAATAAGATCTTGAAATATTCCTAAAATCAATTTTTCTCTCCCTTTCTACTCCCTGCTTTCAGACTCCTAAATTTTTTTTGATGTATGGACAGACTTTTTTATACCTCATACTTAGTTTTCTCCTCTGAAATACACTATTAAATCCTATATTGAAAGTCACTGGTTTACATAGTGTCCTGAATGACACTTTTCTTAAAAGAATCTCAAAGAAATTCAACAATTATAATAAACTTACTGTGAGTTTTTCTCAGGATTGTATTTTACATTCTTTCAAACACAAGGGTCAAGCTAAGAATGGGTGATGAGGGAAAATATATCAAATTGTATTGTTGTAGTGGATTGTTGTACTGGATCTCTCTGGTATGGAATAACTTTCTTCACACCAGCCTCTTTATTTCTGTGTTTGGGATTTCTGGCTAAAGCAATGCTGGAAACACACCACTGTTTTAGCTGTTGCTGAACAGTGTTTTCTGCATCAAAGCTTCTCCCGTTTCTTACTCTGCCCCTTGCAATGACCAGCCTGGGAGTGGCCCAGAGGCTGGGAGGGACACAGCTGGGACAGCTGACCCAAACTAACATCAGTTTGGTATTACTTGCCACATAGCAACCTCCTGCACAGCAATAAAAACTGGAGAGTGCATGTGGGTTGTCTTCTAAGTCAGTTGCTGCTTGGAGACAGGCAGGGCATCATTCTTGTTGTGGGATATGGCAATTGCCTTTGTACCACTTGGGTTTTCCCCTCTTGCCTTCTCTACAACCCTGAACAAGTTTTGTTGGTTTTGCTGCTCCTATTTTCTCCCATCCTGCTGGGGACAGGTGTGAGTGAGAATCTGGGTGGGTGCTTAGTTGCTGGCTGTGGTCCACCCACCACAGGTGTTCATCAGTTGCAGCAAGGGCTGCAAAATCCCTCTGGGAAGGGAGCCAGTGTTTGATGATTAGACAGGGCTGAGCTCAAAGCTATTGGAAATGTAATACAGCTACCTGAGTCCACTGGGTTATATGTACCTGCAGCATTAATGTTAAGTTATACATATTGAGTTGCAGGGACCTTTTGTTATTTAATACATGCTGGCTGTCACAATCTGTAGACTGGGCTTGATAAAGCCACATTGTTGCTAGGAAGGGCTAATATGGTCATGTTTGATGTAGGACTAAGCTCTTATGTTGTGCCCTGTGCATGCCTCCTTTGATCAGAGTTCATGGTGCATGGCCTTCATTTTAGGGTTTGAGATAAGCTAGGATTTGTTCCACCCAAGTTCCAAAATTTGCACTGCGCCCCACTCTCACTGGGGTGCGAAAAATGACTATGTAAATGGTGATTGAACTCTGAGTAAAGAATAAGCTCAGATTTGTGCTTAAATTACAATGTGGTCTTTCACTTAAAACTAGGAATGCCTACACAAGTAGATGTCAGAAATTACTGCACTAAAGAAAAAACAATAAGACTGTATTTCAGGATTACTTAACTTTATGTCCGTGCTGCAGCATGAATTTCAAGCCCTGAACACTTATACAAAAGTTCAGCAAAGAACATCCACAAGAGTGTCCTATGCAGGAAAGCGCCCACATTTCAAGTTAACATTCTATGCCAGAAGAATCTAACCTCCTGTCATTGCAGTGGATGTTAGAGTTATGCAGATAACCCTCTCTTGCCAGGTTCCATTTTTTTTTTTTTTTTTAAATACCTTTCTGTGAGGACAAAATACACAATATCACACTCTTTGTTTATAGTAATTTCGTTTAGGAAATTTCAGGGTGAACAGAGCTTCTGCTACATTATCTGATGCAAAGCATGACCAGTACACAGGGAGGTGTTAACAGAAGGGACTTTGGTCCCTTTGTTCCTCCCACTCTTTACCCAAGAAGAAAACAATTCCTCTCTATCAGACATACTGGACTTTTTGAACACCAGGCCTCTCAATTTATTTTTTTTTCCTTGGAACTCATGTACTTTAGATGAAAAGCCACATACTTGTACTCTTATTAGACCCTATATTGATATTTTTTCAGAACCTAGATTGTTTTTGTAGCAGGAGGACATTGCACTGGAATTTCTGATGTCACTAAATTCCTGTGTCAATTCCTGGGATGGTTTTGGGGTTTCTTTCCTATGATCTGGACACTGCTTACTACCAAGAATTGTCTGCAGAAAGATAGATTAACATTTTCACTGACAAGTGGATCATGGCGTCTTACTTCAATTACTATTTGTAGGGTGTTCCAATGCAGAACAGAGTTCCTTTGCAGCTGGGGTTGTAGAAAAATGCAGCAAAGGATGGTGCTTGCTCTGAAGAGTTTACAGTATAAATAGACAACAGAGTGGTGAGGGAAAGCTTGCTCAGAGACTTGCCTAAAGTCACACTGCAGGGAAGAGCTGGGAATAGTATCTAGGTCTCCTGATTCTCCCAAGTCTGTTACTTTATTTACAAGGCCATGTTGTCTCCCTCCATTTAATTCCCTTCTCTTTTTCTTTATTCCACTGGATAAGATTTGTCAGCACAGGTTCCCATAAGCAAAAAAAAAAAAAAAAAAAAAAAAAAACAAAAAACAAAAAAAAAAAACAAACAAACAAAAAAAAAACCCAAAAAAAAACCAAAAACAAACACAAAAAACCCAAAGAAACGTTTATTTAAGTGGGAAAAAGACCCCAGAAAATCAACTTCTTGGAAAAGTGACCCTTCTAAAGAGTTGGTTCAGTGGTCTTTGAATACAGCAAACATTCAAAAGGGAAGCACTATTCATGACTTGTTCTTTAGCATATTCATATGGGGAATTTGAAAGCATTTTTGCTCATCAACGTTGAAGGAATGGCAAGCTTAGGATGGCATGCAGCATGACCTCTGTGGGAAGATTGTACATGTATATTTACTAGGTACTTGTCATCTCTAGGATAAAGGAAGTGAATTGCATTGGGATGAAAGGAAGATAAAAATAGATGCCTTTCAATATTTCTTACTATTACTTTTAATTTCAGGTCATGAGAAACATCAGTTTGAAGAATTTTCCTCAAGAGCAAACCTAATTGCTCTGGTGTCTCCAGATGTTGCCTGGAATCGCTGTTAATCTCTGCTGTAAGACTATATTTATATATTTATTTATTGCAAAATAAGATGAGATTTAAATAGAATTAAGTAAAATTGTTAGGTCAAAAACATTCCTTATAATTCCTATGCCTTTTGTGCTTGTTTAATTATCTATAGTAATGCAAATAAGTACCACATTCAAGCCTAGGTTGTTATATAAACTGTGGATCTTGTAGAGTAGTGAGCACACATAGCTGCAAATTGAACTTCTTGGATTCTCCTCACTGGAAAAGCTTTTGCTGGTGATTTTGGTAGAGGGTATTTAAGTTGGCACTTTTAATACGTACAATAAATCCACAATCCTTTTGTGATATTTTCCGTGATTTCTTCTGAATTTTGGGTAAGCAGAAGCCTGAATGTAACCACACCAATTCAGACTGTTGTTCTTAAACCACTTTCCCAGCAGGTGCTGAGCACACCTGTAAAGAGGGTTTTGCTAGCAATAAGCTTCCTTCCCATTTGACCCAAGTCCCATGATTTGCAAGAGAGGGTCCATAAACCCCACTGAATGCTTTATCTCTATAATCCCTTATCCCTAAATAATAATAGTTGAATTATGCATTTGAGAGAGGACTCCTGTGAACCACCAGCAGTGAAATGTTTCTCAGATACTTCTCTTGAGTATTCAGATATTTCTCTCATATTTTCTCATATATTTGTGAGAAAAAAACAGGGAGTTACTCTGGTGAGAATGCCTTTCTACTGATCAGAGAGAAGATTTCACAGCTATCTCTTTAGATACCTGAATTCAATCCTGTGGCTTCCCTCAGATTAGTAGAGATACCTAGCTCCCAGTCACATGGCATTTCTGTTCACCCTGTTGCAAAATAGGGAATAACAACCACCCTTTGCCTTGTTTGATTAAAAAGCAAGTTCTGCAGGCAAGATAGGATTCTTTATTATGCATATGAACAACATCTGGCCTAGTGTGCCAGGTGCACAAATAATTTATTTATGTAATTAGTTAAAAACGTGAGCTAAACTGTGATAACAAATCCACGTAGACACTCCTAGTCCTGGATGAATACAAGGTAAGTAGGGTAAAGTCTTTCTTTTAAAAGCTTATTGCATATTACCTCATATTTGCTACAGGGTAAATACACGTGAGTTGTCCCAGCTGAGCTGACACAGGAACATTTGTTACTCCTTCATATTCATGTGCTTGAGCCTTAACACACATGACTTTTAATGCTTTCTAATAAAGTAAGGGATATTAGTTGCACTGGACTTAACTCTGGAGGATAACTCAAACCTCTTGCTTAGGCAATGTCTGTTATTGCTCCTGGAATACTCCACAGGTAAAAAATGGCAAGAAACTCAGTTATCCAGAGGAGCTTTTGCTCCCTGATCAATTAAATGCAAGTGGAATGAAAAGAAATTTGGGAAGCTAAGAGCTGAAAATCAGTACAATGACTGCTTTTTGTGAACTGGTAAATGGATACATGTTAATTTATCTCCTGGAATAGAGCATGGTCAAACGGGTTATTTCAGACTGTCTATGCTTTGCATTAACTTGTTTGTCTTCAAATTAGAGTGGTGCAGGAGAGATGGGCTTTTACATCCAGCTACAGCACTCAACTGGGATCTAACAAACAACAACATAATCTTCCAGAGATTATGGTACCTACTATATTTCAGCTCAGAGTGCTGTAGGTAAAGCACACAAAAGAACTGGTTGGACCAAGGGCCAGGCAAGCCCGGGACAACAAAAAAGTATGCAGAACGGGTATGATTTTCCAGATATATAGTAGAATAAGTAACCATATAATGTCAGATACCTCTGCATCAAATTCTGCTTTAAGGTACATGATATAAATCTAGGAAAAAACAGTAAATTTTGCTGGACTCACAACAGCAAAATGGTTGATGTATGACATCAACCACAAGGGCATAGCAGAAGCAGTAAATACTTGCTCTCATTCTAGAAACCCGGTAATAGCAAATACTTGCTACATGTAACATTCCTCCCCCTTTATATTCTCTATTTCAGGTTAAGTAGACCTTTAGCAAAATTGAATCATTATTTTTCACTTGTACTTCTTTATCCCCCTGTGTATTCATCTGTAAGGTAGCAGCAGTTTTTTCTTGTTTTTACTTTTTTCCTGTGTTTTTTTTTTCTTTTAGTTGTTTTGTCAGCCAGCATTAAGAGGGACTGACTTTTCTTTGTATCTTTACTGACAAATCTATATTAGTAACTGCATCAATACTGTATTAAGCGTGAACTATGGGAATAATTTGTAATCACACTAAAATTAGTAATGTCGCATATCACATGGCAAGACACAGGGTAGAGTAGTAGAACTACGATTAGCTTGGGTTATTATTACCTTATTAAGGCCATTTAAATAGGCTGTAATTCTGGGAATTTAAAGGTCATTTTGATTTATTCAGTTTTGGTTTTTATGTGTTTAGAAAACTAATTAAAGAACAAACAGCATGGCTATATCATTCTTAATGGCAAATATGTGTGAAGGGGCTGCCCATTCTGAAACCCAACAGAATAATGAACATTGTTACCATTTTCAAAATTGAACATTACTTCCTCTTAAAAATTATTATTCTTCTATTACATTAAATCAGTTCCATCCAATTTTGCTCTTAATATTTTTAAAGGGATTTCTTACAAACATTTCTCCCAAGGCTTGGAAGACTCAATGTTCTCTAGTTTGTTTGAGCTTTCAGAAGAATGACCAAAATAAATAAACACAGAGAAAAATAATAATCTCTGAAATGGCCTTTAATCCCCATGAATGACCTACAATTTGCTGAAAAAATAATGCTTGTCACTTGTTTAATTTTTCCACAAAACCTTACACTATTCTTCACTGCCTGCTAAATGATGTGCCTTAAAAAAAAATTCTTTTGTGTCTTCAGCTTCAACAGTTTTGAGAACCTAAAAAATGTAATGCAGCTTTAAACACTTCGTTGAATAGGTATGTTTACTCTTTCTTGAGCATTTTGCAGAACTGGACCCCAGCTGTTTAATCCAGCTCTGATTTGAATCCTTCTTTAAGATTGAGGGTGACAAATTTTTATCTACAGGGCCCAGGGCATGGCTATGTAGTGTGACTGTGTGCAGATGGGGGATGAGCATTGCAAACAGGTGAAAGTTATGGGTGACATTTCCATGTAATATATACAGAATTCTGAAAGGACTAAGTGTAGCCATGACAAGAAAATTGATATTGTGATTTTACATAAAACCCCATAATTTTCTTTTTGACCACCAATGACAAAATATGCCTGTTGCTCTAGATCAAGCCTCACACTACAATCTACAAAAAATTCCAAGATGTTTTACAGCCTTGAGTTCAAGTCACATGAATGCTACTTTCTTTACTACCTAGGCATTGATACGAAGTCTTCCTCTGCAAAGAGTCCAAGTGACAAACAGTTTATTAATGGTATAGTTCCTTAAGAAGGAGAATCTCTCACAATATCAATCAACATTTTAACTCTGTGGTTTTGGTTTTTGTTTAAAACTAAATTTGTCCATCTGGAAATATTTCCTGAAGTCTGTGGAGCTCTGTGGTATCTAAAAGTCATGCATCCCTTTCAAAAAACATGAAAAAAAAAAATCACGATCCAATTTTTCTTTCAAAAAAGAAGAAAAATAAAAGTATAATTATAAATTTTAGGGGTTATCCCATTGTTGAGTTAATTGACCTTTCACTTAACCATAAGGATCTTCTAGAATCATAGATATTGAGGGTGCAAATGATGGGTTTTGTCAATCCAATCCACTGCCCTAAAAATGTCTAGTTAATACCAAATATGAGCCCATTCATTATAAAGTTGGTCAAATACTCATGTTAACTTCCATTTCCTTCTGGAAAGGGAGAACCAAAGGCAGCCTCCATGCTGAGAGAAATGGAGTGTGTGGTAAAGATCTCAAGACATTTTCATCCAAATAGCATTCCAAGAATTGAGTCAAGTTGAGCACCTGACTCCATTCTATTTTTGCCGGAGAGAGGAGACCTGTTACTAAAACAAGTCATGATTCAGTGTCTTATCTAGAACATGGTGTTCTTTGAAAGCTCAATATTCTGGCTCTGGTGCCTGACATAATTGGCAGGGGAGAAGTCAATGCCACTTGTGCATCACCAGCAGCATTTCCCACAAAGTTGGGTGATGTCTCTGCAGCTCTAATTCAGAAAACAACTTTCCCAGCTGGTCCAGGGAGAACTGACAAGGTTATCATCAGAGGTGGGTTGCTAAAGGCTGCAGCTGACAGCAAAAATGAGGGGATGTGAACATTATTATCCAAAGAGACAGCTACCTGCTGGAAGCACTTGCCTGGAAGAGGTGCTGGGACTGTATAAATATAACCCTCTCTTTGTCTCATCCCAGGAAGTTTTGAGACCAACCCAAATCTGCAATACTGGGATCTAACAGGTAACAACAGGAATTGTCCTTTTGTTATTGTGCTGTAAATAAATTTTCCATGTGGAAACTTGTTAACCCTGGCTGTAGCTTCCATGTCTGCTTATATGCAAGACCTCCACCAGCAGATCAATCTTTACATTGTAAGGGCACTCACTTGACAAGGTGTGTTTGGCTTAGTGCACTGCTGCTATTTGTTCTGTGTGCAGCATCGCAGAGGGATGTGATGTGTGAGAAAACCAGGCAGAGGAGCTGGTTGATATGCACCAAGGACAGAGAGACCTGGCTCTGAAACAAGCTGGTTGAGAGGAAAAGGGCTTAGTTGCCCTCAGTGCTTTGTGACACACTGAAGGTACCCAATGAAAATTTCTCTAAAAAACAATAAGAATAGAGATGGTCACTTCTGAATGTATCTCTTGTGAATACTATTCATTAGTTTGCTCTTTGATGATGTACCTCTGATTTTATTTGTTCAGACATCTGGGTTTCCCAATTAATGGTTTAAGGATAAGATTACAGATTTGGAGAGCTATGGGCACACAGATTTGGCTGCTGTCTTCAGAACATCTTAGAGCACTGCCTCGAAAAATGCTGTGTGCGGAAGCTTTCCTGACCCAGCAGGCACGACCCTTGGTTACTTTTCCCTGAAGCTTTGTCTCTCTAGTGCTTCTTGATTGATCTGACAAGTGAAGGAGCAAAGAGAAGAGGAGAAAATTCCTGTCTGGAAAAGTGAAGTCCACCACCCAACTGGATCATCCCCAAACTGGCAATGCAGATGAATATTCCCACTTCTGCTCCCTCAGTGGGAATGCTGCCTCTGAATGACCCAGAGAGAGGCAGTAAAGGTTTTGCAGCAGTCTGGAGTCAAAGGCTGGGAGAGCTCCTGCTGTCTCAGTTAGTTCAGGGTAAAGACATTCAGAGAGCAATATTTAATCAGAACTTAATTTAATTTTTATTATTTTTTAGTCCACTTTTAATTTTTTTTAATTTATTTATTTAGTTTGATATGACTCTTAGCATGAAGCTGGACTCCATTGCTTGACCTTGGAGCTTTTTGTACTCTGAGTTTAATTGAGGAAGTGCAGAACTCCAGAAATTCTTGCCATGGCCTTGGGCTTGTTCATGCAACAAAAGACATTGAAGTGCAGAGGAAAATTAGGTGAGATATGGACAGTAATGCCTCAATGCTCATTTTGCCTACAAATACATTCTTAAATAAAAGGGAAGGAGCAGAGCATATACCTTAATACTCTTCTCTGTTAAAACTTTTAGGCCAGCTTTTCCGCTTACTCACAAGGAATTCTGAGCCTTTCTAGATCCTGTTTACATCTAGGTACAACATCAATGTTGTTCCTTCTTACAGACTCAGATTCAGCTGCATATCCACTGTGTAGAAATTCCCTAATATAAGAAATGAAAATTGAGCTAGCTCTCAGCTGGGACTTCTAAGAAACCTGTAGTACAGGTAAAAGGTCAGTTCTTTATGACGTGACCTTCTTAGAAACAGATCTTCTTTAATTTTTTTTTTGCACAAGTTTCAAAATAAAAGAAAAAAAGAGGAAAAAACAAAAATAAACAAGCAAAAAAAGGAGAGAGAAGAGAGAGAAAGAAAGAAAAAAGAGAAAGAAAGAAAGAAAAAGAGAGAGGAAGAAAGCAAAAGAGAAAGAAAGAGAAAAAATGAGAAAGAAAGAGAGAGAGAAAGAAAACAATCTAGAAACAAGACTGGAATCAGTGGACCAAGACTACCTTCAGGTAGTGATGTCAAAGACAGCCCAAATGAGAAGTGTTTTCAGAGGATAGAATCCCTTCTCCAGTCCTCTTCTCTAACCATATTCCTTTTCTGATGTGAAACTATGGAGTATAGGAGTTGCCTATGCCCTTTTAGTGTCTAGGCTTGATTACTTTCCTGCATCACAACCAGGCTTCAAGCTGCCTCTGATCATAGCTGATTGGAACCAGGTGACATCTGATCATACAGAATGCCAGGGCTGTTTTTCTGAGGCTTTAAGATACACCTTCAGATATGCTTACAATTTTCAGGTTTTTTACCTGTGGCTAGAATTGAAAAAAAAAAAACAAAAAAACAAAAAAAAAAAAAAAAAAAAAAAACAAACCAAAAACAACAACAAAAAAACCCAGAACAGTGCATTTCAGTATGAGTTGACCAAGCTAGCTTCAAACTATGGATTGCTTGGCTTGTCTTACAGTGGCATTAGACTTTAAGCAGCACTGCAGAACAGTTAATAAGCTATGTTAATACATCTCCACCTCATCCAGGAAAATCAGAGGACAGAAAGGGTAAGCACCCATCTGTCTACAGAAGATTGTACAGACTTTCACTGTGTCATGAGCTGGGCTTTGTTAATGTGTAATGAAAATAATTAAAACCTCTCCCTTCACCCAATATTGGTTAAATATTATGACTCACCCAGTTGCCTTCTGAGCATAATAAAACTTGGCAGGATTGGAGGAGGGGGGAGACGTGGAGGAAGAAGGGGACGTGAGATGTTTCTTCCTCTATCTGGCTTTTCAGTGCAAAGTCACATTCTGTCATGTTACATACACACCAAAATATTTAGAAATACACAGGGCAAAGATCAGCTTGCAAGTGTGAGTTCATGAACTCTGCCAGTGCACAGATCTCCCTGCCAGAGCAGCACAGCATTCTAGAGGCAAGTCAAATGAAAACAGTCAGAATAATACACTCAGGTAACAGAAAAGGCAATTGTACTGCCAGGACCAATCCCGAAAAAAATATATTTTGGCATATATTGAGACCTTGACAAAAGGAAACCTTCAAGGCTACCACCAGAGTTGACCTAATATTTTTTTTATCTACTTTTTTTTTTCTTTAAAGGAGAAAGAGTGTTTAATTATCAGTTCTCAAGCAAACAGTGGTTCGGCAAAATGTCAGATATCCAGCTGAGACGCCACCAGTTTGTGCTTGGGATTGTGTGCCAGGCGGCTGTATGGACAGGCGAAGACCTCCGACTGCTTGCTGAATGAATTTCCACTCGTGCCTCTCGACATTGATTGAAAGCGAAGGCTGCTGTTGGAACCCTCAGGCTGTCTGAAGAAATCCATCCCTCCCCATGCTAGATCCTTGATGAGTGTAAGTCCAGCTTCAAGAGAGACCGGGTGAAGTGGAAGGAATTTAACCCTTCTGGCCCCTGGAAGCAAAGGGCTTACAATGGTTTGGGCTGATAAGAAAAAGAAGGGAAGGAAAAGAGAACAATGAAAGAAAGGCCAATGAAAATGTTTTTCCCCCTGTATTTATCCCACCCTTCTTCTTTTGTAAGAAAAAAAAGACATTGGCAAAACATTGTAAGACATTCTTCTGTTTTCTAAGCTTAGCTTCTCTGAATCCAATTTAATATACAAAACCAGAAATAAGGGTAAGAACAAACTCATGAATTTGGCATGAAGATTTAACTCTAGTCTTCTCCAAAGGAAGTCAAGTTGAAGTAGATATACATTGGTGTAAATACATCTTAGAGCTCTCTATAATAGTATTGCCTGAACTGTTTGCACTCTCCGAGATTAAAATTTATGTAATTCTTTGGCTGCGCAAATCCATTTGCCAAACACGAAATTTGAGTTACATACCATACCTCAGGGTTAATTTATGCTCTAAAAGATACATCTAACTGCAGATAGAAATTCTCCCATTAGTGCCATCATTCCATTCTTTGCAGGAATGTAGCCCATGAAATACAACAAAAGATTTTTAATCACAATAAGCATTTTTATTCACTTTTATGTGGGTGTGCGTAATTTCTCCTAGAACTTATTAATTCACACATTATTTTTCATGCTTGGAATGAATTGCTATGACAGCCAAAAGAGACTGCAGTCTACATTGACCAATTAGTTATATATTGTCCTTTTTTTTCTTGGTTTTCCCTCCTTGGTTTTCCCTCCTTCCTTCCTTCCTTCCTTCCTTCCTTCCTTCCTTCCTTCCTTCCTTCCTTCCTTCCTTCCTTCCTTCCAAACTTCCAAACTTCCAAACTTCCAAACTTCCAAACTTCCAAACTTCCTTCCAAACTTACTTCCTTCCAAACTTCCTTCCAAACTTCCTTCCAAACTTCCTTCCAAACTTCCAAACTTCCAAACTTCCTTCCAAACTTCCAAACTTCCAAACTTCCAAACTTCCAAACTTCCAAACTTCCTTCCAAACTTCCTTCCTTCCTTCCTTCCTTCCTTCCTTCCTTCCTTCCTTCCTTCCTTCCTTCCTTCCTTCCTTCCTTCCTTCCTTCCTTCCTTCCAAACTTCCAAACTTCCAAACTTCCAAACTTCCAAACTTCCAAACTTCCAAACTTCCAAACTTCCTTCCAAACTTACTTCCTTCCAAACTTCCTTCCAAACTTCCTTCCAAACTTCCTTCCAAACTTCCTTCCAAACTTCCAAACTTCCTTCCTTCCTAACTTCCTTCCTTTCAAACTTCCTTCCAAACTTCCTTCCTTCCTTCCAAACTTCCTTCCTTCCTAACTTCCTTCCTTAACTTCCTTCCTTCCAAACTTCCAAACTTCCTTCCTTCCAAACTTCCAAACTTCCTTCCAAACTTCCTTCCAAACTTTCTTCTAAACTTCCAAACTTCCTTCCTTCCAAACTTCCTTCCAAACTTCCTTCCAAACTTCCTTCCAAACTTCCTTCCAAACTTCCAAACCTCCAAAAACTTCCTTCCAAACTTCCTTCCTTCCAAACTTCATTATGAACTTCCTCCCGAACTTCCTCCCTCCCTCCATCCCTTCCTTCTTTCTGAACTTCCTTCTGAACTTTCTTCCTCCTTCCCTCCCTCCCTTCCTCCCTTCCTTTCTTCGTTCCTTCCTCCTTCCCTCCCTTCCTTCCTCCCTTCCTTTCTTCGTCCCTTCCTCCTTCCCTCCCTTCCACCTTCCCTCCTTTCCTCTCTCTCTCTTTTTCCCTTCGTTTCTTCTTTCCTTCTTTCTCTGTTTTCTCCTGCCTCACATTTCAAGGGCCATATTTTGACTCAGTAGTTGTACATCACATACCACACTGAAGTTTTCTGATGCATCATTGGGAATATTAAATTATCTGCAGTAAAGCCTGCAAACAAGCCAAGGAAATCACTGCTACTGCAGACCCTCATACACATCAGGTAGGGGGAAAAAAAAGTGAAGCATTAAGCAGAAACTCTCCTGTATAGTAAAGACAAAAACCACAGTTCATTAAAAAATCACATAAAATAAATAATAAATCTACACATCTGTCTCACTGCTGAGGGTAATCAAAACCAGCAGTGATTAACAGGGGATTTTATTTAAAATTTTCCTCTAAATTCCTGACATAAGCATACCTTTCTAAACAAAGCTACATAAAAACCTTTTACTCTGTGCCTGTGTATTTTGTCACATAATAAAATTCCATTTTACTTTAATCTAAACCTAAAATACAAATAATACACGGTTTGCAAAAGGAAAAAAATGTTTGGAACAGGAAAGCAAGTAAATTAATTTGTTGTGCATTATTTTTTGGGTTTAAATTTCAATAAATTTCAAAAAAAGCCCTTATTTTTTAAAAGTATAATTTTTATTTGTCTCTCCCAGAAAGGAAAACCAGGAAAGTCAGATCAAAGTGAACATTTTTAGTCAAATGGAGAAATTTTCTTTGCAAGTAACCTTTCAGTATAACACTAAAAGACCCCCATTTTCTTCATTGGTTGATGGCTCTAATTAATATTCTTGCAACATGTAGAGCTTAAATACTCCATACTGAAATTTATGAAACTCCTGTTATTGGCTTGCCTGCTGGATTGGACCCTAGAACAGGATGAAGAAAGAGGGGGAAGTCTAGCCTTGGTTTCTGTCCCTGACATCCGTAAAATAGTTGGAAATTCTGGTATTACCCTCAGCCTCTTTGCCTCCAGTTGCCGGTCATACATTAAAGCCAAGAAGCTTCTTAAAAACAAACTTGTGCAGATGGGATGGGGAAGTTTTGGTGCTGTTATCCAGTGGTGAAAGATGGTCTTCAATTGCATGAAATCACTGAGCCTTCTTCTCTGACCAGAGGGTTCACCCACAGTGTGCTATCCTCACCTACAAAGAGGCACATTCAAAACATTAGGCAGACAGAGTTTTCATCCTCCTGAATCGATGTTTGAAATACATGACTGATCTCCTGCATCTCAGTCTGCTGCACAGGATATGGCTGTAGTGCTGCCCCTCTCCTGGGGTGGTAACCTTGCATAAAATCATGAAGTGGTTTCTGGCTGTGGTATCTCTCCCAGAATTGTCTCAGTTTCTTGTTCAAATTGCAAAACACCTGTGTATTTTGCACTGGAGCTCTCCCTCTGGGTTGTGTCCAGTAGCCTCCCACAGGCACTTGGGGAGGACATAGGAAATGTGAAATCATCCACTTGGTGATCCTCTCAGTCCACCCAGCACAACCTGAGGAGCAGGGAATTTGCATTCTGTCAGGATACAGGAATGGGGATTTGGGCTTGTGAAGAATGTCATAGCCAGTGAGAGATCAGAAGAGTGGTGTGTGGTAGGACACCTCTTGCTTCCCTTAAAAGAAGTGAACCATATGCATTTAATTCAAAGAAGAGACTGCCCCTGATGCGGGGTCCTGGCTACCAGATACCAGGTGATTGAAGCAGATACCTACAGTCCTGATCAGTAGCTTGAGTTTGACATATGGCAAGGATTTTCTGACAAACCTCAGTATTCAGCGTGGGGCTTTTTCTCCTTTCTTTGTGGAAACTGTCTTTGAGGTGCCTTATACTTTTATTTCATCATACAGAACAGCTGAGGTGCCCTAGAGGTCCAATAGTCTATTCTTTGAGGCAAGGACTGTTAAGTTTGCTTTCCTTTTTTTTTTTTTTCCGGCACCTTCCACATTGCGTGAATTAAATGGCAGGCAAAAGGCCAGTGTTATCAGGCTATTACCTGAAAGCAATTAGTACACACAAGTAATCTGAATTTGTTTAAAGAATTAATTTTCATCATAACTGCAACTCACACTTTCTACCAGTCTTCCCCTCTATAGCTGGCAAATATCAAAGGCTTGCTCTTGCATAAAGCATACCAGAATACATATTTCAAGAGTTTCTTACATAGTTATTTTGTTGGAGAAATTAATTTACCTGCTAAAATAAAAGAACAAGGAGTAACTTATAAATTCATTGTTGGTATTCGTTTGCACTCTTAGGAAACTGAACTATCTACATTGCAATATGACCCTGTGTATTTGCTGTCTGTGACCGCCCAGGACACATAAAGGAAACTTGTTCTGACAGGTATTTCACCTCATGCACAAAATTAACTTGTGCATTTTTGCCTGCTGAAAATGGGCTTTTGTAATGTTGAGTAAAGAAGAAAAAAATTTAGGTAGAGTCTGCTACAATTCCAGATGCTAAAGTGAAGCATCTTGTCCAGTTGGACTGAGACATAAATGCATCACTGGTTTATTTACACAATTGTCTGCAGGAAGTTACTCAAAAGCAAGAATGGATGGCAGGAAACTGTATTAGAAGGCACACTTCTGAGCTCAGGTTTATTAGGCCATTAAAGGAATGCAGCAGCTAAGATTTTTTTTTTTTTTCTTCTGTTTAAGAAATGACTTGAGCCTTCTGGCTTGAGTATGACTTCCTAAATGTAATGAAGAAATATCGGTAGAAGTAATCCTGTAAATGCACATTCCTGTTATATGTTTGTTCACATCAGCAACATTATTCCTCCAAATAGCTTTAGATGAGACAAGTATGGTCTAACTCCAGTATAAAAGCTCTGTGAATGTTCCCTTAACTTAGTTCTGTTACACTACAGATGTTTAGATGCTTGTAAAAAGGGTAGGAAATTCCCCTGAATTTTGGAAAACAGCCACATAGGTTCTTGGATGGGGTTTGGAGCAACCTGATCTAGTGGAAGGTAGATGTGGCCCATGGAAGGGGGTTGGAGTGGGGTTATATTTAGGGTTCCTTGAAAACCATTCTGTAATTCTATGATTCCTCAGCCTTAGTATCTGACCCTAAAGTGCTCATTTGGAAAAAAGGCTTGTAACAACTTCAATAGAAGTTTGGAACTGCAAATGCATTATGTTAATTGGAGGTCTGTCCTGCCTGCATCTTTTGGGACTATAGGAATATTTCAGATAGCTCATACAATTGTTTTTGCATCTTCCATTGTAAATAAGTGGTGCTGTTGTGCATGACATGCTGTTAAAACTGAAGCCTGTTACATCTATTACAAAAGCTCTTGCTGTTAGCATTGCACATGACAATTTTTTCATCAGAATAATAGAATTATTAAGGTTGGAAGAGACCTCTAAATCATCGAGTTCAATCATTTACCTAGCAGTGACAAGTGTACCACCAAGTGTAATTCTAAGCACCACATTCACGTATTTTTTAAACACTTCTAGGGGATGGTGATTCTACCACTTCCCTGCACAGCCTGTTCCAACACCTGAGCACCCTTTTAGTGAAGAAGTTTTTCCTAATATCCATTCTAAATCTTCCTTGGCGCAACTTGAGATTTCTTCTTGTCCTATTGCTTGTTATGTGGGAAAAGAGATTGACTCCCACGTGTCTACTACATCTTTTTAGGTAATTATAGAGAGCAGGGATGTGTCTCTTGGGCTAAATGTGAAATTAAAGATGTATACTGTACTTTACCCTGATGCAGAAATTAAGAGAGCAATATTTATCTTCTTTGTGTTCACTCTCATTTTTCCATTGAGCAACTCTGGGAATAGCCTAATTTCATATTTTTTTTAAATATCTGTGAATTTATCAAAGACAAAACAAAACCCCAAACCCCTAATTTGTCTTCTCTCCAGGGTGAACAGACATCATCTCCACAAGCCTCTCTGTGTTCACATTGTTCTCCAGATCCTTGACCATCTGGATGGTGCTTTGCTGGACTCTGATGTACCCATGTCTCTCATGCCTTGGAGAGCAGAGTTCTCTAGAGATATCTCACCAGTGTTGATCAGAGAATTCCCTTCCTCAACCCACTCGCTCTGTCTAATGCAGCCCAGGACATTGTTGACCTTCTTTGCTACAAGAGCACATTGTTGTCTCATGGTCAACTGGCTGATCGTGCCCACTCCACATCCTATTTTGCCAAGTTGTTTCCTACCCCTAACTGCCCAACAAAATATAATTACATAACCCAACTATAAGAAGAAAAGCATATAGACAACTCTAATTAGCAAAATTATATCAATATTTTCTTTCCCAGACAGGAAACCGGACACAGAGAGAACAATATGTCATGGGAGTGACATGACCCTCCTTCCCCTGGGGATCTGGGGTCCAGGGCTGCCAGCCCAAGCAGAGTGGGTGCCTCCCATGTTTGTTTTCCATAAGAGGAAGGAAGTGTTTGCTGATCTGCTGTGCCTGTGTTTAAACTGACTTTAGAAGTCTAATTGCCTGGTGTTTTCTATTGTGTATTTGTTTGCTGCCTTGACTAGGTTTGGACTGGAGTGTTTGTTCTGTGTGATTTTAGAGTTTGTTTGCTTTAAGGGAAGGCAGGGATTTAACTAGACAGAAACTTATGGTGTGACTGTGCCAGCTGCCTCAAACAAGGAGCTTCTCTTCTCTCCAGACATCACTTTCTCTGGAGCTTTGTCTGGTTTTTTCCTCTATAGATGTAGGGATGTGTCATGCAAAAAATGATCATCACTTGTTTCCCGGTTACAGGTCCATTGCAAAAATAATTCTTTAGGAAGAAAGAAGAAAATTCCCTGTAAGATAATTTCTAAACTATTCCTCTGTTTGTGTGTGGTTTTTTTTTCCCAACAACAAACTGATTAAAGTAATTTGTTATTTTTTAACATAATCACCTGTGAAACTAAAAAAAAAAAAAAACAGCCACAAATGTATTTTCTGTGAGGAACGTGGAAATTAGAATTGACAAATATGATATTTAGGGTTACTTATATTTAGTCTAAAGGTTTATATCAGCATCTGGCCTGTCAGGGTAGGAAGAATACAGTTTTTAAAAAGAAAAATTTCCTTAGTAAAGCCCCCAAGGAAACAAATATAGACAAATAAGCAACAACAAAAACCCTCAGAACCCAACAAAACCTGGGCAAAAATGTTGGCCAGTTTTTGGGGATAGGGAGAGGGCAGGGCAAGAGTGAGGTGAAGAAAAACAGGAAAAATCTCAGTTTGTATTTCCTCTTCTCATGAGCAGTAACATATCAGGGAAATTTCAAAGTAAGACAAAATAGGAAAACAGATATATTTTTATCATTCTGGAAGTAACATTAGCCCTATAATTTCTACACAGTTTATACCTCCACTGTTTTATCATTCTGGGTCAAAACAAGCATCCATTGTTTCAGTGTAGCCTTTTCATTTTTAATTGTTTGTTTGCAGAAGTGCACTGTAAGTGATTAGACAGGAATACATTAAGCAAAGCACAGACCACGGAGGTGAAAGAGGATCCCTAAGCACTTTCGCTGGAGAGAACTACAAGAAGGTATCTCTGAAGCATCACCTGCATTTCCATCAGTAGGGAAATGATATGAGTCCCTAGGGTCCCATTTGAAAGGACTGGGAAAAGGGATCCTTAAAACACCAGGACAGCTATGGCTGTTTGTGTGTCTGGAGGGCTGTGGAGAGAGGGATGTGATGATGTTTGTTTGCAGTCTATCAGACAGCCACTAGATGTCTCTGATTATTGCATACAGTTCCAGCACAATTCAGTCTCTGGTAAACAAAGGAGACAAAAGTGCATCTAAAGAGGAGTGGAAGGCATTTGATGTAGATCCTGACTTATATTTGTTGTTTTAGATAAACACTGTCCTTTTATAATGATCCTGCATATTACATTAATATACTTTTTTGCATACGCAAACTTTCTTTTATCACAAAATATCCAGATGTTTCTTCTCCTCCTTGTGAATTCTAGATTGTGTAAATAAGTATTTTGTAAGTTTTAAAAAGGAAATGAAGACGTGGATTAGAATCCACAGGGTCTCTATTATTTCAGTTTGATAGAATACAGCACTGTATGCAGCACATTATTGATTTACAAATAGGCCAGATAATGAATGAAATGTCTTTAATAAATACTAGCTTTTTTCACTGCAAATCTCTAAATAGTTTTCATGTATGTGCAATAAACAGTTGAGAGTGATATGCTGGCCAAATTCAGTTGAGTATACATCACCCATTGAAAATCTCCTGGAGCTGGAGATTTTGTTTGAAAAGACAATACATAACATATTTTCTCTAAATAGTAAAAGATGTTATAAGCAGTGAAAGGTGTTATAAACCAAGCCAAAATAAAGCTTTTTCATCCCAGAGCTCTGATGATAAGATATAATTACACACACATTCATGCCGATCAATAAGATTTATTTTCAGGGTGAGTGTATAAATATGAGGGCAAACTCTTTTCTGCCTTTTTTCTTGCAAAATGTTGTAAAGTGCGTTTCAGAAGGTGTACAAAACAAAACTCCTCTATAACTGAGTTGATACAGCCATATCATTTAAAATAAGAAGGAAACCCTTCTAAAACCCTGAATATAATGGCATGTTAAATTGAAGGGCTATTGAATCTGTAACTGTCTTTTTGTGTCCCCTATTGGCCCAAATGAAAGTAGTAGCTGGAAAAGGGAGGAAACCTGTTTGGCAGTTTGTAGCAGTCCGCAGGTTTAGCTGTTGACTTTTCTAAAAAAAAAATTAAAAATACCTTCCAGAGCAGATAGAACCCAAGTCTGACAACTCAGGTGCCACCTTCAACTTCACCATTTCCCTTATAATGTTCTGAATTGGCTTAAAAGCTCTCAGGTGTGCTAAAGATACCATTCCATCATTATAGTCATCATTGGAGTGGTTTACTCGTTGCTATTGTGGGCCACAGATTTTTCTCTGTGCTGTGCCAACCACACTGAAGGAAGGCATCTCCCTAGCCCATGTTGTGATTAAGTGTGCTGGGATGTCACACTAGAAAAGGGCTTTTTGGTAGAGAGCAAAAGTGATAAATGAGTAGGAGAGATTTATTGATGAAGCATAGATAGTGCTAAGAGTAGAAGTTAAAATAGCAGAAAATTATGTTCAAGGGAGCAAATTGAGGGAAGAGATTTGTACTACAGGGAAAAGCAGCAAATGGAAAGTGCATAGTCCTGAGGAAAGAGCATGAAAAACATAGGCAAGAAACAGAGACATGAAGCTATAAACATCTCCTGGTCCTCCCATGTGAGCAACCTATTTTAGCAATCTACCTGCAGTGTCATTACTAGAAATGAAATTTGGTTTTTACATTATGGATCTGAAAGGTGGTGGCCCACATGTACTGCTGCTGTAATCCCGCTGGTGTCACCACAGACTGTAAAGTTCCCCTGGGGCCAACGCACTTGAATGTTACACCTGCAGTTAATAAACCTCATCACATCTCAGCACACCTCAGACTCTCTTCTCTGATCAAAGGTGGTGGTTCATCATAAACCAGACAGAACAGCTGGCTTGAGGCTTTTGTGTCTGCTCTTAGGAACCAGACTCATTGTCAAGATTTGCTACACTCTTTAGCTAGTGTAAGTCTTACTCTATTCCTCAATTTACACCTACAACAGATTTGACCTAGAGCTGTAAAAACTTATCCTGAACAGCCTTTGCTCTAGTTACTTAGCACAATCATAATTATTTATAGTGGTTTTAAATTCAGAGTGCTACAAGAACAAATGATTACATTTGCTTGGATGTGTCTGCGGATGAGGTTTGTAACACAATTGTAATGAACTTTGACGGAGAGAGTCTGAGCTAATTCTGCTCCATTGAAAGGCAATAATTCAGCGCAGAATGAAAGTCATCCGAAGGGAAGGATGTCATCTAAACTGTAAATGTAAAGAGGATTGACTCTTATAAGAATAAAGTCAGATGGATAGACTGCAGTTTAGGTTACAAGAGCATAAACTTGATGTAACTATTTCTGCACCGGTGAAGCTTCAATCAGAGCTCATTGTTGCTCAAACAGGTGCTAGATCTCATTCAAGCTCTGAATATGATTCTAACTACTCACTCAGTTTAATACTGATCACAGAGATGTTCTTCAGGTATTTTAATTAAAAACAAATTACTCAAGGTATTTAGGGCAGATTTTGAAGCTAGTGCATGCAGTATGTGGTAGCTGGTAGGGCAACACACTTTTATCCTGACTGATCTACTGGAATTACAGTTTAGTGTCTGCCCTCTGCAGTGGAAGCACAGCCCAGAGCTATCATCCCAGGAATCACATCTGATAAATAAAACCAGGAACCTGAAAAGCACATTAGCTACCTGAAAACTGCTAAGGATATGGGCCAATTAAAACAGTATTTAAATATTTTAGTCTGTCATATTAGTAGGTAGATAAGACACCAATACTTTTGTTTCAAAGTCAGAACATGGAAAACTTATTTATTTAGAAGTCAACAACAGTAGGCTGTGACCCTTTCTATTGCAGGGGCTAGACTCTCATGGCTCCAACTATACATTTCTCTTCAGATAATACTTACAAGCAAATCCTACCTATATGAAGAAGTTAAGTGTAACAGTTGATTATTCTTATTTAAACCAAGGTAAATGGGAGAGACTGTAAACCCAATTATGAATATTCAACCTGCTAACAATGTCATCCACCCAGGAGAAATTAAATCTTGCCAGCAAGTGAAAGCAATAGATTGTTTCTGGTCTCCACTATTTCCAGGCATCTGGGTTATGTAGAAATAATAAAGATAAGAAGTCCACCTTCTCTCCACCACTCATGCAGTAATAGTTCCCTCTATTCCTATCTTGACTGACCAGTGAGTTCCTTCAAATTGTGCTGTTTTTTAGCCTGGCCATGCTTTCAGACAAACCACATTCAAACCCAAGTGCAAAACTTAACTCCAGCTCAATAATTTCTTCACATAAGTACCTGCAGAGAAACAGACATAGATGCAGCTCAACAAATAAAGCCATTTCCCTCCTCTGGGGATGAAGAAAAAGAAAAAGATTATAGCTGTCCTGTCTAATCTGAAATGTTTGAGAAATACTGAATTACTGCATTGATGAGACCTATGATTTCCACAAGAGAATGAGACATGTAGGCTCCCTCTGGGAAGGTGTCTGACTTTAGCAGAAACATGCATGTTCCCCCAGGCTGGGATGCAACTGGAAATGTACCATCGATCTGCAAACTGACTGATTTCTTATTCTGCTTGCCATGCACAGTGCTGTCACTGAAGAAGCTGTTCAGCATTTAAAGCAAGAAGCAACTGCAGACCAGCTCTGGTGGGGGGTCATGAGTGTAACTGTTATCCTAGATGCCATATTTCAGGAAAGGAGAGAAGATTCATGCCATTCGGAAGATTCCAGCTGCTTATGCTGTGCTCATTTCCACATATTTTTGGGTCTGTCAATACTATGCTCTCTCTCAACTTCTAACTGGCCATGATGATAACACAAAGATTCCAGATTCTCCCCTCCATCCCTGTCTACTCTGTAGACTCCAAATGGAGGAAGAAGCAACACTTTCACTACTCAATTCAAACAATAAAGTCCAAGTTGATATCCAGGTGAATCATCAAGGTCTGCATTAAGACACAAAGAGCAGGAAATTAAAACCTACAAGAGAAATTGAGGTATTACACAGTGACACACACATCACACTGATTCTTCAGTGGTTTAGGCTCTTCCATAATCTTCTGCTCTGACAGACCCATCTCAGAGATCAAACCTGAAAGGAGATTGTAGCTGGGTGAAAGTCAGTCTCTTCTTCCAGGTAACAAGAGACATGATGAGAGGAAACAGCCCCAGGATTGGGCAAGGGAAATTAAAATTTTAGATTAGAATATTTTTCTTCCCTGAAGAAAAAGATATTGAAACAGACCACTCAGGGAAGTGGTAGAGTCACCATCTCTGGATTTTTTTTTTTTTTTTTTTTTGAAAAGTGTAGATATATCATTTGGGGACATGGTTTAGTGGCAGCTTGGCAGTGCTGTATTACCTCAATGACCTTAGAGGTTATTATCCAACCTAAACAATCCTATGATTCTATGATCCTTAGCCACCTCCTTTGTTCCTCAAGCAGTATAACTCTGATCAGCCTTTAATGATCTCTCACTGGACAGGTTGTTCAGGGATTTAGGATTAAATGGATGAAGAAATATTTGCAACTGGAAAAAAAAAAACAACAAACAAGATAGAATTTAAAGGCATTGTCCTTAAAAGCACATAGTCAAACCATACTACTAACATAAAAGGTTTGCTCTATGCTAATAACCTGTGCTGCAAAGCCCAGACTTGGGTTACAGCCATTCCTGTTTGTTATTTCACCATTTAGCATCTGTCAGTAGATTCCATGTCTCTCTTTGTCAGATTCCCTGTCCAAAAAAAAAAAAAAATCAAATCCTCAAAATAAGACATGTCATAAATTTCAAGTCCCATTCTTAGAGTTATTTGTAAAATGCCTTACAACTATTGGCAATGTTTTATTAGAGGTTGGTAGGTTAGTGAAAGTCCAGGTATGAATGCTTGTTTTCAACAGAAAACATGATGACAACAGGTTTGAGGTGGAGAGACCAACACAGTAAAGCATTGAATGAAAGAAGATAGAATGATAGAAGAGAGACATAATGGATAAATAAGTAGAAGTATCTTATTTTCATCATTTTAAGTAGCATGTTCCCTTTAACTCCAGCCCAAGAAAAACGGTTATATATGGGTTAAAATAAGACAAAAAGCACAAAATGTAGAAACTTGTCTTCCAGCCTGTTGTTCAGGTGACAGTTGACTTTGTAAATGTCACACAACTTCTCCCTCCCATATGAAAAAAGAAAGAATCTGATCAATTCCTCCCTGCTCCCCCCTGTTTCCCCAGGCATCTTCTGCAACCGATGCAAAGCATAGCATTCAGTGTCAAAGCCTGTTACATGCTGCTATCTCCTAATAATATTAAAATGAAAATGAAAGTAGCTCCCAAACAATCTTTAAATCAATCTTAATTTGATAAAAATGAATACCTCTTCTTTCTTTTCCTCCTCTTCTCTGCCTTCACCGTCTTTTGAGCATTTACAACAGCATTTTATCTGCAGCAATGGGTTCAATTGTCACATTGCTGATCGGTATCCAGTCTCTCAATTTTAGCATAATTGTTCTGTTCCAAGTGTTGCTGTACCTACATTTTCAAGACTTGGAGTAGCAGCATTTTTTGGGGATTTTTTGGTGTAACTGAACTAATTGTTGAGAGGGTCTGAAATTCATCTACTCCAGCCTCCCTGCTGCAGTAGGGTCCCCTACAGCACATTGCTCAGGATTGTGTCCAGATGTCTTTGGAGTATCTACAGGGAAGGAGACCCCACAACCATACTGTCTGGGCAATCTCTTCCAGTGCTCAGTCACCCACATATAAAATAAATTCTTCCTCAAGTTCACATGGAACTACCCATCTGCCAGTTTCTGACCTTCCATTGCTTGGCATTACTGAGTAGAGCCTGCATCCATCCTCTTGACATCCTCCCTCCAGACACTAACACAGGGATAAAATCCCCTCTCCATCTCCTCTGCTCCAGTCTAAAAAGAAGACAAGAATTTTGAAAATGAAGGGGAAGTAAATAACTTCTCCCTCTTCTGGTCTAAGGATAGTTTATATAAATTGTCTACATTTTCCAGATCTTGTCTTTATATGTTCTAGCCTTGGTGCTTACCAAAACTGCTGTTTTTGGATACTCCCTCCTTGGATGCTACTGCTGCTGTGAAATAGCCAGAATAAAAGTGTCCTTTGACACTTTTCATGCTTCTCATGTGCACTTAACTTGTTCTGGGAAACTAAAGTAATTTGAAGGATGCTGAAAAAAGGTATTTGTCACGTAACTCCCTCCTCCCCACAGAAAAAAAACAAGCCAAACTAAAACTAAAACCAAACACAAACAAAAAAATCACAAACTAATAGCTGTTTTTTTTTTTTGTTTTTTTGTTTTTTTTTATGACCAGGCTAAATCCATTTCTAACGCATTAGTCATTATAACTCAGAAAGATGTGTATTCAGACAAAAGCTTCAAAGTCCCAGACAAAGGTTGGTCAATTATAAGAATATTTTTGCAAGAATAAGTTAGAACACTTTCCTAAGATTAAGTGGAAGAGTTAGTTGATACTCTTGGTTTGAATAACTAATATAGATTACTTTTGTAGAGTGAAAAAAAAAAAAAAAAAAGCCTGAATATTAGATTCCAAAATATCAATATCAATAAAATGTGCAATCAGCCCTCAAAAATTCCTTTTGTTGGAATTCCAGTGAGGTCATGGTTCATACCTATTATGATTAAATAGTTTTAACAAGGATATGGGGGAAAAAAAATTACTGAGAGCATTTTTAGATGGCATAAATTTGGGTGCAGCAGTAAATAATGAGCAGAATGCATGACTGACTTGGAGCTCTCTAGATTGCTTGATAAGGTGGGCGTAAGCAAACAGCCGGGACCAAATGTGCCATTACAAATCCAGGGAAGAACAAGTTTTGAAACTGACTGTACAAACAGAAGGTCAACACAAGGAATTAGTAATTTTTAAACATGGCTATAACTGGTATTCATCCATGTTTCCTTTGTACAGTTTTTTCACATCAGGGTCCAGACAATTTTTTCTTACTCATCCCCATATGAATTTGGTATTTCATTTGATTTGACTTAGCGGAGGTAAAACACATGTGGAGATTTGATTAGTCTGTAAATATCTAGTAAAGAACATTGTGGGCAATGTTGCAGCAGTGTTCAATGGCTAGTTGTTAAAGCTACAGAAATTCAAACTGAAAATAAAGTACAGAATTAAACAGTAAAACTGTTAACCATGGGAGCTGTTTACCAAAGATGATGATAGATTTTCCATCTCTGGGTGTTCTTTAAATGGGTTTGCTGTTCTTTCCCTACTTCAAACAGAGATTTTGGACTCAATGCGGGAATTAATATAAGGAACTCCTAGGGCTTTCTTTGTGGAAAGAGGTTCTCCTTTATTCAGAAATCTAAAGAAATTACACTGCCAGCAATGCTTTGTTTGGCCCAAGATTTAACTACGTAGAAAATGACCATAAGGAGTTCAGCCATATGGGTTTTTGCTTCAAGCTCCACTTAGTTAGCTCTGAGGACATGGCCCTGAGGATCAAGGGTGCACTATTAATTGTCTATCTGCCTTTAAAATAGCACCTATTTTCCCTGATACACTCAACCTTTTCAACTCAATCCTGAATTTGGCACTGCTTCAAGCTATTTATTATGATTTAGAAATAAATCCTCAATTCTCATGACACAGCTGCTTTTGTCACAATAACCACCTGGGCACAACATGTTCCTGTGGTGAAGTTTGATAGGTTAATTGAGCTTCACAAAGCTTGCAATGAGGTTTGAGATGCTTGGATAAAAATAATAAATATTGGGCAGAATCACTATTAACGTTCTTTAAAATCTCTTCTGTATAGTGGCACTCAGATATGATAGGAGCATTAGCAAAGTATTAGTCAATATATACATTAGCAGCATTCTCTCCTCAAACTTATTTTCTATAGGAAAAGAGAATTATTGGTTTTTTGCACAGATCAGTGCCAAAACATTAGAGTTGGAACAGGGACCCTATTGAGTGGCGTATCTTGTGCTTGTGCTTCATAGCAAGACTGAATTAATTTTCCTTAAGACATTACTGTGAGACTGATTATAAATCTGCCCTTGATGCTTCTCAGTGAAAGCAATGTGACCTCCCTTGGCAGTTTGTTCCATGGATCTAGCTATTGTAATAGTTATAAAGTTTGTCTTAACCATTAACTAAAATTTCCCCTTTGTTGCAGCTTCATCCCATTACTTCTAGTTCTGACCTTGGTGACTAATTATAATAATTGTCCCCTGATCTCCTTCTATTATTTTTTATGTATTTAGAAGAAAGATGGGTGTAGACAAGAAAACATGGAACCATAACCTAATGCCCTGAAAGCCTCAGGAAAATATACAAATTTGGGACTTTTCATTGACCTACAGTAAGATTAAAAGACATGTAAAAGTTAGAACAGTATTCTGTCAAGGGCAACAAAAAAAGCTCCTCTAGGCACATTGGTGGTAAAAAGAAAACCAGGGGAATTATGGGCCCTTTATGGAAGGAAATTAGAGGCCAGGTTACCTGGGACTGGGTAGGTGGAAGTTGCTGAGGTGTTCAACAACTTTTTTTTGCCTCAGTCTGTACTAGACAGTGTTCCAGAGACATGCACTTGCTGAAATGAGTGCAGAGAAGGCCACCAAGATGATCTGTGGGCTGGACAGCCTCTGTTATGGAGATAGCCTAAGAGCATTTTTTTGTTCAGCCTGGAGAAGCCTCTGGGATGAACTTCTGGAACCTTCCAGAAGGGGCTAAAAGAGCAATGGAAAGGGACTTTTTACAAGGACATGGAGTAACAGAACAAGGGGGAATGGGTTCAAATTCAAATTACATGATTTAGATTAGATATTGGGAATTAATTCTTTCCTGTGAGTGTATTGAGGGCCTGGAACTGCTTACCCAGAGAAACTGAAGGGCAAATCCCTGGAAGTGTCCAAGGCCAGGTTGGAGTGGACTTGGAGAAACCTGGTCTAGTGGAAAGAGACCCTGCCCACAACAGGGGCACTGTAACTGGATTATCTTTAATGTGCCTTCAAACCCAAAGTTTTCCATGATTCTGAGAAGATCACTCTATACTAGAGATGCTATGTAAGTTGACTAAATTTTCCATATTAACCACACAAAAACTGTTTGCTGAATTGATCTGATCTTACCAGAGAAATTTTGGTAATCTTTTAATGAAGAGCTCCAGTATGTCTTGTACCTGCAGTCCTCCCATCCATTAAATATGATTTTCCAGGAAAAGAAGCCTCTGTACTCCTTTTATTGCATTAGCACCTAATTGTTGGATCAGCTATTGGCATTGCCTAAAATTGCCTTAAAATGCAATAGAAATTAGGTCTTGCTAATAGGACTTAACATCAACAATTTAGCTTTATAAGAAATGCATTTTTTGGTAATAAATATAATTGCTTTGTAGCTAAAGTATACTTTTGTTTTTTGTTACAGGCTGTGCCAAAGAGTTACAAGATTGGAAAAAAGTAAATATGTATTTACTCAAGTGCCTAATAATTCCACTGTTTGCTCCATGGGTCTTTTACTGAAGGGAAGAACAATAACTTTATTTATAATCCGCTGTAACAATTTTATCTTAAAGGCTTCTGCTGCTGCTTCATTATCTGTGGAGTTGTTATACTATTGCACTTCGCTGTACTTCTCTTTCATGTTGACAGTCTTGGTGTCAGTGTAATCTGTAACTCATTGCTTTCAAGAGGAGTATATGAGAGCTGACCTTTTTTTACTCTGAAAAATGGATTTTTAGTGTAAATTGTGGAGGGAAATGATACATACAACAGCACACACTAATTCAGTGGCCAAACCCACAGGTGATGTGTATAGAAACTGAAAAACCTTCTCCTTAACTTCTTCTTCATTAACACAATACTTCTCTAGGGTAGTACAGGAATGGCATATTGAAGTGTTGGTCCTAAATTAGATAGGGAGATAACTAAATTTTACCAGAGGGACCAGATTTCATGTCCTTCTTGACAGCTGTGACAGAAGACAACTTCTGAGTTACAGCACCTCCTCATTCTTGACATGTCACAAAATATTAACACCCTTGAGTATGATTAAGTAAGTGACACATCATAATAACTTATCATATATCTTGAAGCAAGTCAGAAGTCAGTGCTGGCCTTGTTTGATGATCTCAACTCAAACCAAATGTGAAAAAAAACAGAAACATTATTTGTAAACCAAGAGCCAACATCTCACTAAGACATCCTGGGAAAGTCTTCTTCAGTAGTAACTGAAATGAAATTAAAATAACCCTCTCAAAATCAAGGAAGAACTATGTAGCCATCAACATAATTCTTGTTTGTGGCAGTACATATTGCTCTGAGATGAAACGATAGGTTTTTCATGGGCATAATTTATCTTGGAGATGAAAGAGTCCAACACAGGGTCAAAAGGTCTGAATTCCCAATAGCTCCTGGTCATTGCCTTATCATGGGACAGAGGCTGCTAAATTAATTTGTGATTATGCAAATTTTTTTCTCTGATTTTAAATAGACAAAAAACAGATAGAAACTGGTTTTTATCTTTATTAAAAATATTTCTTACACTTATTAAGGTGTATTTAATGAAGAAAAATCTCTGTCATAAATATTTTATCTAAAATATTAAAATTTTGAAAAGTTACTTAGAAATTCAATATTTATTAAAAGGACACTAGTTTTCTTTGGGCTTTTTTTTTTTTTAAATCAGTATAATGATTTGTGGTTGCTAAAACCCCAGTTAATTTTACCTGTTCAGTTCCTGATCATACAAAAAGAGTGGAGGTTTATGGTTTTTTAATTTTTTTAATATACTGCAGACAACAATTCTAAAGAAGACTTTTGATAAAGAGTATAATAAAATAGCTATTTTTTTTTCAAAACCTGTCATACTTAAAGCAGACTTTCCCAACAAGCTTTTATCTCTTTGCATTTGAAACCTTCAAAGAGAGGTATCAAACAGTCTTAAGAGTGCATTTTTTATAATTTACATTAGTTACTTTGCCTTTCCATATTTCATTATTCTATGCAGCTTGTATCAGGTGTCCTGAGATTCTTTCTCTTTGTATTATAGAGTGTCTTGATCACAGTTCTTCTACAGTAGAGGCTCACTTAGCTTTTCTTCACAGGACTGCAGCTGAGATCCATATCTCCCCAGAGACCATCTGTGATACAAGGTAAGTGACTCCCAGGAGGATATCACACAAATTTGCATCAATTAGTAGGTTCAGAAACAAGAAATATCTCATAGCTTGTGAATAAGAGTTTAAAAAGAAAAAAAAAATCAAGATAGCCCCTCCTCAGGATTCATTAATGTCCTCTTTCAATTACCCAGCAGGATTATGAAGGAACCATGGCCATGGAAAACATAGTGCTGAATGTCTCAAATGTTACACTGATATATTTCCATCCACTTGGTTCAAGGTTCAAATACTTAGATATATTGCAGTGCATTCTTATTTCCCCATGGCAAACAATCCACCCAAGATTTAAAAACTCATAGACTCTCTTTTACAGTTTAACAGCATGACACCTTTTAAGCTGAAGACTTTAAGGACAGTCAAAGGTGTGATAGACAGAGACAGAGATATAGATAGTGACACATGGAAAGCCCTCCAGGAGGAATTTCCATCATTCCCCAGTAGGGAAGAACCAGAAATTTCATGCTGCACTGCTTGAAATGTTCCCAGCATCAATCCAAAGTGCACAAAGGATATAAGACAGGGAGTGTAGCACCTCAATAATAATTTTCCATTATTATATTTGGTCTTCACATAGATGAATCTAGTGTTATTAAACACATTATGAACTATGAGTTAGAGATATCCACTCTGAATACAGCAAAAAAGGTAGAAGTCTGCCAGAGGAATATCAAACTGCACCCATTATTCAGAAGTGCAATGGTCATTGCTGGTTCTATGAAACAAACTTAAATCAAGGGCCCCTACGGTACATTTGCACTTCTAGATTATTTTCACACTTCTTGCTTATCTTCCCTAGGATGTTGCAAACCACCATGATATTTGTGATAAAAAGAAACTCAGACCACAGAGAGTAAGCAGCATAGCTATGACCATCCAGAAGACTTGTGTCAAAGCAGGAACTTGAATTATATTAGGAAACTTTTCTTCACTGAAAGGATGTTCAGGCATTGGAACAGGTTGTCCATGGAAGTAGTGGAATCACCATCCCTGGAAGTGTTTAGAAAATGTGCAGATATAGCACCTGGAGACATGGTTTATTGGTAACAGGGCAGTGCTGGATGGACTGTGTTAGTGCTGGGCAGTGGTTGGACTCAAAGGTTGTAGAGGTCTTTTCCAACCTTAACACTTGTGTGATTGCAGCACTGCTAATCTAACTGCCTCTACTTCCTGAAACAGCAGATTGACACATGTCAAACAAGAAAACTTGAGATACAGTGCATTAAGAGGAGCCTGTATGGCCTCAAGCTGAGGAAATCAATTACTTAAATAGTTGAAAGTAGATGCAGTTAGAAAAGTATAGCTAAAATATTCACATTAATTATTTACTCCTTTCAGCTTTTTATTTTATCAGCAGAATGGAGGAAAGGGGATCGAGAAAAAAAAAAAAAAAAAAGATGTGTCTGTATTAGAAGTGATCAAAAAGACCCTTTTCCTAGGGAAAGGTGTAACAAGACTTCATAAATTATAAACCAAGAAACACAGAGGTAAAAAGATTGCTTGGCAGGTTGGTTTTCTGTGGGGTGTTTTTATTTATTTATTTATTTATTTTGTTTTAGTTTTTTTTTTTTTTTTTTTTTTTTTTTTTTTTTTTTTTTTTTTTTGCTTTGTTTTGGTTTGTCTTTTTTGGTTTGTTTTGGTTTCTTGTTTGTTTGTTTTGTTTTTTTCTTTTCCTTCCCTTTATTCTTCTTTTTCTCTCTTTGCTCTTGTTCTCCTTCCTCAAAGAGAAGCAGTTTTGGCACAGCAAATGCACACCTGATATCCAGCACTGGTTTTGACTACTGCAGTGGGCAGGATTTTTGGGCTGTGAGGGGAAGGGTGGAAGGGGGCTGTTCAGGCTTTGTGTGGCTATAGGACATTGTTCTTCTGTGGCATTTTGCTTTAGAGTGTATGGTCTTCTGTCCAGACTGGAATAATCAAAGGAACATTTGTAAACAGACCATCCAGTAAGGAGGTTTAACAACATGTATTTATATTATTCCGTCAAATGGGAGGGAGAAAAAAATGTATTTTAAAATCTGATAAGTTCCCTTCCTTCTGCCTGCACTATGACTGCTTTCAATTCTGCTGAAGAACTAGTTTGCTCTTTCTCATTCCAAGCATCTCTTTTCTTCTCTTTTCTTCTCTTTTCTTCTCTTTTCCCCTTTCTTTCTTTTCTTTTCCTTTTAGGTTCTCAATTTTTCTTTTTTATCTTCTACCTCTTTGTTCCTCTTCTCTGTGGACCCCTCTGCTGAGATCAGATTTCTTTTGTTTTTGTCAGTGTCATTTTCACTTTCTAAAACTCATTATTTCTTTTGATGACCAGCATTCATACTTCTATTAATTCAGATATAAAGAAAGGCAGTATGTAAAGAGAATAGCTAATAACTTCCCCTGTTAATGTTTCAGTCTGCAACAGGAGCTGACATCCTCAGGAGGACATGGTTACAGGTTTTGGAGAAACTTGAGAGGGATCTGCCATGGAAATTAACAGGAGAGACCCTAGTCACAAAGAAAGAATAGCAAATTCTTCCCTGGGCTGGTGACAGCCCCTTAACTCATTTGCGTTTTCTTCTCAGAAGCGTGACAGAAAAAGCCTACGGATGGGAAAAGGAGATGCAAGGATTGATGTTCAAATATCATGAAAATGGACCAGATCCTCAACTGGCATAAATCAAGGCAGGCTCACAACAATCAATGCAGCAATGCCAATTTACACCAGATGAAGACCTGGCTCAATAAATCTATCACTCTCCTGATAAAGGGGGGCAGTGGGGAGGGGGAATGTACTATGAATTAGTGTCTTTTCAGATAGCAGTGAAATAGAAACACATCTCCTTCTTGTTGCAATGGGGTAGAAGTGCAAAATGCTTCACTTGAAGCAAAAGCCTACCACTAGGGACTCCTTGCATACCTTGCTCCTGTTCCTGTGAAGGAGGAATGTCCAAAGTATCAACTCCAGTGCTTGTCCAAAGGTCCAAAGGAGATAGAGATATTGATTCCATATTGTGCAGAGCAGGCTAATAACAAATAGCTGTTTAAATGTAAAGAAAACAATCCTTTTTTAAGGACTGTAAATGAAACAACCATTCTTAAGGGGTTGTAAAACCCCAGCCCGAGTTCTAAGCTAGTGTATATCTCTTTTATCAGTCATACAGCTGTTAACCTATAGCTTTCCAGCATTTGGGCATATGTGGTAATTAAATGAAATACTGTATTTTCTTTTTCATCACCTTTGGTGTGTCTTTTGTGTTTAAAATAATGGGTTTGGGCTTGCTTCTGATTTTGATCTATGTGATGTGAAGAGAGTGGCATCTCAGAGGTGTTGCTGAAAGACAAAATAATGAGAATATGAATTTTCCTCCCACTGGTGCTCTCCTAATATTTACTTTTCCCTCACTTTCCATCCCTAATATAAATACAGAAAAGAAGGAAGTGAGTAACATGTAGCAAAAAAAAAAAAAAAAAAAAAAAAAAAAAAAAAAAAAAAAAAAAAAACTGAAATAAAAAAACTCAAAGAAAGCACTCAGATATTTTTTCCATTTGAGGAGCAAAAAAATCTCAATTTAAAAATCACAGAAAAAAAAAAAAAACAAAAGTTGAAGCTTGGATGAATAGGAACTTTTGCTTACTTAATATTTTACATTGACTTTTTCTTTTTGAGGGGAAATGGCTTAGGAGACTAGAAATCGCTTTCAGATATTGTCATTTATGCCATGTAATGTTAGAACTCTCATTTATAATTTGCTGGAAAGTTTTTATTTTGCTTTGTTCTATGTGATTTTCTTTTCTTTTCTTTTTTCTTTTCTTTTCTTTTTTCTTTTCTTCCTAGTTTCTAATGTATTTTGAATTTCAGTGTAGTCAAAGAAATATAGTGCATATCAGCCAAAACTAAATACCAGCTGGTTGTCAGAAATTAACGCCGGGACTGTTACTTTCCCAGTGACAAAATTGAGCAATTTCTCATTTAACATAACAAAGAAGGAAAAAGAAGCTATCTGATATAAGGACAGAAAAATGATATGCAATATACATGAAATAGCAAAATTACTTTCAGACTCAAAATGAAAAGTTTCTGTTTCTGTTCATCTCTGCAAAATTCATGGGGAGAACAAAAGAGGCAATGCTTCTATTTGGTTTATTGATAAACTTGAAAAACTAGCAAGATCCAAGACCGAACAGTTCCAAACCATCAAAGAAGGGAAAATCTGAATCAACCAGACCTGGGCAGCTAACAAGCCCAGACAGACCTGTTTAGCAGGTCATGAGGATTTTTATCAATTTGATTAAGAGAACAACAAAGGAAACTGAGGAATTTATCTCAAGAAGGACCCAAGAAGGTCCTCTTCAATTTTACATCTCCATTTTTAAAAATAATTTTGTGTTAAATCTTTCAATGTCCCTTGTTAACAAGCAAGCTCAGACAGACCTACCTGGGATGAGAATTTTGCCACTTGAGTTCAGATGCTTGGTTTCCCTTCCTCTCGTCTCAGGGATGAGAGACCATCCTATCCACACAGAATAGGTCTCTGAGAAATACCGAACTACAGTATAGGTAGAAGCCCGTATATCCATCCTCTAAAAAGATATGAAGATTATAATTTTTCTCACCCAAACAATTCATAAGGGTAGATATGGAAAGCAACAGAGAGGGTCTGAACCTTGCTTAACTCCAAAGAGCATAGGGAATAAGATGTTACTTTTTCCCTGCGGTTTGACCTGAACATATGCACAAGCTTGACTTCAGAACACAGAAAGACTGGAGTCACAGAAAAAAGCTTTGATACTTCCTCTTTTGTACCAGGGCATGGTTATATTTCTCCTTCTTTTCTGGCTCTATTTCCCTTTCTATTTCTTACCCACATATACAGGCCTTTTCTTTCAGACTGCCCCTTTTCTATTACTTCTATTTGTGCTTCTGCTCTTTCAACCTTTCATTCCCACCCTTTTTTTTCTGAACAGCTGCAGAAAAATTCACCCTTCCTCCTTCCCCACCACTGCTGTATTCTGATGAACTTTTCCACCCACACGGTCCATATCTCTGATTTATTTTGTGTGTGACCTGTTGTGGCTCCCATTGTTTCAGCTGCTTCCTAGGACTGGGCCGTTTAATTGTTCCCTCGTTATCTACAAGAGGAGGTGGCTGCTAGTCACACCCACTTCCCCCACCATAATGAAGCTATGTGTTTATTTTCTTCAAATTAAAAATGCAAGAGGAAAACAGGCAGTTATATCTCCATGGAGGGGATGAAACATCAAGAAAAAGGAAGGAAGAAGGAAGGAAGGAAAGGAAGGAAGGAAAGGAAGGAAGGAAAGGAAGGAAGGAAAGGAAGGAAAGGAAAGGAAGGAAAGGAAGGAATTACTGAATAGAAACCAAAATGTAAAGATGAATGCAGATTTAAGATACAAAAATGTTCTAAAAGGTCCCCAGGGAGAGATGCAGGACTTTACTTGGAAAAAGACAGTCTTATCAGGGGTTACAATATATAAATATTGAAAAGCTCCCTAACAGGTTAGCCACACTGCTAGATGTCAGAGCATTCTTTTCAAGATCCAACTTGCAGTAAATTGACTGTGAAAGGAAGGTGGAAAAAAAAGAAGAAAGGGAAAGAAGGGAAGGAGAACTGCTTGACAGAAGGACTTCAACCCTCTTTTTTCTCTTCTTCATTCAGCCATACTGCATATAAATGCACTTAAACATTTCTGAAATTCCTTGCTCATATTACCCTTTACAACTGTCTTGGACTATGATTTTCTCAAAAACTTACCTCTCTTACTTTTGGGTGAGAGAAAAAAAAATTATATTCTCCTTGCCAATAACACCTCTATGAAATGTCCTCAAAGGACAGCATTTCTTGCACCTATGTTTTTTTTTCTCCACAAGCTGCCATCTGCTGTAATGCATCTCTATTTTAAGCTTTAAAGCCACGTGACTTAAATCCACATAAGTGTTGATTGTACATGATTGCCTTTATTGATTCTTCCTGGGACACAACTAACCTGAATCCAACTTCACGTATAATTTTAGTCTGGACTTTCACTCTTTCTTTAATACTTTCTTTTCCCATCTTTCCAATTTTGTGGCTGTTCTTTTTGCT
Source organism: Anomalospiza imberbis (assembly GCF_031753505.1). Taxonomy (NCBI): domain Eukaryota; kingdom Metazoa; phylum Chordata; class Aves; order Passeriformes; family Viduidae; genus Anomalospiza; species Anomalospiza imberbis. Next base: position 5,659,196 of record NC_089721.1, on the reverse strand, counting down.
GTAGTAGTGCCTGGGAATTTCAGGCAGTTAGAAAAAGTCCAGTTATGTTGCACAGGTGCAACAAGTGCTTCTGTATGAATACAAAAAATAAAAAAAACTTAGGGAGAAAATAAAGTTAGGGAGAAAATAGATATTATTTTAGTGAGAGAAAATGAATATATTAGAGGGTAGTTTGAAACAAGTATTGCTGTACTTTTTTGGTAGGAATAAGAAAGTCTCATAGCCTGTTTTTGTTCAGCTCATTAGGTTGCAGTACCAAGTAGATATTGATGCTGTTTCTAACTCTCTTTTGCCAGACTACTTCCAGGATAACAGGTCTTTTGGTTGTCTCTAATTGTACTTAATTGAGTCATTTAGGTGGGTGGTTTGGAGCTTTTCTCCAGGTTCTTTTTCTGATCAGTGGAATTTGCCAACAACTGTTTTTTTTTTAAATTTACTTTTAGTCTTCCTTCTCTAACAAATTCAGAGGTGATGCTGATTTCAGCATAGTGTTTTTTTTGGGTATTTCTATACAGATCTGACTTTTAATATATAATCTCATGTTCAGCTTCCTTCAAATTATCTTAAAATTAAAAACTGACTAGTGCTTCCTCCACTGTTTATAATTTAGATCCTTTTCTATGCAGAGATTGAACAGGTATCCCATAAGCCAGAGGAATCATGACTAAATCAATGTGATGTTCATATGCTTAGAGTTAGGCACCTGGTTATACTGTTTGCCTAGTGAGCAGCTGAGTGAGTGAAATGTCTCATGAACAACCTGAGAACAAATCTCCAGATTTATCTCCAAAAACAGTTGCTAATGCTTAAATGATATAATTTTCCTGTATTTGGGCAGGAGGGAATGTGACTTCTCTCGAGTAGGATTTGACTTTAGAAAGTAAACAGGCACTTGAGAGGAAAGATCCAGAATTTTCTCTGCTTTTATTTGATATTATTTTGGTCCTTTTTTTTTTTTTTTTTTTTCTCTTTTCTTTTCTTAAAAAGATGGACTTGAGCTGAGATCATTTGCAAGACTTTTGGATACAGATCAGCAACTATACACAGGGAGTATGAATCTTGAATCTTCCATTTCACACTCGGCCTGAACAGGGTAATAGCTTGAGGTGCTGTCAGGACCTCCATCTGCAAGTAATGATGAGAGTAGCAAACTTTCTGTGATTACACAGCTGGGAAACAGGCCGTAGAATCTTTGGATGACTGAACCAGAGAGAACTAAAAAAGCATTTGATTTTTACTATTTTTTTACATGTGTGCGTGCCAGAGCTGGTGACTTAAGCCTTCCCTAAACAGGAGGAAGATGAGGAAAAAAAGCACAGGGCTGAGATTCAGCTCATTAGGTGTGTGGCATTGCTCTAAGCTGCTTGGAAGTCTTGTTTGAGGATGGGGTAGTCAGTGAGCTTCGTTGTGGTTGTGCATGGATGGGAAGAGGGAAAGAAAAGGGAGTGCTGAGGCCACATGACCTCCAGGTTTATCACACGCCTTGGGGGAGTGACCAGGACCTGGGAGGAACTGTGCTCTGGGTTCCCACTCCATCTGAAAACCCCTTGTAGGTCTGTATGTTTTGTCTTTTATATATAGAGGGATTTTATAGAGACTTTTTCTCTCTGCTTCATTAAGAATTAGATGAAAATTCTATTGAATTAAAGACAATCAGAGATTCTTTGGAGTTTAATGCAGAAAACTACTGATGGACAGAGCTTAAATGGCAAGAGCTTTCTCTCCAGGGAGTTTCTTTTCCCCCAGACTTTTTTCAGCCAACACTACTGAAATATATTTAGTATGTAATGTAGCATGCAATCATATATCAAAACTAGCTAAAGAGAAAAAAAAGAGGCTATTTTAAGGAATATTCAGTTCAACATGTCTGCTGAAGGAACTAGACACAGAATTTTTATTTTATCTTTAAAGTGGGAGAGACATTAACATTTAAGCCAGTTGGTTTCAAGAGAAGCCTCTGAATCACATGTTTTTGGCTCATCATTACACATAAAGGATGGGGTTACAGCAAGCAGTCTCAGATATCAGGCCCAGCAGAGTACTCATGAGCTAATTCATTATGTTTTTGTGTTGTTTTTTTTTTTTTTTTTTTTTTTTTTTTTTGTGGTTTTTTTTTTTTTTAATATAATTTAGAAGAATGCAATTAAAACTGAACTTGATAATTAATTCTGAACTGGTGAGAACCAGTTCCAGAGATTATAACTGTAATGCTATGTAACCATCGATATAAATATTCATGAGCTTTCATTGTTTTATGCTTTTTTTATGAAGCACACAGCTTATCTGAAGAAGTAAAATTAAAGGACTATTATTTAACATTACAGTGTAAATAAGATTCAATAGAGGGAGACAAAAATATATGCATTGTAAAATGTAACATACATATTCTATAAATATGTTTATGGGTATCCATGCATTTGAAATTGTGTGCTTTGTGCTGGGTTGTGCACTCCTCTATATTCTGTGCCAACTTTGGGGGTCAGAACTATATTATTTTTAGGGTTTCTTCCAACTCAAACCATTCTATGAATATATATATATGTGACTGTATAGCTGGATTATTACACATTCTTTTACAAGCATATATACAAGTCACAACACATAAAACTGTTGCACTCAAAAGCATATGTGCCCCTATTCTCAGAATCTCCCTTATCCATAAATACAACAGTGAAAAGACTAAACAAGTTTGAATCTCAAGCTGGGAACTACATGGTGACTGAAATTCATAGATATTGACTCATTCTACCACCAAAAATCAGTCAATACATAAAAGTAATCATGTGCAGCTGATGACACAGTAAGAAAACAGGCTGTCTTATTCCATTCTCAGGTCAAGATGTTCATATTAGCTGCCTCCAGAGCAAAATTCCTTTTACACATGGAGCCTTCAAATAGCCAAAAAAAAAAAAAAACCAAACCTAAAAAAACCCAAAAGCTGACAAAGAGTGCCTAAAGGAAACAACACAGCTAGAGGAAAGCTCAATACTGGCTAGATTGAAACAGGCAAGGAAGTAACAGAAACAAAAATAATCTACAAAGAATTTCAACACTTTTAATGTATACTCTCTGAGGACTTTTTCTTTTTTGTTTTCCTTTTTAAAATTAAACTAAAGATACAGTGGCTTAAAGAGAAGTATTCTGTGTAATGTTGGGCACCTGGGGAAAGTGGCTGTAGCTTAGACCCTCCAGTCAGCAAACATGATATTCAAATTGGAACAAGATTTAAATCTCCTGCACTGGTATGTTCAGTTCATTTATTGTGAGGCACTGAAAAGTCAAATTCAGTATTATGTGATTAAGCTACATCTGTCTCAGCACAAGCCGTAACCATATTTCTTTAAGTTCAGCAGGTGTTTTGCAAAGATTCTAAAGGATTTTGCACAAAATTAGTACCTATAATAAAGCACCAGTGATGAAGAGACAGCTCTTTATATCACTGATATATTACAGTTTTGTTCTAATAAATGTCATTGCCAAATATTTCAAAAACTAAAACAGGTTTGCTGACTGAACTGTTTTGCAAGCATATTTGCTATGCCTTATTGCAAAGATGTTCTTTTATAGACATACAGTTTAGAAATTTTATTTGACACTACTGACTACTAAATTAGCAGCTTTTCAACTTTGCCAGACTCGTGCAACACAATTGAGATTAAAGGTAAAAGGCATAACTTCTGCGTTATTTTTTTTGTTGGCAGTGTAATAAGAATCCTCAAGATGTGTTAATTGAGCCTAGGGTATGTGAAACAAATGATAAAGCCTTCCACTCCCACCTTTAGATCTTCTCTCTCCCCTCACTTCATTCTTCTCTTCAGTCTGCACTGAGCCATCGTTTCGACATCATTATGGTACAAGAACAGTGTGGTTTGCACAGAGACATGGACTTCATAAAGAAATCAAGTATTTGGAAGACTCAGCTGCATGTGAGGGTGTTTAAGAGAAAATAAATACCCTTTCCAGCTTTCTGGTTCTTGTTTCTTGCATTTACTGGTGGGGAGTGACTTTTCAGGCTGTGATTTTGTGCATGTAAATCTACCATTTCCCAATGCATCAAGGTCATGGAGAAAATCCTGTTTAATTTCCACTAGAATATACTCACTCAGCATCCAAAGAAGTTTGAGAAAGTTTTAAGACACAGAATTAGGCAGTGGTTTGTCCTTATTTGGAACCAGATTTCCAATAGGAATAAATATTTTTTAATTATTATTTTTTATATAGAACCCCAAAATCTCTTAAAAATAGTTTTCAATGATCTTTTTTTCAATCCTTGCAATAAAAGGAAGGAACAAGCACAAAATTAATATTGTCCAAATTTTATAAAAGCATAAAATGTTGGGAAGGACAAATAAAGGATATGTTTTATCTGGGATTTTTCCAGTGGATTTTTTCAAACTATACTCCCTGGAATTCTGAAGTAAAGTTTTATAACAATTTTTATCAGTAATTTGTCACCATTTTCCAACAGTATTCAAAAGCCTGAACAATACTGTGACTTTGTGATGATGAGCATAAAACTAAAAAAGAAAAAAACAAAACATCAAGTGTTTAGCCAGCAAAGGCCTGAGGAGAGAACTTGGATTTTTGAAAGTCTCTACTGCAAATTAAGAACTTGATCTTGATTCCATTTGTTTTGGGTGTTTAAGAGGGTAGTGTGGATGCAAGGAGCTTCTTTGACTTCCATTCTTTTCCTGAAAATTGCTAGAGTACACAACTCAAGACCAGCAAGCTGAAAAGATGGTTGTGTTAGTTCTGTAGCTTTTAATTTTGTTTGACATACAAATACAGTTTAACAAGTTGTTCAACCTTTCACTAGAACTGTAAGACAATAGCAAAATATTTTTGATATCTGAGAGAAAAATGCATCATGCAGACAAACAAACTAACAAAAAAATAGAATATAAACTGCAGCTCAAAACTCTGCATTTTTATTTTAAATATACTTCTAGTTTCTTCTGGAGATTTGTTTAGTTCATCAACATTTTGCTGTCTGAGTAAGTGGTGTATTAAGACCCAGATTACACTCCACTGATATAACAAAAAAAAAAAATCTGCAATATATACAGTTATTTTAGCTTTTTCCCTCATGAAAGACATAAAAGCTTCCCAGCCCCTGCATGAGACAGCCCAACACTGAGAAGCATCTATTTCTTTTCGATTATGGAGGGAGCCTACTGTGGCTGGACTTCTAACTTTGGGATCTGCTGGGTTCCCTTGGCTACCTAGGATGAATCCCAGCCAAAATCCATGTCAATAGCAGTATCTATGTCAGACTTCTTGGAAGAAAAAAATCCCATTTTCTCCCTCTCTCCTGCTCTCCTCTGTCAGCCACTCAGCTGGGAGCCTTCCTTCAATGTGCACTTTCTCTGGAGCTCTCCAGATGTTATGTGTGGAAAATGATGAAAACAAGGAGAAAATACAGAGTGTAGCTCCCAAAATAACATCTACAATTGGTCCCCAGGATGCAGCTCCCTCTGCAGAGACCCTTCATGGACTCAACTGACCAGCTCTGCAATGAAGTGGTAGCTGATGGACAAGGCTAAGAAATGTTGTGTACATTTTACAGTGTTGCTGTAAATGGATGACTGGGATTTAATTTCAGATTAATTGATCTGCTGTGACCCTGAACAACTGCAAAGAAGTTTCTTGAATACATGCTTGGCTGCCAGGGTTTTGTTGAAGCCCATAAAAATGAACATCAAAAAGTCTTGTATTTGTTAGTTTTTTTTTTAATCTTTGAATCCTTTTAAAACCAGGAATAAGCAAGGTAAAGTAGAATGTAAAAAAAAAAAAAAAAAAAGGTGTTTGGAATATTTGTTCTCATAATCCATACCTTTAAAAACATTTTAATTGCATTTTCACATATATTTTTGGAAGAGATAAACTTTTTCACCTAGAACATGCATTTCTGGAAAGACAAAATGTTGCAAATATAAAAAAAATGAAGTCTGCTTTTAAGAAATTTGTCTGTTATAAAGAAGGTCTTTTATGCTTTAGACTTACAATAATATTTTCAGTGAAATACTCTTGCTCATAGAAAAAAAAAAGAAGAAGAAACAAATGAAAGAAAAACTTAAGGAGGTTTCCATCTTTTCCATCTGCTTTTTTAAAAATATTAATTAAATATTAAAAGTTAAAACAGTTGTTGAATTTTATGTTGCAAAATGTACCCAATTTGTAGTTAGTATTTTGGCAAGAAATTACATGAAATATTAAAAATGAAGCTATAAAAAAATATATATATTAGAAGTTTGTGCCAATGATGTGAAAAAATGAATATATGAATCTTATGATTTCCACACCCACCCATAATGCAATGTGTCAAAAAAGGTCAGAAAGGTAGGTGATTTTCTCTGTAACACAAAAGTTTGCAGTTTAGCTCAATCTTTCACCTTGTTTTCAGTAACATACTTCAAGAAATAGATCCACCATCTGTAGAGATTTTGGAAGAAGAAATTATTGGAGAGCTTAGAAATCTGTCTTTGGGGTGTGATAACACTGTCAAGTCCTACAGAAGTTGGAAATAATCCCTTCCTGTTGTGACAGACAGAACAAGAAGTTGCTCATTTAAATTGCTTCAGGGGAGATACCAGATTTGAGATAAGAAGCTTTCCCCATGGTGAGGCTATTTAGGGGCCAGAGTACAGTTTCATACAGAAATGGTGGGGGTTCCCACTCTGAAAGAATTTCTGAATGGCTCGGACAAGATTTGGCACTGGGCCGTAGAGTCAGCCCATCCAAACTCCTGAAATCTCTTTAGGCTGTATTATTCTGTGATCTAATGAAGAATCATCTGGGGGATAAAAGAACAAAGATACCCATTAACAATGAGAATGCCATTTCCAGGTCTTCCTGAACTCTGTGTATCCTTCATCAGTTATCTTTCATTTTTTTCATACTTCAGCTTCTTAAAAAACACAAATTCCCTGTTTTTTTCAGGCCATAAGATACCAATGAAATAGTATCTGAGAGGATTTCTAGTGTAGCAGTGTGTGAAGCTGTAGAAGAGCCAGGAGAGATGAAATAGTGAGAAATTTCATAACTACCTACACAGCCTGAAAATAGGCTGTGTCTATATATTCATAAATACATCTAGCTGTGCAAAGCAGAATTATCAATACTGGTTTACAGATAAGAAATTGTAGGTCAGTTAAAAAGGAGAAAAAAAGAACAAAAAAAATGGAAGTGGGATTTTGAAAATATATTTGATATATATTACTTAAATGAACTCTTTATTCACTACTGCTAAATATATTACTTAAATGAACTTTATTTATTTACTGCTAGGAAAGAAATGGAGTTATAGAATTTCAGAATGGATTTCACTTGAAGGGACCTTAAAAGCATCTTGTTTCAATCCCCTGCCATGGTCAGGGACATCTTCCACTATCTGAGGTTGCTCCAAGCTCCATCCAGCCTAGCCTTGGACACTTCCAGGGATGGGGCAGCCACAGCTTCTCTGGAAAACCTATGGGCCAGTGCCTCACCACTCTCACTAACCTCAATGAAATGGATAAAAAAGATTCTATATTCATACCAATGTTTATATTTCACTTATTTCAATGGACAAATAACTGTAACTATGCAATTATTGCTCTCTTTGACCAAGAGCTAAATTAAAATTCCTAGACACCAATCCTTAGCCTCTTTTCTAAGAGTTGGAGGTTACTGGCAAGCTATTAATCCTAAGCAACATTACCTGTGTTTTATTTCTGTGAATGATGTATTTACATCCCTTTAATTTTCAGACAAATAATTAAGAGGCATCCATCACTGAATTTCAGAGCTTGCATGCATCCTGCACTGATCTTTGGTGACAAACAGTAAGTAAAGGTTGAGAGTGTAGTATGAAGAGGTGGAATCTGTTTTGACAAAAGTGGATTTAAGTTGCTCTTGTAGTATATTAGAGGCATTTTTTTGTTTGATTTATTTTACTTTGGATTTAATTATTTTTACTTTGGTTTGGTGTGATTGTTGGTTCAGTTTTGGTTTTTTTTTTTTAGTTTTATGGTGTGTTGTTTTTTGGTTGGTTAGTTGGTTTTTCTGTTTGTTAGTTTTGTTTTAGTGGTGTTTTTTTTTTTGTTGTTGTTGTTTGGGTTTTTTAAGATATGAATTGCTATTTATTGAATCCTAACTACATAAAGGACATATAAAATCTTAATAAATCAGACTTCCAAAACCAGAAAAAAATCCCAAACAAATGGAAATCGAACCCTTTCCATATTATCATAGATACAGGCATATTCATTATTTGACAGCAAATAGTGCAACCCAGACATTGAGTCACCCCATTAGGATGGAGATGAAGTAGTGACTACAATACCCAAGTGAAACTAGTATCTCATTATAAATCTAATTCTAGTCACTTCTTCCACCCCTTTTCCCCAAACTCATATAGGAAATTACTTGCATGGAGGTAGCTTTTAATGCTGCTTTACAATTTTTGTTCCTGGAGAGGTTTTATTTATTTTTCCAACATTGTATTTAATTAAACAAATTCACTCAGATATATAAGAGAGGAACCTGAGATGTTTTTTGCTTTAGGAAAGATGTCTCATATTTATGGAGAGAATGTCAGGGATCAAAAATGACTCAATTCTAGGTCAGCAAATACATTGCTCTTAGATATCTGCAAGAAGAAAAAAAAAGTGACTTGAACTCTTTTAAAGAAAAGGGACTGAATTTGTCTGCATTTCTGGTGGAAGAAACAATCTTCAGAAAATTCTGAGTCGTCTGAAAATTCTGTCTACTTACGAGCTCTTAAACATGACTCTTCAGTCACCAATCACTTCCTTACATAATTGCAGTAACTCTGTTTAATCTCAGAATGGATTCATAGCTATGGTAAAAAAAAAAAAAAAAATATATATATATCAATAAGCTCTACCAAGTCAAACCATCCTGTTAAGCTGTCTCCAACACCATCAACAGTAGATGTTTGGTAAAAAAAACATGTCAGTCATTGAATGGCACTTGACCCCAGTACTCTTCTGGACTCCAAAATTTTAACATGAAAGGATTTGTTTTGGGATAGGTGATACCTTTCTATATGTTACCTTGAAAAAATATGATTCTTTAATAATTTCTTTCTCTTTTAAAATCATTTTAGTATTTACAGACATGCATGTTATGTAACAAAAAATGAATAATTTCTTTGTTGTGTAAAATACTATTAAACTTTAATTTAAAATGTAATAAGTTGGAAAAAACTATGATAATCATTTACTATTCACCTTCTCCATGCCACCCATGGTTATGTTTAATCTGTCTTGTATGTACTGACATTACAGCAGCAACTTACTTGATCTGGCCAACATATGCAAGCTTGGCTGCCTACAATAATAGTGCTTAATTTACAGTTTATCATTCAGGCTATAATAAAAAATAATATATATTTTCTTTGACATTTAAGAGATCTTTGACACTTGCCTGCCTTAGACACCATTGAAAATGTCATCCCTAAGGATAACATTAATCCAAAAGATAACATTAATTCAATGGTCAGACAATTGAGGCCCATGAGAAACCCAAGTTTGCAAAGTCCGTTAAAAGCAGACTTAAAGAGCAGCAGGGCTTAGAAATTACATATGTCCTCAGGACTTAAAACTAGTTTAAAAAGCCAGAAACATTCTTAAATAAAGAGGTAAATGTTTTTCGTTTATGAGTGAATACACCCTTTCTAAAACAATCCTTCAGTTTTAAGTTTAAATAGTGCTGAACATGAGAGTTCAGCATTATGTTTTTGTTTTGATTTACTTGTTACTGAACCCATGACTTTCTAGGTATTATAACCAATTGCAAACATCTGTTTAAATAAGGGCAGCAACATGATGTACTGAGTAGGATTTCATAAAGAGAATTGCAACCATTTAATTAAGAATATTTGCACTGATTTGAACAAAAGCTATCTTGTCTCTGGCTCTAGTTGGTTCTGTAGCAGCATTTATCAGAAACTAAATGGGCAGATAGAAACACACACACATCCACAGAGGGATTGAGTTATGGATGTGTATTTTTGTGTACCATGATCATTAACCTGAGACTTGCTGCCGACAAACACAACTTGAATGAGAAGTTGTATCCAGAGGCTGTTATTTACTTAACGTTGCTACATTATCCTTAAGTGCTGTTTAATAAATAATTGGAATCACTTCCTTATTAATCCTACCCCTCCTTTTCTGATGTGACACAAAAATGATTTTTTTTTTTTCAGATTTGGCTTTTAGCTTTATGTTGCTATGTTGTTTTTTTTCAATCTTATTTTGAAACACTGCTGGACACCCATTGTCTCCAGCTGCATTACGTACTGCACCTAGCACCATGGAGTTGTGGTATTATCAGAGGATTCTAGGCATCACTGAAATGCAAATTATTATAATTACAGTATTGCAGCTGCTCAGCTGGTATTTTAGTTTGGAGCCAGAGAAGTTCCTTTTTCCTTTCCTCACCCACTATTTCCATCTTTATAGATTTGAGGATGTAAAAAACAAAAGAAAGTAACAATAAAAAGCCCCTTTATGTGTCTTCTGGAAGAGACAATATTTTCATAAATTCCCCATGAAGCAGACCTTGATTTCATAATAAGTTTTTCTTCCTGTGACTCCTTGGAAGGGACTGAATATTTTTTAGAGCCTGGGGAAAGAGTTTGCAGCAGAGAGAGGTAGAGGAAGACAGAGAAAGAGAGATTCATAGCTTTGTAACTAAAAATGATGTCCTCTAATTCTTAAAAAAAAAAAATCTTCCATGCCCTCAAAAATCTATTGCAGATAAGCATTTGCAGCATTGAGTAACAAACCACCTTCTTTTGCAGCACAAACAATTTGGGAGTCTGCAGCGATGTGAACGATCTCAACATTGTTCACGTAAGGAGGAAGAATTAAATTCCTCACTTCCTGGCAGAGAATGGAGGAGGATGGAATTTACGTACTGTTGTTCAAGCATAGGGTGATAGCAAGGCTGCAGCTGCTTGGGTCCCTCTTAAACAAACCTCCTAACCAGCCACCATGGAGCATCTTTCATCCTGTTCCCATGGCAACACCTCTGTCCTCTAGTGCCCATGGTGTCTCTAAGGTTTTTGACTAGTTGGATTCTTTGGCACCTGCCTCCAGTGCCAGGTCTTGTCAAACCTTATTAGACTGAGAATCCATTTTGGCTGCAATAGTGGGAAAGGAAAGCAGACAAATTTAGCTCACCTGAGATCTCTTTCAAATCCCAGTAAAGCCAATTTTGCAAGTTTCCAGCTAAGAGCTGAACTTGCCTAGGGCAAAGTTGTGCCTCTGCACACACGTATACAAGTATATTCTGCCACATTCTTCTTCCTTTTTTTCTTCTTCCTTTTTCTCTAGAGTGCATGTGCACCCTCCCACCCTCTTGTGCTCACAGACCAACACAGATAAAAAGTGGGTTTTGTCCATGAGCAAACTGTCATACACAAACAATTCAGCCTCTCAGGTTTTACTCATAAACTCATCACAGAACTCCTTGAACATACAAAACTATGTCTCCTACACCAAAACACAGGATCTTTCCACACTTTGTCTTTTCACACACTCACATTTCTACACTCAATACAGCTCCTCAAAAGATATTATTTTGTCTAAATACAGATAAAAATATTACAAATTTGTTGGAGAAATGAAAGACTCATTTCTGACTAGTAAGTAGTAGGCTCACTATCTAGGAAGAGGAATAGTCTTATAATTGCAGCTTGGTAAGATTATATCCTATCCCCATAACCCTCATGTCTAAGAACCTACATATTTATAAACAGATTAATATGTGGGAATGACCTGTGTGCTGGAACCTGCACTGCATTTTTGATGAACATGTTTTACCAATTAGGGGGTATCTGTTTCTATATAGTTTCCCAAGCTGACTTTTCAACTAACATAAAGTTCAGACTTTGAATTTAAGTGTTTAATAGAGACACATGGTTACTCTGCCTTCCATCTGTGTTTAATGCTGTGGACTGATGGCTTTGTTTAGTCAAGTCTGAACAAGATCTATCTGGCGATGTCTAATCAAAATAAGTAATCTAAGCTTTTTTAACAGAGACTGAAAGGAAAAGAACTTAAGAGCACCATGTTTAAAAATAAACTTTTCCTCAGATATCTCTTTTTAAAAGTAATTTTAATGATTGAATTTTTCTGAGCATGTAAATTATAAGCAAAACAATTAATCTAGACAAAATGGATATGCATTTGAATCCTCTTTCAGAGGAAAGTCTAAGATTATTTTCTCAAGTTGGCTTATGATGTGCAAAAGTCCTGCACCAAAAATGCAAGAGTTTATTCTCTTAAAACCCTCCCCTAAGATGTAACCCTGTCTCCTCACCATATTTAGTATTTTTTTTCTCTCTCTTTTTTTTTTTTTTTTTTTTTTTTTTTTTTTTTTTTTTTTTTTTTTTTTTTTTTTTTTTTTTAATTTAGCCAGGTCATAAGCAGCTCTGGATCTTTCTGAACCAACTGATTTTGTTGAGGACCTTTTTTTTTTAAGTTCTCTATGTTACTGCATGTTTATGAGAAGATTCAGAGCAAACCTGCTCTGGATTATTTCCAGTTTCTACAGAATATTTAAAGTTAATGTCTTAGCTCTATCAATATGTTTGTTACCAGTTCTCTGAAGTCACATAATTCTAGAACATTTTTTCATGGCAACATCTCTTTTCAGCAGACTTTGACTACATGTATTTCTGTTTTGTTGACTATGATCATAAATAGTATTCCCAGGAGCAAAGAGCATGGGTATGAGAAGAAAAAATTGTTTTGCAGCTATAGTCACTTCACACTATTAGTGTCCGCTCAAAGGTGGACTTTCTATTCTACTCATAACTTAATGAAATTCACATGATCTGGATTTTAAACTTCACTAATTCAAGGTAATGATCAAAGAAATCCAAGGGACCTGCCACTCACAGAACTCAGTGGATCTGCAAATGCTATAACTTGAGCTATTTGTTTGATTCTTAGACTATAATCCAAAGTCTCCTCTCTTTTTAGAAAATCCATGGTTCAGCTTGTCTAGTCATACCAGGTACATTCTTTAAAGATAATAGTATAAAATTACTGTAACATCACTCTATTCAATTTCCCCTTTATAATTCATAAAACACAAACATAAGAGAAAACTAAATTAACTGTAGGATACTGTGATTGTTTCTCACTGACAGTTTAGGATAGCTTTTCAGTTTGTCAAGACTTTCCATAGGATTACTGTGTCTGGGAGTCCCCAAATTCATCTGGAGTTCTCAAAACTTTAAGCACCTAGTTTTAAGCTATCTGCCATAGAAGGGCAGTCTGTTGATTGTCAAAATAGAAGAATCCTTCCTGCAAGACATGATGAAATGCTATGCCTTCAAACCAATATGTAGACTGTTTCTCATTTGTTTTTTTCTTTCTTTTAGCTTATATTTTCATCCCAAATTGAGTTGTGAGTTTTAGACAGAATTGGTTTATTCCTTGTGGTTATGTATAACCATGAAAAGAGGTTTTCCCAAGCATATTCTCTTTTGTAATCTCAGACTCATCTGTGCATCGAGATAACCTGAGATCGTGACATTCTCCTGTTGTTTGAGTTTAGAGGTGATGTCTCTTTCATCAGAAAAGTTTTAATCCCTGGAGAATAGCAACTCTGTGTCTCCCTCACAAATAGTCTAGGCAGAAAGATGGATAACTTTGATAACTGAAAATACAACCTTGCAAAAATTCATCTTCTGAATAATAAGATGCAATTTGTACATGCACTTGTTAATAACATTCAGAACTCTGTCAGGAATATTTTGGAGGCTTCACTGCATTTAACTAACCTAAATTCTATATTTCACATTTAAGACTTAAGTTGAAACAATACCAAATTTAGAATTCAGAAATGTTAGCAAAAAACCAAAGATTGTCCTATGCAATTATTTTATTATAATTTATAATTTTTTGAGGGGTGGCAAGAGCTTTTATCCATTTTTTTCTTAAACCCAGGTAGTATATGTATAAACCAATTACATTTCTTGACTAAGTCTTTCATATTTTGGAAATTTTGAAGACTGAAGAAAGTAAGTATTCCTTCTCCTTTGCCCATTTTGCAGCTTGTGTCTTTCTCCCTGCCCATTTTCCTCTAATGCATTGTAGAAGGGCTGAGGCTGAAATGACACCTAGGGTAAAAGTCAACCTCCATTTCAAGTAGAGACTTCTTGACTATCTGGGAAAAAAAGTGATTACTATTATGACCCTAAACCTAAAAACCTTTAAACTTAAGCACATGGAAAAAACAGGAGATTTGAGTGCTGGTATGTTTTAGTTCATGTTTCTTGGTGCTCCTGGTAGGTTCAAACCTGCACTGTACTTCAAAACTCCAGTCTGAGGTATAGCTGTTCCTTAACAAAATTAGGAATAGTTATTAACCTAATTAATTTGGAAAGAAGACTGCAGCATCAAATGAAAACAGGTTTGCATCTCCACACAGAGGGATGAAACTCTGTGGATCAAGACACCCTGAGAGACTGAGTACTCTCTCAACAATTTTTGTTCAGTTTCACCTGTCAGTCTATCAATGTGCACCTAAAAAATCCATTTTAGAGGGGCCCTTGCCTTGAACACATCTTCTCAGATCAAATGTTGCAACATCTGAAATGTTCTCATCCCTTGAACTGTCACAGTGCTAGATTTTCTGGTCCTTTCTACTCTCAGATGTGGGCTGGTGCAGTACTGTAATGGCAAAAAAAAGGACCAAGGTGATACAGGAGATGGATATTTCAGATGGCAATTATGCCTAGAAGTCTCTTCCTTTGTAACTTTATTGACTTTTGCTGAAAACCCTTAATTCCATTGCCTCAATCCCACAAATTATTTTAGACCCCTCAGGTGCACAAGTAACACATAACCCTTTGTATTAATTTGCCTCTAAATAAAAAACCAAAAATTAGATTAAAAAATTAGAATTATATGAGACACACTTTTTAAATCCTCTTGAAAACACATAATCACCCAGGAAAATAATTTCAAGCTGTAACTTGTCTTCTGCAGAATTGAGGTGTGAGTGTTTAGGATCTGCCATTAGTAAATCAGTAGAGGAAGAAGCCTTCAGAGATGCTTCAGCTGACAAAGAGTTTTCTTAGGAGGGGATATTTCCATGACAAATAGAGGGAGCTGTATGACCAACTTGGTCTCAGCATCTGGTATTTATAAAGCTGAATAGATGAGGTGATAAACATAATTGACTGGCTTTGTTCACCCACAGAAAGTATATGCTACCTTGCTTATAAATTTAATTTTAGTTCCTTTTCCAAATATAATTGATAATTTGTATTATTAAAGAAAAATGCTGCATTATTGAAATTAAGGGGAGTTTGTCACTGGCATTTGAAAACATGTTACTGCTCAAATATGGTTATTTCATTATCATAAGTTGAGAGCATGCTTACTTCCTGGATTGCTTGGAACTCTTATTGAAAGAGAATGTATTAGGGTTCTGTAATGAACTATGTTCCTCCATAGAACATCATTATTATTATCATTATATTTCATGTTGCCATTAGTTTTATTAAAATTTTAATTTTAAAATTCACACTGCAGAAACAAGAATTAAAACACTAAGTTGAATAAGAGCAATATTCATTGCCAAATTAATAACAATGATCATTGTATTTCTTAGTAGCAAAGCTGTGAATAACCACTGACAATAGTAATTAAAATAGTCATACTGTACTAAAACTAAGAGCTGAATCAAAGTGGTACTGAACAAACTGTCTATTCTCCAGTCCTAGGTGATTTAGATGTAAAATGATTTTAAGTATCCATACTTCCCAGGAGAAATATTTGATGGAAGAAGACAAACAAGTAAGACTTGACAAGTTTTTGGGTAAAAGTCAGCAAAGTTAGGGATGTTTTCTCAGTTCTTTGCAAGCTAATATCACAATTTGTTATCTAAATATCCAGGGTCTAGGTCAGTCATTGAAAGAAACAAATCACCAAGATTTGAAAGCACTGTGGTTCATCAGGATGGATGTCATTGCACAGACAAAATGTATCATTAATATTATTACTGCTGCATAAAATAAAGGATGTTTGTCTAGAATGTTTTCTGAGAGAGACTGACACTGGTACAATCATGGGTGTTCTCTGTAATGGGAAAAACAATTAGTTTTTAGCCATTTGCCTTCATGGCAGTGCTACATTCTAAATTATATCTCTTGTTCTTCAAGGAAGAGCCTCTGTAAGGATATTTCTATTGCGAAACCTTCAGACAATACGGGTGGATCTGCTCGCCTTGCTTGCTGTCTGTGTCACTGTTTTTGGAACCTATAATCACACTGCAAGCATCTAGGTTTGAAAGCATTCTCTGATAATTTTCCAAAGCCCCTGCTGATATTGTGGGGGGGTCATATATGTGAAAATCACTGAGGCACCTCAGGGAATACTGGTGACAATGTGACCTGGTGTCCTTCTAAAAGACTGCCAATAGCGCATCCAGGATAAGGCCTCATGTAAGAATTACTTGGTAAAATGTTTGACTTGTGATCATAAGAGGTCAAATTGTGTGCCTGTTATGGGCTTTCTTAACCTTACCAAAATACCTCTCTAACTCTGTGTTAGCGTTCCCCAGAGGCAAGAAATGCCGGGAGGATGGTTGAAAGACAAAATAGAAGCATATTTGGGGTGGAAAAAAATATGTACTTTTTTCCTGTAAGCAGCAAAATTTATGTACTTTACATGACATACGTCTGGAATCCAAACCTCACAAAAGGTCACCAACTTTCTGTGCCCTGGTGGAAATACTCTTCCTGGTCTCTAGAGCTGATACCATTATCTGGACCTGTTTATGGATGAAGTAGTTTTCTTTGCCGCTTAAGTCAAACTGAGAATCCAGGAGAGGACTCTGTTTCAGTTAGAGTTCCTTTCACTTAAATGTTGGCATGTAAAACCATGGTGGCTACTGCTGAGCTAATCATCCTCCTAAAATATGCTGCCTGGTGTGATACAAAACACATTGCCTGGTCCAGATTATGGTATGTGGAGATGGATTTGGAGGATTGTGTAGGATGCTCTTTACCTGAATAAAAATACTGTTTTCAGAGCAAGAGCAATCTTTATTATTTAAAAGTTCAGTATTCAGTGAGAAAAATGACAAAATCTTTTCTTTAGAAATGTACTGTTTCTTCACTTGCTCTTTAAGCAAAGTCTATGTCCTGAAGGTATTTTCTGGGTATAATATGTTGACATAAAGATGCCTGATAGATAAAAGGCAGACATTTAGATTAATATTCAGATGTTAGCTGAAACAAGAGTGGGTCTTTACATGTGTTTGATAAATCTTAAAAAAAACCCCAAAAAACAAAAAACAAATAATAATAATAATAATAAATAGCAAATAATAAAATAATATTGGGGGTAGGGTGGAGAGGGGAACTAAGTACACTGTAAGACTGTCCAATTATATAATGTTTCAATACTTTTGGATGTTTCTTGATGAATTTTCTCAGATTTTGCAGGTAAATACTCTAGTGATTAACTATGTTGAAATCACAGCTTTGTCTATAGCAACACTTTCAGTTAACCTAAAAAAAACCTGAACACTAAAAAAAGATCCTACCTTCTTTTTATAAATTTCCTATAAACCCAAGAATTTATTTTTAATGTAAATGAAAACTCATCAGTCTTATAATTATTAGTTCAGATCAAATAATTGTGGAGAAAAAATATTTTTTGTGCCAAAAATTTCAACAGTAATGACAATTTTATTATAAAGTTGCAAACCACTTAGGTTTTACTCACTTTGATTGTGTTATGTTGACCCATCCGTTTTTCCTAATGGTCCCATGTTTCCTGGCTTCATTCAGTTGTAGTGGGGTGTTTAGGTTAGCTGTTAGGATCAGGAATTCTTTATTGCTTAATACTGGTATATTTGCAAACTAAGGTTTATAGAAAAAAAGCCAAAACTGATTGAAACGCTACTCAGTGTAAAAAAAAAAAAACCAAAAACAAAACTTCAGTACAATCTACTAACTACTGGATTTTTTTGTTTGTTTCTGATTTATTGAAAAAAGGAAGCAAATTTTCTAATAAAAATCTAATAATATATATTTAACTTCTTTAGAGTGTCCTAGGCACTCTACAGCTGCCTGTCCTAATAGTAGATTAGGTTGGTTATTTAGTATTGAGACAAATATTCAGTCCTGGTTTCTGCTTCAAAGACCTTACTGTCTAAGTTTAGATACCGGACATGGAAATGAGAAGTGACAAGTGAAGAAAAGAAACAGCAGGGGAGAGAGGATATAAGGAACATAAAAGGATATGGTTTATAGAATTATCATGGAGTTTCTTGAAGGCATGTTTCATCTCACCTAAATTTAGTCATCAAAGTTATATACACCTAGCATTAGCAAAGAGAAGACTATTCCCATCTATGGTCATTGGAGCTGACTGGATGCCTCTAGAAAATTATTTAATTTAGAAAATAATTTAAATGTGAATGAATAGCTTTATGGGTGTTACTATTTTCTTTCTCCAGCAACTAAAAGACCCTTAGCTTGTCCTCCTCATATGACTTTCAGTTTGTGATGTTTTATGCTAAAAGTCTCTTTAAGAAAACCATATAGCTAAGAAAAGATGATAAAATAAAGGAGCAACGATGAGGAATTACCTTAGAGAAAAAACACGGAGCTTCATCTCCTCCTTTACACCATTTTAGGTGTGTTTGAAAGAACGACACAGATTGATCCTCTTTTAAAGTGCTTAAATTTAGGAGTCTCTCAGCAGTGTCATTTCTGTGGTGAGACCCTTCTTGCTTCAGAACAACGTTCAACGAGGGAAGTCCCACCACAGCTCAGCCCTTGGCTTTGACAGATTGCAGAGGCAGAGTGTCTCACACCCCTGATCAGCAGCACAGCCGTGCAAGAATGATTTAGAAAGCAAGCGCCATCTCTTAAAAACCTTAATATCCAGTGGTAAACAGACTCAAAGTACAGTGTGAGTTTTCAGACTTCAGAGCACTCAATTCTTCCAACTCTTGTGTTCTAATTTTTTTGTATTACTCTGCTCTTACAAGCTAAAGAGAATAGAGGTGGCATGGCAAGAAACCTCAGGAATTAAGCCACTGTGCTGAATCAAATCTGATTCCAGGGGATGAGCAGAAGAAAAGAGGAAAAAGGTGAAAGATGCTAAAAATGAAATTTCAATTGTACTCCTAAACCATGTGTATGTAGGAAGTAAATACAGGCTTAATATATCTGTGTCTAATTTATTATGTATAGACATTTTGACTGGAAAAATTATATTCATCAGGGAGTTTGCAAGATAAATTATGCTTAAGAAGAAAGAATATTACTAGCCTGTTCAAACTTATGGAAGCATCCAAACGCCAACATCATACAAGTAATCTAAAACTCTTGGCTGAGATATTCACTTTTTTCCATTGGCTAATGGAAAGAGAGCAGGAATATCCAGCTTTCAGAATGCTGCATAGAAAGATACTGAAGGCCTGGGAGCATCTGAGCCAGAGGGAGAATTAAGTCTTCCCTATGAACACCACTTATCTTCTCAGTATTCAAAAGGTTACGCCTGTTTTCAAGACTTTATACCTGTTGTACAGAAGAGCAGGCATTGAAATTTAGTTTAGGCAGTCTGGGTATGATCTGTAGGGAGCTCAAGATGGAAGAATGTCTTCCAACATAAGGGTTTGTTCTGTGGCTAAACCGTCTTTCTTCCATAAATGTCACCACTCTCTAAACTGTAAATATCACCAGCATCATGTGTAATGACAGGATTTAAAATGGACTGATTTAATGCCTCTTCCTCACATAGGGAACCTATTGTCATCTAAAGGACAAAATCTATTTTCTTTTTAATTTCCCTTTTACTTTTTGTTCCAATAAAAATGTAGGTGTAAAGCAATACCCTGCCAAAATTCTTTACAAAGCTCGTGCAGATGAACAAAAAATAATTGCTGGAAAATTCTTTACTCAAATGCTCAGAATTCAAAATTGAATCTGTCTCCTCACACCCCAGATTTATATCCACAAAGATGTAGTATATTCACCAGAAATTATGCATATTGAGAATCTACCCCATAACCTCTCAGAGGTCTTTTTCCACACTTTGCTTAAGCAAGCCACACTTTATAAACTGCATCTACATACCTGCAGGACAAAGAGCGACATAAGATTAACATCTGAACCCTTACACTGACTCTACACAGAGTAAACATAGTCTACATGTCATAGACATACAATGAAACATTAATATAAACTTCACTGCCTGCATTCACCATAGATTCATATTGCCAAAACTTGCTGAAAGAGTATAGGTCATATATAATTTAAAATTAAAGAAGTGATGGATTCGTTCCTCCTCAGTTTAGACATTTTAGAGGACATGTAAGACTAGAAAGACAGAATGAAAATTAAAAAAAAAGAATGAAAATAATGTTTTTTTGTTTAGCATATTTATACAAAATTTGCAAAAGGGAGAAAATGTATTCAGTCAGTCTGGTATAGCTTTTGCGTTAAAGTTTTGACAAAGTAAAATGTTCAAATCTTATTTTTTATTGAAGTAAATGTGGCTTTTCATCCACCTATTCAACATTTTTAAGAAAAAAATTTGAAAGAGATGTTTTCAAATACATTTTTTTCCATAGGTTTTTCAAAGACAAAATATAACATTTTCTTTAAAAAAATCATGAAGAAGGTCTTGATTTTTTGCAATAATGAATTAACAAGGAAGCCTAAGAGAAGTGATAGCAATACAGTTTACTGCCGAAAATCTGAACCCTCTTAATAACATATGAGCTCAAAAATTTCTTCAAGATTTAAACAGAAGTCTTCTCAGTTACACTTCTGGAATATTGAGGACCCTTCTTGATTGTTCTTGGTTTACTCTCCTGGATTTTCATAGGACCACAGAATTGTTACAGTGGGAAGGATCTCTGGAAATCACTCAATCCAATTGCCTGCCAAGGTAGGGTTACCCAGAGCCAGTGACACAGGAACACATTCCAGTGGGGCTGGAATGTCTCCAGAGAAGGAGACTCTATAACCTCCCTGGGGCAGATGTTGCAGTGCTCTGCCACCCTCGGCATAACAAAGTTCTTCCTCATGTTGAGGTTGATCTTCTTGTGTTTAGTTTTATAGCCGCTGCTCCTCATCCTGCCACTAAGCACCATGGGAAAGCCTGGCACCATCCTCTTGGCACCTGCCTTTGGGATATTTAAATGCATGGGTGAGCTCCCCTATCAAATGTCCCTTCTCCAGACTGAACAGGACCAGCTCCCACAGTCTCTCCTTATAAAAGAGATCCCCAGAAACGTGTTGGCCCTCTTGGCTACCGGAGCCCCTCGCTGACTCATGGCCAACCTGTCACCCACCAAGACTCCCAGGTTCTATTCTGCAGTTTTAATAAAATATGATGAGCTTATAATATCAGGTCACTGTATGCCAGAATTTTGGTGCTGCAGTTTCTAGGTCACCCCCAAATCACCTCCTAGTATGTTTTTCAATTGGTAATCTTATTTCTTACCACAAGATAGAGAAGTATGATTTTAAATTTTACAGGAAAGAAAGTACTAAGACTTAGGAATGTAGCTGGAAATATTCAGATTAAATTGGTTTTCACTTAAAAATGCTCATACATCAACTGGAAAAACTCATAGTTATCTTAGTTTCTTTTGTGCAAACCCACTTTGTTCCAAGCTTTCATTCTTTGACATATTAGATCCATATTTCAGGCTTTTGGCTGCTGGAGGTTCTGGATGTCATCCATTTAGTGAGGTATTGACTACAAAGTATATAGATAAATTAATAAATACTGATTTTATTGCTATGGTTTAAAAGAACAATACTAGAAATTTGGGCAAAAAATAAAAGGTCTGTCTGTAAAGATAACCTCTGGATGTTCAGCTCTATTCAGAACTACAATTTCTACCTCCAGATCTGTCAACATTTATTTTCTGAGCTTTAGTTCTTTTCTTCTTCATGACTCAAATTTCTCATTTGTAAAACAAGAATAAGTACACTAGCTCTGGTTATACAGAAGATGTAATTACAACTTAATGAAAGCTGACAGAATTGCCAATTTCAGCTGTATATGGTTTGAGAGGAGAAGTGAAATTGTTAATTTCTCATCAAGAAAAAAATCTGGTTTATATCGTTACGACACATTTGAAACATTTCAATTTACATTTCATCATTTGTACTGTGATATGGGATGTTATGGAATGGCATTGTATGGTGTGTTATGTAATATTAAAACACAGAAATGGAAAGCAATTTCAGGAGAAAGATCAAAAAAAGAAAGAAATAGCTTATTTCAAACAATGTCAAAATGTAGTGTGTTGAATTGTGAGAGCTTTTATCCCATTTTTCTTCTGAACAATGTTATATTGAATCTGACCCAATTTTGTACAGTGTTTAATTTTTGAGTGAACTGCTCAATGCTGATGGGAATGTGGTTTTGTCAAAGATTCTTCTATTTGCTTGAAAAGTGCTGTGAAATCTAAGAGTGAAAAGTGCTATATAAAGACCAAAAATTGCTGTAATGGGTCTGATCCCAAGCAGGCTAAAGAAAGATGACAGCTCAGGTAACTTTCTCCTCTCTCTACACAGTTACGTGAGTACCAACCACACTCCTGTTTCCTGATCTCTAAGGGAAGCGTGCCAAGATCTGGTCTTGAATCTTGTGTCAGTCGATACAGAAGAATCGTGGGCAGCATAAATAACATGGGTTTATGTCAGATGGCTGAACTTTATGAAGTCTTGTAGAGTAAAAACATCCATTGCAGTATTTCCTCTTTTTGGGGTTTATTGCTTGGGTTGCAAAAAAACTATTTGGATTTTTGGAAAAAGCATCATATTTCCTCTTTCCCATGTGGGTTCTAGTGGGACTATTAAGGATAGATGTTTTGATCTTACCTCTCAGATGACCATATGAGTTAATAAAGTGTTTGTTTTGGGGTATTTTTAAGCATTATTTTCATGGAACATATTGGATCTTAATAGCTGTAAATATCTTACGTATTAGTTGTGCACAAAACTGAGTTACAGGTTCACAAGCTGTTGAAGAAGGAGTGCTGACACAGAGAGAAAAAAAAAAATGTGCCCCCATTGACATAAATGCAGAATTCTATTTTATTGTGTTCATTTACTTAGAAAACCAGTCTGTAATACACAGAGAAACAATTATACATTCAGATCAAGTCTGATAGATAAAAAGGTGTGAATTTTCCAAGATCTAACATTTAAGTTGAGCCATACCCAGACCAAAGTAACACTCAGAGCTCCCAGTTGAAGGTGCATGAGAAACATCTGGGTGTGATTGGAATAAGGAGTATTTGGATCAATACTTGACTGAGAGCCTGGGTCACCAGCAGTGAAGTCATTGCCTGAGAGCTCAGAGTCAACACTTGACTCTGCCAGGAGAGGATGTGTGTTCTAGGAAGTCAGAGTGAAATCTCACAGGATGAAGCATCATGAAAAATCCAGTAGCTATGAATCAGTGACTCTAGCAAGGATAAAGCAACAGGGGACCTCAACCCTCCCGCTTCAGGGCACAAATTGTTTAAGAAAGATTAAAGGCATTTTCACCCCTTTTTTCCCCTGAAGTATAATAGTGAGCAATTTGTTCTTCTGGCTGCATGTCAGACTCAGTTCCTCTCCAGTATCAAACACTGACCATCACTGATGAGAGGGCAGTAGAAGAGTGGGACTCTTGGCTCCTAATTCTAATTTGCACACAAAAGCAAGGCATGTAGGCAGATAAATACCTCAAAGCTGGGAAAAAGCCCAGCCTATGTGGCTTTTGAGAGTTAGAGGTTGAGACACACAGATCTCTGTGCCTCTAGGTTAAATAATGTTTTGTCATCCTCAGCCTCTGAAGTGATTAAATTTGTCCCAGTATCATTAGAAAATGGAATTAGCAGCAATATGTGGAGCCACAGTAGCCTGGGGGTGGTTTCAGAGGATACAGCAACACCACTCTAATAACAGGGGCTGAGAACGACATGTCACAATTACTGTTGGTGCTGCTGTTGATTTATGTCAATGCAACAGTTCCATGGCATCCATCAGTCAGCTTTATGCTGATCTCCTGAAAAGTAGCTCTGGGTTTGTAAAAGTTACCAAGCCTTGGTAACTTCAGGATGTGCTGGTGGGTCAGGGGAGATGCAACATTTTGTGAATAATGCACTGAAATTAAACATTAGAAGGAGGTTTTCAACAATCAGCCTTCAAACAGTAGAAACAAGGATAGGAAAGAACATAAACACTTTTAAAAGAATAGTAAACTTATTTTCAAATGTTTGTGTAATGTTATATTTATAGAGGGAAAAGCTAGTACTTGATAATTCTATGAGTCTTCTCCAAGTGTCAGTGTTTCTGAGAAGAAAGGCATACCACACTTTCATTTCTGCTTTGTTGAAGTCAGTCAGTCATAAACTGACCCTCTTCATTCTTTGTTTTCTCTTTCTTTGATGATGGGAAGTTTTGAGATTATTCTCTGTGGTTTTTTTTTAAGTATGCCAAACAATAAAATCCATCAAATTTTTTGAAAGTCACAGAAAAATATTTTTTTGATGCAATTCAAGGCCAAGCTCATAGTGAATCTGAAATGAACTTTACCTAATCTTTTGGCTTAGATAGAAACAGTACAAACAGGAATTTCATTTCCACAACACTAGGTAAACACCTACCCACTCACTGCAGCAGCTAAGAAAAATGTAAATGTTGTGTTGATAGAGACAAAATCTGTAGCAGATATCCATTTCAACAGACATATCCTAAAGTTTCAATTAAAATTTATTTAATGCTAAAAAATATGGAAAAATAAGAGCATGAAAACTAAAAGACATAATTTCTTAATTTCCAACAAAACTTGAATTCTAATTAAGCAATAACTCCATTTCTTTCTACCTGTCTCTCTTCTGTTCCGTTTCTTCACTCACTTGAAAGTAGATGCTTCTCCTGATCTCCAGATTCATTCAGATATCAATGCAGTATACAGGAGAGTGGGAAAATCTCTTAGATATCCCAGGCCTTTTATGCCATGCTCTGAAGAACAGAATCAAATGTGACTTTTGAAATGCTTGGAGAATTCATTGTGTAAAAGCCATTTTTCTTCCTACGAAGTAGGCTGAAAAACTTGCCTCTCTCACAGGAAGTAAAACCTTGCTGAATAAAATTAGATGAAATGATTCTTATTTTAGCAAAGCAAATATAGTTCCAGATTGGCTACATAACAGACTTGAGAATTAATATTGTTCCTTAGCATAGAGCACCAATCTAAAGTATTTATTTTAATTTTATTTATTTAAAATTTATAATTCAATCTGTATTACTTGGCAACCTTCCTACTGCTTCCCTACCCCATCTCTGAACTTAGTTGGGGAAAGTGTTGCAAAAACACAGGAGCTTAAGATTCTTCCTAAGACCTCATGTAACCTCTCAAGTCCAATGTTATACTTGTCTGAGCACTTACAGATTTATTTTTTCTTTGCAGCTTTCCTGAGCTGACATAAAGGTTGATAAGCCTGGTGACATAGCGGCTGTTATTTCAAGTAGTTTCTAAACAATATCATTTTTGTGCCCTTCTGCTTTCAATAAAATTATAGGTTTCTTTATTTTTTATGAAACAATGGCTCTCAGCCCCATGCTATCCTGGGCAAAATACCCATGAGATTGCTGTGTCTCACCATTAATGCAATTATTGCTGCTGACGTCAATGCAAGCATTGGCTCTGTTGAGGTCTCCATCCACAGTGTCACTTGTGAGGACAGAATTATAAACAATATATTGTTATTTATCCTGCCTGTGTAAACCAAATAAATAAAAACACTAAAAAAAAAAAAAAAAAAAAAGCAAACCCAAACCCAAATACTTCAAATAACTACAAATACTACCAATAAACACAAACTCTGAGAAATAAAATAAGCTGCTATTTCAAAATACACACAGAAAAAATAAGAGCTATATTTATGGAGATGCAATGGTGAGAGATCAGGTGGGAATGTGAAGAGTTGATAAATTCTCATTACCTGCTCAGGGCTGAAAACTGAAATGGCTTGGTAGGCATCCACTGGAAATTCAATCAGGTACCTGCACATAGCAGGTATTTCCTGCAAAAATCCAACATGTGTAGATCTCAGTTAGTGTTTAGGTGTTCCATACCTGAGCAGTCAGGAGTGGAGGAGTCCTGTCAAGATCTCAAGCCTGTCTAAGGCATGTGATGAAGAAACTTTAAAGGGCTTGCTCCACCCTTTTCCTCTCTACATCCTCCCACTCTTAGGTTTGTTTCTAATATAGGAATCAAAACTTACCTTAATTTTTCTTTTTCTTCCTTGACAAAAATTTTTAATGTCCTTAAAGTCAGCCAAAAAGAATAGGGCAGGAGGATATTGGGTCCACTCACATGATGTCTCTACTTGCACGAGGCAGCAAACACTTAAACTGAAGGAGGAAGAGATAACCATGCTGGTGACAGATATGAAAATTTAGGGGACCTCAGGAACTTTTTGCTGTGTCCTTCAACAATAGAAGAATCTTCTGTCCAGACACAAATCTCTAGCCCTCAACTCATGTTCTGATAACCCACAAGCCCTCTTCCTGAAGCTCAAGAATATCTTTCTGCCTGGTCCTAAAAATTGACCCTATCCTCCCAATAAACATTCTTCCTTCACTGGTATCTCAGTGTTTTACTTTTATTGGATTGCATCAAATATATTTGGAGATTTCTTTTAGGGAAGAAGGAAGAACTGACACACAGTGTCCATCCGGGTGAAATCAAAGTAAAGAGAGCGCTAATATAATTCATGTAGCATTTGGTAGTATTGCCCAAAAATGTGACCACACTTGTCCAAGAAACATAAATGCCAAATTGAATCAAGTTACTTAAAAGCCCCAGGAATTATCTAGGAAAGGAGTACTTATTTTAGTAAGTTAATTTGACTGATTTAGATCAGCAAAACAAAGGCAGAGAAGGTATTAACTGTTCCCTCTTAAAGAAATAAACACCAACATGATAATTCATTCAGTTTTACTAATGTCCTGGTAAATGGAGGTACTCCACTTAATACAAATGACTATCCAAAGGTATTTCTGCTGGAAGAAATTGCTAACCATCAGAGAAGTTTTATTCTGGAAGAGCCTTCTATCAAGAACAATGAGTGCAAATGCCTTAGGTAATCTGAAATTTCTTTGCTGGTTTTGCTGGCTTTGTTGCTTTTTTGATTTTTTTTTTTTTTTTGTTTGTTTGTTAGTTTGTTTTAATTTAAAGGCTAATTGTGACCACCTTTTTTATGGCATTATTTACCTTAGTTTCCTATGACAATAGGTGACTCAATTTTGTGATAGAGATCCCTTTCCATCCATATGAGGTTTTATGCATTATAGGGATACAGACCTGTGCAACAGACAAACAAGAAACCCAAATAACGTATTTACAAATTCGGAAGTAGCTGATACCCTCAGAAATTTTGCAAATGAGACAAATCCAAATGTACACAATTAACATCCTGCAGTACCTTCCACCTGATTAAACTAGCTATATATAGCAGAACCCTGAGTTCATTCAGGCAAGCAAAATTGTGTTTATGAATTTTATTTGAGTTTTATGCTCCAGATCCTTACTCTTGAACATATCTTAATAATTTAGTTGAACAACAGATTTGTCTGTGTAAGACTGTTTGGTAATGCATTCTATTCTATTAAGTAGTCATTAGGCTGCCTGCCCTAATGACTATGATACAGACGTGGAATTCAAGGAACCTGGGTTTTATTTTGTCATTAATACAACATATGATTTTTTAACAAGTCACTCTCTTACAATGAGAACTTGCATAACTTTGAGTTTTTCTGTTAAGCAGGAGCATCCAGACAGTTTACTCTTGAAAAGTGCTGGTTTCTCTCCACTGGATATAACATGATCATAACCTGCTGTTGAGACCTACATATCTAACATTTAGACATTTAAATTATATCAATAATTCTGGCTGTAGGTTTCAAAAAGAAATTGCATTAAGGCATTAATTCATAACCTCTTTTTTTTTTTAAGTTTTAGTGTGACTAGTGTCTAATTTAAAAAATGAAACAAAACGAAAGAAAACACAAAACCCAAAAATCATCCAAGATAAACTACCCTATGAAAGTCCAAAAAAACCAAGAGTAATGCTAAGGTTAAGGAGTCTAGTTGGAGCAACATCCAGCAGATAAAATGAATAATCGATAACATTAGCAACAAAAAATGTGGAGAAATTTTGACCTTTCACAGTATCATACAGTGGTTTGTTGAAAGGGACATTGAAGACCGACTCATTTCAAAATCCTGCCATGGACTGAGTTACTTCCCACTAGAACAGGTTGTTTAGAGCTCTATCCAACCTGGCCTTGAACTATTCTTGGTATAGAACATCCACAAGTTCCCTGCTCTCTCTTTGCCACATTCTGAGGAAATAATTTCTTCCTAATATGTAATGCAAACCTGACCTCCTTCAATTTAAAACTATTCTCCCTTGTACTGTCACTATCTGCCTGTATAAAAAATTCTTCTCCTTTTTTATAAGGCTCTTCAAAGTACTAGAAAGACACAACATAGACTCCCTGGAGACTTCTCAAGACAGAACAACCTTAGAACTCTCAGCCTTTCCTCATACAAGAGGTGTTCCATCCCTCATCCCTCTTGTTGTACAATAGACGGGGAGTTCATGTATAATTTAAAATCACTGATCACAGTACATCCTGAGTTGGAAGGGACCCACAAGGATGATGAGTCCAGCTCCTGGTCCTTCATGATATCATGCCCTAGAGTCACAACATGGGCCTGAGAGCATCTTGAACACGATTGGTGCTGTGACCACTTCCCTGGGGAGCCTGTTCCAGTTCCCAGCCACCTTCTGGGCGGAAAACGTTATTCAAAATATTTTGCCTTTGACTTGCTGTGTCTACTCCAACAAATGTTGACGCTCCCCCTTTCTCTCAGACCTTTTTCCCCCAACATTCTTATCTAGGCTGAACACAATTTACCATAGTATTACATCCTTGTCATCCTAAGAAATGATCCAACTAGCTGTGGGTGGAAGTATTAATTGTGGAATATTTCCTGAGTCATGTTTTCCCTACCTTAGCATCTCATTGGCATATATAATCAGGATTGTCCTCTGATCAAGATTTTGATTAATTTTTTTTTAATTGGATAAATAATGTAGAGTTTTCTAGAGAGGGTTAACAGCCACAGAAGCAAGTGCTTCTTCTCAAGCAATCCACCTTGTAGACAAGATGAAGACTGTCCAAATTGTTCCTAGTATCAATCCTCCTTCTCTTTAACTTTGCACTGTAAGGTTATCTCACAAATTAGGAGAAGCAAAAACAACAGACCAAAAACATGGACCAAGGTGAGATCCATTCACTTTTGTTCTTGTCCAGACTTAGTAAATTATTGTACTGCCTACATAAATTAACTACCCAAAATTTATTGTTGAATGAAGTGAAAAAAAGTGTAAGGCTTGGCACAAAATTTAATTCCTTTAGGAGAACTTTCCTATGAAGTGTCCAGTCTTTGCCTCCACACAATATTCTCCCACAAGAAGACAAAATAGAGATAAAATCCCAAAAAAGCATCAATAAAAAAGTCCTCAACACCCTCTATGATCACTAAAGTAGCATGAGTTATATCAGCAACTTGATCAGATTCATGTCAGAAGTTTGGGCAAGTGAAATGCTTGCAAAGAATTACTCTAACTCCAGAAAGAAAGGACATTTTTCTACTTCAGACTGTGATAGAAGTGTGACAGGAAAACTGGGATCCCTAAAGCCTGAACAGAAAAACAAGAATACCTGTTTAAGTGCCTACAAAAAAAAAAAAAAAAAAAAAAAAAAAAAAAAAAAAAAGTAAAAGAAGAGAAATTGTAATATCAAGAGATGACATACCTGAAGGTTGTATTTTTCTCAGTTCATTTCCATTATGTTGGACTTGCCCTTCCTGACAAGGTCTGAAGAAGATGTAGTTTATGAGGGTGGTTCAAGTGTGATAAAGAAGCTGCAAGTTGGGGACATGAAGGGTTAGGTGCCCTTGAGGAGTGAATGGGCTCAAGTGCTCTGCAAGGATTGATGTTATTAAGTTGAATTATTATTATTAGCACTTGTACAACATGGGGAATGGATGAGCAAAAGAAGTGAAAAAAATGACACTTGAGCAAAAGTGAAATTAAAATGCAGTGCATAAAACATTGCAAATAAACTACTAACACTTCATATTTGTAAATACATATCTAACATATGCTAAATTACAAAAAATAATCTGAAGAAAACACAAGCATGTTAGATCAACTAGATACTTGTTTAAGACTCTGCCCTAAAATCTGATAAAAATCAATTATAGTACACCAAATAATGCAGTAATCTGCCTTCTCACAAAAAAACCCCTTGTAGCTGGGAGCTATATTATGTGTCCCAATGAGCAGTGTTTAATTGGAGTCAACAGGCACTTGCTGATATAAGACAATTGTGGTATCCAGTTCATGGAGATAATGGGTAATGCCACAGGTAGATTTTTATGGAGACATGCATATTTCTGCACCTCCTACATGTGCCTTTGAGTGAATAGGGGTGTGTGTGTGTATATGTATAAAATATATGTGTTTGTCCTACAATATGTAGGACATATATGTCCTATGAGCACATAGGACAAAACATATGTAGAAAAGAATAGCTGTGCTTGGATTTCTGAAAGGATAAATCAACTCTATTAAATAACAAGCCCACTGCTTTTATCAGAACAACAATCATGCAAGAACTTTAAGATAATACATTATTGCTTGACATTTCACGCTGCTTTTTTTGCTCTGCAAGGTGAGCTGTTTGGCCCATGGTTCATGTATTTTTGATTCATTTTACCATTTATGTTTTAGATGAAGAAGAGGCAGATGGCAAGGTCAGTCATTCACAATGGGCTGTGATGAACCTTGCTAGCATGTATACCAGAAGACAGTATCCAAATTACACATCAGGGGAATGGAACAGAGGAGAGCATTTTTGGGGTAGGAGTGAGAAGAGAAATCTGTGCAGTCATTATGCAAGATTACAACACATCTAATACTGGAATATGTCTAAATCACCAAACATCACCTCCCTTAAGCTTTTTCAGACTCTTCGTAATTATCTTCCAGGGTTTAGTTTGGACTTAAAGTCATACTAAAAATATTTCCTATCTTCCTTTCTGGAATTGGCTCACATTTTGCAAAATGTGTCCTCTCCCAACTCCTTGTGCACCCTAAGTCTCCGCACTGGGCCATGAGAGAAGCAGAAAAGGCCCTGGCTCTGTGCAAGCCCTGCTCGGCAATAATAAAAACATCCATATATTATCATCAGTTTCCAGCACAAATCCAAAATGCAGTCCCATAACATCTCCTACGGAGAAAATTTGCTCTACCCCAGCCAAAACTAGCACATTTTATCACTTCTAGAATTTAAGAAATTTTTGAGGAATGAACAAGTACTGACACCAAAGATTTACTAAGTATAATTATGTCAGGTGTCTCATGTTTAGTCTAAGTATCTATATAGCAAGCACTTCCATGATTTTGATCAGCTCTCTCTTTACCAACCCTCATAATGACTATTTAATAAGAACTGAATTTGTAGAGTAATATCTCATCCATGTCACGTCTCGTGTTTCCACAGTGTCTTTCCTATGGCTTTCCTTACAAATATTGGTGCTTTATCTTTCCAAAACTTGTGTGCCAAAGAGCCAAAGGCACGACTGGAGGAATGTGCATTCATAATGACTCCCATGGAATCCTCACCCTGGACTTACCCACAAGTGGGGAAAGCCTAAGGGTTGTGTCTGGCACCCAATCATTCCACATCAACAGCAGAGCTGACAGCCCTGCATGTGTCAGGCCCTCCATGCCATAATAAGGCCTGACAGTTTTAGAGCAGTGTTCATTTCTACTGGTTAAATATGTCAGAAACCTAAAAGGAATTTTCCACCAAAAGAAAAAAAATCAGGGAAGAACTTAAAAAAAAAGAAACCTAAGTATTAATAAAACTACACAGATTCAAATGACAATGCCAGACAGGCTGAAAATCAGGTCAAGAGACAAAGAATGGTACTGAAAGAGAGTACAGGTAAATGAGACTGATACAATTCTCATTTAAGATAATTGGATATTAGTCCATGTGTTTGTCTTATGTAGTCCAATGTGAAACTCTTCTGCAGGAAAAGTTCTCACTGAGGAAAATCAAAGCCCAGAGACCAATTGTCCCCACACGCAATCTAAAGTTTGAGAGTCCGTTTATCACATATCACTCTGTGCATACTCATGTCTTCATGAATTAATGCAGGTCTACGTATGAAAATCAAAGTTTCTTACACATATAAACACCACAGATCTGAATCAATCTCTCGAAGCCAAAGAGGGTTAAATATTTAAACAAGCTATGTATTGAAATGCATTTTTAATGCTGTGAAGTCATTCTGATGAAAGATTACTCAAGAGCCTTCATTACTGAGTTTAGAGAGTAATGTGGTATTATTGGAACAGATGGCACAGCTGTGTGCAGCCTCAGCCCCCGCCCGCCCCCCCCCCCCCACCCCGGGGTAAATCCAAGTGCCACTCCTGAGCAAAGTCATCTGCTGGCAGCCAATGGCCCGAATGAATGGATGCATCCAGCTCCCACATCCATGCATGACAGCCAGGATGGCTAAAGTCTTTAAGAACAGGCTCCTTAAAGAGAACAGTGCCTTCTGTCATCCCTTGTTTCCTGCACGCGGCGTAAGGCGGGAAGGGGAAGGGGGAAGCAGTGCCCCGAGCACTGAGTATGAACTCGTGCTGCTCTGTGACTTAATTGCTAGGATTATGTGGTATCATTATGTCAACTGCAATTGTCTCTGTTAATTTCAAGCTGGCATCTCCCCCACCCCCCCACCCCCATCCCGCCTTTCTGTCTTCCCTCCCCCTTGCTGACTGAGTGAGCGTGGGTGTTGTGAGAATGGCAAAGAGAGGGAAGAGCCAACTGGACACAATTTGGTGGTTATTAATTAAAAAAGACAAAGGAAGAAACAGGCAAACGTTACATTGGGGTCTGTGCTGTGGCAGTCCATGAAAGAGTTAGCTACATGGCTATTAACACTGTCACAGCTGTGGGGAAAAGGAGCCCTGCACCTCAGGGGGTACTTCTGAAGCTTTTCCTTGCATTGAGTTTTCTGTTGCACACAGGTACAAAGAATATTAGTCGATGACAAAGGCCCTGCCTTCCAGATTTGCACAACAAGACCAGGTGCAGCATGTTCTCTTTAGTCTGCATTTGTAATACTGCATACAAAGAGGGTGCACAAGGCCTCCAAATGACTCTTCCCTGAGTTTTGTACTGATGTGATATAAGTAGTTTCAGTGGAAAAAAAAAAATCTAGTCTATTTGTGCATCCCTTTACCCAGGTAGTGAATAGTTCAAGTTTTCTTAATGGTTTCTTAAGCTGCTCCATAACATTCAGCAGTGCTGCATTATATTTTGGAACAGAGGCTAGAATCCAAATTAAAGGAGAGGTATTTTTGGGTAGCATCTGCTGGAGAACTATTAGCTTGCTAGTCTCCATCACAGAATACTCATGTAGATTTAAGTGTTTCTGCGAACTGAAAGTACCTACCTGGGTGTTAAACACCCAAGATAGATTTGACATATTAAATTTCTATTCCAGAAATAATAAGTGAAGCCACAGAACATTTAGTGATGTCCATTAAGTTCTGTATTTCCTTCAGAAGTCTCTTCTCTGAGCTCAAAAATATCTTTTTCCTTAATTGAACAGTCTTTCTATTGCACTGGCGATCCTCTTTCTGAGTCCAAGTTGGGTTTTTCCTTGGTGAAAGTCGCAAAGGTGGAATTCAATATTCCTGGGAAGATCACATGAATGACTTGTATAACATTAGCTCTTCCTTACCTCTACTACAGAAAATTCATTTCACATGTGATAAAACTGCATTTACTTTTTCCATAGCCCCATGGATGCTTCGAAGTCAAGCTATAATCAAGTAAAACAAGAAAGTCTTTCTCTTCCTTCAGACTTTACCAAATAAGTAAATTCCTGGCTTTGTGTAAAGTTTTACATTTTTAATCCTTCATCATGCAATCTCTGATCCAGTGTCATTACTATTTAGTTTCTGTGGTCAGCTCTCTTTTTGGATGGTAAATAGTGGCTTTTCTGCTTTTGCATTCCCTATTAATTGTGACTTATGGAAATTTCTTTCCCTTGCAAATCATTTGAAGCATAATTATCAAATGAAGCAGCAAACACAAAAACAGTCCTCACTCTGTTAAAATCCTTAAATTAAGATTTCAATATTATCAGACAAGTAAATAAAGCATCAAATGAGGTCCATAGAGAGGATAATACATTAGAATAGGAAAAAGGATTTGTTTAATTTAAATTCTTTGTTTTTCTAAGTGGTTGTAAATACTACCAGACTTAGGAATCCAATATAGGTATGCTCATAGCAGCAGTTTGGGTTGCCATATGAAATATAACAAGGATATTTTTGATAAGTACCTAAAAATTGCCCTCAAATTTCTAGGCAATGTAATTTAATTTTTTTTTTTCTCCTAAGAATGTTAACTCATCTCCTGTTTGGAGCAGGCTAAGAATATATGAGCAGTTACTTGTCTCAGATGACAAGCAATAACTCCTCAAACCATCACAGCTCTATTGATCCTTAAACAATACTAGATGGCAGTGATTTTTAGGCAGGTAGAGTTTAAAGTGGGGATTTATAAATTACAGATTATAAATTTATAGAAGGGCATGGAGGTGACAATGTAGATTTTGATTTTCAGCATTCTGCAGCTGTTAATATTTGATCTCAAGAAGAATTTAAAATACAAATTATTTATCTAAGAAATTTTTCAAACTATTTAGAATGTGTAAATCCGTAAAGTGAATTAGAAAAAAAAGCTGCCATGGTCAAAATCTAACAACTTCTATTCAGATAAGTTTTCAGCTCTGTTTGGGGAATTGCCCAAAGAGATGTAAACATGAAAAATGTTGCAGGTAAATTTAAAATAAGAACCATTGCAGAAATGTACTTTTACTTCTCCACTTGTTTTATTTACTTTTAAATCAGTGCCATTTCCTAGAAATCAAAAATCTATAAAGGAAGTTAAAGAAAATGGGAGGATTCAAACTAAGATACAGCACTCAGTGATGATCACCAGACATTTTAATGGCCTTAAGAATTGCTGCAATTTGTATTAAACTGAACTGCCAGACAGACACAGAAACCAGTTTAAAAAGTTATGCTTTCCTGGATGAACTATCTGTTAAAGGGCAAGATACCACTCTAAATGGATGCTTAATGGGAGTTAAAACATTTCTGAAAAGTCGTGTAGCTCTCTACCATGATCTACATGTTTTACCCTCAAATATATTGTTAGTTTTTCATATTTATCCTGCATAGTCTCATGAAAAACAAAACAAAAGCACGAAAGACCATGGCTCCAAGGTTTGATGGGTAAAATCTTGCAGAGTAGTTGACTGGCTCTAAGCCAAATCTGACCCTTAAGCTTCCCACTGCAGTGGCTTGATCCTAGAAAATTACATATTGTCTTGGTAACTGCAGTGTGTTAATGTGTTTACACAGATTCTCTACCTGTAGTGGTTTAGGTCTTTTAAGTTTCGAGTAGGGGTTCTGCCCATGGAGACCGACCCTCACATCTACAGAACTGCTTCAAACCACCCTTAATTTCCAGAAGTGCTCTCTTCAGTTTTCCACTTTATTTATGTGGCTTCCATTCCATTTACAGGGCTTAAAGCATTAGTATAAAGAAGCTGGCAAGCAGAAAACCTTTTTGGCTGGAAAGGTAATGGAATTCTGTTCAGTTATTTTACCAGGAGTAGAGGATGATTAGCTCTAATTACAGCTTGTGACACTGAGAGAAATTTGGAGTAAAAATGCAAAATATCCTTTAAAAATAACTATTGCAGTAATAATGTTAAACATCTTGTAGCAAACAAACAAAAAAAGCTTCCTGTTTGCTGGATTCTATTTTTTGTTTATTTTATTTTGTAATGTACTTGAACTTCATGGGAACTGCTTCATATTTGACAGTGTTCTGTCAGTAGAATACTTCTTTCCCCATTTACTTCCCACTTTTAGAGGGAATTGAACAGCTTTGGGCAGACAGCAGAGTAAAACACAGCAGTGCCAAACCCTGTGATAATTCATATTTAGCTATTTAAGGAAGAACTAAAAGTAAACAAGTTAATTTTCCTAATCTTTACCAAGGGAGGTAGTCAGACAGATATCTGCTACCCAGACATCCACAGTACTTTACCAACAAGATATTGTATTACTTATACATGTGATATTGGCAGTATTCTCATAAACTGAAAAAAATATTTAACCTGCAGTTAGAGGAGCAGACACCAGACTTTAAAACAGCCAATGCAGCCCTGCCCACAGAATGGGCATCTGAGCACCTACAGTAGAGCAACAGATGGATTCCAAAATTGCTCCAGAGGTGCTCCAACAGAAGTTTATGTTTAACTCTGGAGAGGAAGTTCTGACCACACTCCCAAACGTTCTGTGAAATGCAGGCCTCAAGGACAATATCTGAACTTCATTAAGACAAGGCTGTTAAACAGGAGTGCCCTAATGGACTGAAGCTGAAGCTGTGCTTCTCTAAGGAGGGAACAGAACTGTCTAACAAAGGCTAGCAATTTCCCATTCAGGAAGCTATTTATAGCTAGAATTCATACACTCAGAAATCAGTGCTTTAGAAATATATGCATAATTTCTTCTAATATGCCATTAAGGCTTTTTAAAACACTATAATCAGATCAGGTGTCTCCATTTCATTGGAAGCTGATAACAAAACTCATCCTTTCCATTCATCTTCAACTTGATTCATATTAAAATTTAAATCTTTTCACCAGCTATGTGTTTTTTTCCTACTATGAGCTCCCCCCTAATATCTGACTTTCTTCCCTTTTCTCCTGTAAAAGGATATAGGCTATTCAAGGCTGTTTTGTGTTTTTTTTCTCCTAATCAATGATTCTCAGGTGCTAGGACCCTGAAGCAATACTTTTGGTACATGGGGCAAACAGATGTTTTTTGCAAGTGAGGCCTTGAGTAATTCCAAGAAAACATTCCTGCAGGTGAAACTGAAAAGTGTCACTTGTGCTAGAAAGAGAATATCTAGAGCAGTGACTCTCAGCCTTGGAGAATTGGAGTGGCACTTCATCACTGAATAGAGCCACATGTTAATTATCTTTCTACTGAATTATGCTGTTACTCATTTTTGAGTTACTATCAGAAAACAGTGTATGGTGATTTAACATCTTGTTAAGTCCAGGAAGAAAAAAAATCTGCAGTAGGAAAAATAAGAAAATGATGGGTTTATCCTGGGTATTTGTTCAGCATGTGCAGTCAGTCAAAATCATTTCATTTTGCTGTTTGAGTTTCCAAGCCTTTCACTTCTTTTTGTTAGAAGCCTTCTTCAAACTCCTTTTAAGTTGGTGGATGGTTCCTGCTGATACACACAAATTTTAGAACAGACACTAAAAGAGTTAAAAGAGCATAAAGGATTGTGAACCTTAGTCTGAATATCTAATTACAGTTTTGTTTTTAGCCCAATGATTTTCCTCATGGTGTGGTGTTGGATAAATGCCTTTTTTTTTTTTTTTTTTTTTTTTTCCTAAGGCACTGCTGCTTTCAGGGCTATGCTGTCTTGTGTGATACTGGGTGGGTTCAAATCACTTATCATTGAAACCTCTGGACAATTTCAATCAAATCTGATAGAAAATACAGAAGTCTGAGGGGTAATCCAAATCCTGCCTATGCAATGAGGAAAGACACAAGTTTTTTTTTTTTTTTCTTTTTAGCTATTGAAAGAGAGAGATAGTATATTGCATATAAATCTGAAGACAATGAAAGAGAAGAAGATACTATGAGACCTAAAATAAAAACCAAAACTTCATTTCAATATTACCCCTCATCTATTATCCATAAATCTATTTATGGGATAGAAAATCTTACACATCTGTACCTCAAACTTCTGCTTACAGAACATATTCTTTGTGCAACAGTTTTCACAAAGGATACTTTTGACCACCCATCATAAAAAAGACATATAAATGTAGTAGATGAGAGAGTTCTTAGGGGTCAGAGGGTGCAAGTAATTTTTGTTTGGATTGAAAAAGAAAGGACTCCCAAGTCAGTTGCATCGTCCAAAGAGAGGAAAACATGAGTCAGTGTAAAAGGTGTGTTGGTCTTTCCTACTGGAGAGAAGCAAGATCAGGAGGTTAAGAAGTGCCCCTGATGGGTTTGGTCTTGGCACTGTGATCAAGCTCACCTCATGGACTTTTAGATTTAAATTTAGATATGCTGATGATGATAGAGGTTCTCCATGTAGAGAATAAAAGTTTTGCCTAAAAGGCAAAGGTGTATGTTCTCTTCTTTTGTGGGAGAGGTCTTCCACTTAGAGCAGCTGGTAATATCCCTTTGTACCAAAGGCTGTTGCAGCCCATGGGTTGAGGTAAAGGAAATGTTAAGGTTTCCAGATTGACCTTAATTCCCTGTTCTATCCTCACATCAATTTTAAGACAGTTAATATGTTACAATATGTTGCAGGTTACAACAGTGGAACAATGAGAGAGTATCCGCAGGATCTCATCTAATGAGCCCCATGAAGATTAGAAAGTAATTGTACTGATGTGGTCATTCTGTACCTGAGCTAAAGCTCACTAAAAGCTGTGTGGACATGAGATGTGATCACCCCAATATCAGATATTTCATGTCACATTCCACTGCTTGCTGTATGCATTC
Organism: Anomalospiza imberbis; assembly: GCF_031753505.1. Classification (NCBI taxonomy): domain Eukaryota; kingdom Metazoa; phylum Chordata; class Aves; order Passeriformes; family Viduidae; genus Anomalospiza; species Anomalospiza imberbis. The sequence continues at coordinate 5,620,415 of NC_089721.1, read as the reverse complement.
AGATGCAATCTCAAGAAGAGCTCTGAAACCAGGTGGGAACATCATGGTAAGACTTCTGAAAAGCACAAACAGTAGGGATTCAAGAAATCAACATTCATTTAAATTACATGATTTATTTTGGGTAAGAGAAACAAATGGAAATCTTGACTATTTTCACCTGGAGGCTCATAGCAAGGAAGCACAAATAACAGTGCACTGTAAATTTTTTGAACAGCTGAATGCTTCTACAGATGAAAATAAAGAAAAAAGAATTAACACAATTCCTAGTCTAAAGAGCTTAAAGCAATCTGATCTAACTTCAAGTACCAAAACGAAACTCTTCCAGGTTTAATCACCTGTTTTGCCCAGCAGCTGGAGGAGAAATACATAGACTTATCAAGACTGGTTAAGGTGGATGGAAAACATGTTTGCTCAATATTCAGCATCTGGATTTGATACATCTGCTGAATAAGCTGATGAGCCTTCTCTTAAGAAACTTCTACTCTTTCTAAGGACATTTAAAGTAGGATTCATCTCAGTTAATTCTTAAGTGTTGGTTTAGTCAAAGCCAATTGACTCAGCTCCCTTTGCAGTCAGTGCAGTCTGAAAAAGACTCTTTCAACCATTGAAATGAAATCCTTTTCAGAATCAACCATTCTAAAAGTTGACTCTCCTGGCTCTCTAATAATAGATCAAATTCCTAATTTTTCTAGGTACACTTTTATATTCCATAATGTATAAGGCATATCAGTAGATATGTGCAAATTCAAATACATGTAAATGAGCATATTTATGTGTGTGTGCTGCTCACAATTGAAAAGTTCAAAAGTCATTTTTTTAATGTTGTACATTAAGAAAACCTACTTAAGGATGAGGTTCTTGCTCAAAAGCACACCTGTTTTAAGGGGATGTCTCTATTTCATTTAATTTTGAGACCTAGCTTATTTTGAAGATAATTTGTTGACTTTATAGTGCTCTTATTTCTTGAAAAAAAAAAGATTTCTGAGATCAGATTGAATCCTTGGGAGTTTAAATATTAGATGATCAGAATTATCATCATCAGTGTTCTCTTATACTTTACAAAAAGTCATCAAATTACTGTAAGTCTATTTTCATAAACCAATTTTATTTGATATTAGTTATATTACCTTCCTTTAATTCTATTTTAATTAAATCTCATATTAGCCATTTTATTGTTTGCCTTAGGTTAACTTTAAACTGACAAAAGGACATTTATCAGAGTCATCCCATTTTCCTTTCTAAATGTTTCTGTACCTTGAATTTTTCCTGATCTTTGGTGATTTTCTGTGCTGCTAGAGTTCCTATTATCCATTACATTCCAGACAATACTTCATCCAGCTTTTTTGAAATTTTTCAAATATTTTGGGGTTTGTCTTCCTTCTTTACTTCTTCTATAATTAATGACAGCAAAGTATTTCAGTTCCATCACCTAGTGACCTGGAAACAAATTTTAACTTTTCTTCAACTATATGGCAGAAAGACACTGATTGCTAGGTATTAGTCAATAAAAACATATTTTTCATTTTTTTTCCTATAAGATAGTTTGTCATTCTCTGTTCACTCTTGTCCACTGTATTCATATTTAAAAGGTTATATCAACTTATTTTTAACTCTTCACATCAAGTTTCAGTAATACCAGCTAGGTCAAATTTATGCTCATAAATGAGCGATTCCCATTCCCTGTGTTTATTATCCAGGCTCCAAGCAGTGGTGTACATGCAATTAAATAATTTCTTCTCCTCGTATCCTTCAGTGTCTTGATTAATTTGGTCCTCAGCGTTTTGATTTTGTTCTAGGTGAGTACATGTTTGTTCGTATTTTTCACCCCTTTTCTTCCTCAGTTTAACACCTGACTGACTACAATTATTGCAACTTGTTCCTTTGTACTAATTAAGTTTTAATCAGAATAAACTAATTGGCCAAAACTAAAACTTTATAGGATTAGGTGCAGGTTTCAATTAAACTCTCATCTAAAAAAGATTTTCATTTCCAGGATAATTTTTGGTCAGAAGAACAAGTCTAGGGTAGCCACTAGCTAGGACATACATACAGTCTTGAAGTCTTGAATACAGTTTCCCATGAGAGTACTTTGATCTGCAGGATTTTTTTTTTTTTTTTTTTAACCTGAGTAATCAACTTTCAGTTTTTCCTATTATGGATTTTCCAGCTGACATGTTTGCTTGCATGTGTGTTTAGTTCTGGATTTCTGGATGTACAAATTAAGTAATGATTTACTTATGGTTTGATATTCTATCTGATACAAGGAAAACATTTGAGTGAGTACAATTTTGGGGTTTTTTTGGCAGACATCACCCATGGCCCTAAGTAATTTAAATAAACACACACACATAAAATATGAAATTGTAGGCAAAATATGACCTAGAGAAGTTGGTTTTTTTTTTTTTTTTTTTTTTTTTTTTTGTTTTTGTTTTTGTTTTTTAATGAGCATTTAGTCACATGAGGAAACAATTTTGCCCTTTGTCTCCTTCTAGCCAGCTTGCTTTTGCTTTCCAGAAGATTTTTTTATTTTGAAATTTCTGAAAGAGAAGTCATCCAAAGTTTAAGAGTTTGATTTAACACAGAATACACTCAAAATTTCTTCACAAAGTATTTTAAATTTAGGAGGAACATACTTTTACTGTTTCTCACATTCAGAATTTTATCTTGTATTTGTTCTGCATTTACAAGATAGATGGGATTTCTAAAAAAATTAGATGGGTAGTCTTCTCCTATAGCCTTCTTTTGAGTTCCCTCAAATCTTTTACATACACTGCAATTAAGAATATACACCATCAGCTAAAAGACCTTTTGCATAATAACTTTAAAACTTTCCATAAGCTTTATCCATAGCTCTAGTGCCTTGGTCTTGGACTTTTCAGGGTGTCTTGTGCTTTGCATTTCCTAAAGCACTTTTTAGTCCACATAGCAAAGAAAATATCTTGCAAATTTTGTCTGACACCCTCAGCTGGACACCTTGTTTCACTGGGACTTTCATTATTACCAAAAGCTGTACAATACTTTTGAGTATTTCTAGTTTATTGCTGAACTGTGTCTTCAGACTTTTTGCCTGATTTTCCATATTGAAGATCTACTGAGAGGAGAAACATCCTTTTCTTTCTAACAATATATCTGCCCACAAATCTATCTCTAGTTATAGGAAGTTTTTATATTCAGTGTCTTGTTTAGGCTGGCCCCTAGATGCACACTCCAATTCTTTCTTTATCCTCTGTTCATTTTGGGGTGTTGTTTATTTTTTAATTTTTTTTTTTGTTCTTGTTTTTGTTTGTTTGTATGCTTGTTTGTTTGTTTATTTTATTCATAAATGGGTTTTATTGTCCTGGCTTGCCCAAGAATTTTTTCATTTTATGGTTCTTGACCAAAGAGATCTGTTTTTTTACTCTTCTGGCATAAAATCTCTTTGTTTTGAACATTGTTCAAGTAAAAAAGGTCTTTATACTTTTGAGAATAAAATTGATGATTTCACAGTTCAACTAATATTTCACCACCAGGCAACATATTATTGTGTATTACACTGAAGTGAAAAAAAATCATAACCTTCTGCAAAATCCGCTGTTTGATTCTTTGCAAACTCCCTTCACAACTGGGTTATCCAGAAAAAGTCAGTCTACTTTTTAAACATAGAAAATTAGTAACAGATGGATAGCATCAGAAGTAAAAGTAGGACCAGCATTCTGAAAAATCACCTCTTTCACATACCACCCTCCATTTCAAATCATGGCAACATGCCTCTAAAATATCCTGCACTGCAAAGAATTCACAACCAATAAAGTTCTTGGTTATAGTTATAACCAATAAAGCAAAATATCCCCTAAGTTAATATTGGCTTGTAAGCTGCATTTTCTGCAGGAAAAAACTGCATATGAAATGAAGCTGATTAAAGAAATATACACTACTGGGAAGAAGTTACTGCTACAGTAAAATGTGACTATTTGTTAAGGGAATAAGGAAGAGAAAAGCTGTTTCTCCTGTACTGAAAAGATTCAAAGGCTTGTGTATATTTGGTCTCATCCAAATGTAATTTGAGAAGCTAACCTTTAATCTAGTTTGGGCTCTGATGATAACAGCTTTAATTTATACAATCAGAGACATTGCTGAGTGACTTTGCCTTCCTCTACATCAAAGGTAATTATTATTTTTATAGTTCAATTAGCAAACATTACATTTCTGTTTTCCTTGCAAAGATGGCACCACCTAATTTAGCAGTAACATACATATCCCTCATGCCCTCTCATGGACATGATGTTATTATAATAGACTCTTCTGGACCTATTGATTCCTGGGAGCAAATTTCCTTCCAATTTGCACCTTTCAACCCTTTTCTTTAAACCTACGCTAATAGGGCAATTTGTTAGTTGTAGATCATAGTCTGCATTTTTTATAAAAAGAAATCTACACAGCATTTTGCTCCAGAACAATGCTTCTATTATCTTTTTTATCTTAATGCCCCAAGAGAGAAAAGCTGGGTCTGTTTCTTTATATATAGATCCAAGGAAGAGATGGCTTTCCTGTACTTTAATAATTATTTTTTCTGAGATTTCCAAAAATGTTCATGTCCTATCCTCAGATGGAATCAGCAACCCCTCCCCAAATAGCTCTTTAAAGCAGGAAAATAAGGAATGTTACACTAAATCTCTAAGGAGATTTATCCAGTGACTTTAAGACAGAAATCAGAATTTCTGATTTATTTACAGATGCTAGACATTGGGTCACTCATTTCTCAAGTGATCTTTCTCATCACTCATGCAGGTGAACATCTATCAGTCACTCAGTCTTCTGTGTGATGATACAGATTCCTTAGATGGAATAGTCTAATTTTATCTTACATATTCAGGCCTCAGCACAGGATGCTTTGTTGCTCCGTCATCCCTGAAGAGTTAGATGTAAGAGAGAGGCGATAGTAGAGGTCAGTCAAATTTTGGATGGATTGAAGGTATCTCTCAAGAAACAGCACCTCTCTCCTATGACTGCAGACTAGGCTAACTGGATTGAAATGGTGAAAACAACCCTTACAGCAAAGAATAAAATAGCTGGTATCATTTCCTTGTTTATTAGATCAATCATCTGCAGCATAAATGTTTTTTTCCTCTTGATCTGATTTAATCAGGAATAGGTTTTTACCTTATCTTTCATAACATAATACCCAAAATACTTTATTATGAAGTGGCATTTTTTCCAGAATTTGAGCTTTGCCCATAAATCCCACTGAGAACTTGAGAAATTTGTTGTAATGAAAGTTTAGTTGAAATAAATACATCTCTGTGGGAAATTTATGACTCTAACAAAACATTTTCTCATTAAAGAATCTGTTTCAACTGGGGGCAGTGAAGGGAGACAACACCAAACTAAAATCTGAACCAGTTTCTTAGGAGGCTATTCTCTGTTCTGCAAGAACTGATCATAATTCATGGTTGCTTTAGGTACTCTGTATAGTACTTTGTATTTTCCAGGCTCCCAAAATGGTGGGGAATCCTGAGGTATGTTGACAGGCTGCTTCCTGAGGGTCACAGAGACTATTCCTTCATTTTTTTCCCTAATACCAGTTCAGCCAAAGTGTGTTATGCTTCCCTTTGGCACGGCATTAGAAAGACATCCTGGTGAGATCCCCCACCACTTTGATTCTGCCTTAACCTCTAGGCTCTGTCTAAATGTGCTTAAGTAAGTCTTTGTCACGTTCCAATAGAGCATGTTTGCATTGATTATGCACAATTATATCCTTGCATCATGGCAATTCACCTGTGCACACTAGCCCCTACCAGAGTGATTTATTACCAGCTAAATTGTTGCTAGCAGAAACCTGTTTATCACTGTCACAGGTGCAAGCAGCAGATATGAGTATCTGTATGATCAGCCTGTGTGCGTGTGTGTACGTGTGCATGTATGTGCATGTGAAGGTGTGGGACCTGAGGTGCATGAAGGCATGAAAACTCATGGATGTTTCTGATTAACCCTGTCGAACCCAACCCCTGTCCCCTAACACCCATCATTGTTGTCCGGTTTCATGCCATTTCTAGCACAAATATCAGTAGTTATAGAAATCTCTGTTGATCCTGATGTAACTTCATTGATCCCTTTCAACCTTCATCCATATAATGTCATTGAAGAGGTTCTTACGGAAACAAGAGCATTAATCAGCACCCCAGTTAATTAAAGACATTGGAAACCTTCAGAAATGATGGAAGGACCCTGGAAAATAGGGACATTTTGCCTTTCAGGAAACATGCTTTCTCTATGTTCATTATGGTACTTTTCTTTTTCAGATTTTAATGGAATTGGACAACTCAGAGTATTGTTTAATTCCCTAAAGAAAATGATCCTTTACTGTTATGTCTCTTACTGCTTTTTTATTAGCAAACAAAAGGGTGAAAAATGACACAGCAATGATTTGTTTCATATCAAATATTAAACAAAGATATTACATAAAACATTAAAGGTATTGTCTCCTTAATATTTAATGAGCCAAATCTTCCACTGAAATTTAGAATGATAGAATCATGGGGCAGTTTGATTTGGAAAGGATCTTAAAAATCATCTAATTCCTCTACTACCACAAACTACAGAGAGCAGGAGCCTGGATGGGCTGTTTCTTACCTTCACTTTCTTTTGCCTCACCACCAAACTACCTCTTAAAATCTTGTGCTTAGGTTAACTTAGCTTTTTTACTTTCTGATGTGATCCTAGTTTGTCAGTGATGCTCAGCTGAACTGGTAGTCTCAGACCAGTGAGTGCAAAATCACACATCACACAGCTGGTGTAATCTGGCACCTGGCAGATTGGCAGTCCCAGATGAGTGGTGGAGGATCTGCCCTTCTAATCTGAGAAAAGATCCCTGAACTTTTTTGCTACATGAAAATGGAGTGTGCATCTATGTGATGAAGGAACCCTTCAGGGCAGAGGGTGAGGCTGTGGCTTTGACTTAGAGTTTTTCAGTGACTAAAACCAAACATGCTGTTCAGGTAGAACAAAGTAATGACCAGGATCTAGATTCTGACTTTTTTTAAACCTGTGAACGGTCTGGATCAATCTGTGTCTATTTGATAAATTTGTCCCCATAGTACACTTGGCAGTGGCCTGAAGTAAATAAATACATTTAATGTATTCCCAAGGGAGGTCAGCCAAGTTGCCTAGTCCTCTAGTCTTCTAGTCCTAATCCTCTCCTGCCATAGTAAAATGCAGAAGTTTATTTGTTCTAAATGAACAGATTCTAAATTCTAAATGAACAAGTTCTAAATTCTGAAATGAATACATCATATACATTTTGTTCCAAAAATAATTGACTTTTAATTGGCTTTAATGGACAGACTGACAAACTATGCTGCCAAATTCTTATAGCTCCAGATCAATGAAGTTTTTTGAAAAATTGAGTTTTATGAGATTTTGCAAAGTTATCCAACATCAAAGTGAAAAGGTAAATACTTCACAGCTAGTTTGATACTGTTCCAGATAGTTTGAAAACCAGTTTATGGGGTTTTTTTGTTGGTGAGGATTTTTTTGGTTGGGGATTGGGATGTTTTTTTTGGTGGGGAGGGTGAGAGAGGAAGTGTTTGCTTTTGTTTTGGTTTGGGTTTTGTTGATGCTGTTGTTGTTGTTGCTGTTCAAAATGGCGTCTTCAAAAGTCTAGGGAATCATCTAAAGTTGGGCAATTGAGAATGATGGTTTTGTTCTGAATGCTCTATAACTCATGATTTGTAAGTTGGGCACTTATTTTCAATTGTCCTTATATGTATCTCAGAGAAGCTTGCTTTATTTCTGGAAATTCTTTAAAAAAGTAACTTCTCTGCCAATGGCCAGAAACAAAAAATTCCCAAGCTTGTTGTCTAGCAATACAGGAAGAAAGGTATTTTAAACCATCCAAGAGCAGATTCTGCTCGGCTAGATTCAGGTGTCTCTGCTGGGCAGAGAGGATCTTCTCCTGATCCGGAGGACTTCAAAGAAACGTAGAACATTTGAAAATCAGGCAATCTTAGATGCCTAACTTATGCAGATTAGGTTCCATTACAGACCACTACAGACAGAAACTTACTTTTATTTGATTCTGGAGGGAAGTAATTCTCACAACTTTAATATTTTTATCTTAAGAACTTATTTTGAATTTGCTTTGTTCTTGGCATAAAGGAGCTGAGATTGGTCAGCCTTTCAGCTGAGTATGCAATAGCCATGTTTTTACTTAAGAATTAATATTGACTGGCTAAAGACAGACGATTTGTTGTGTAATTCTGTAATTATTTCTTTTTTTCTGCATAGGGTAATTTGTGCTACAGAATTAGAAAGATGCTGCATTAGCAGCTAATGGGTTTTGTGTTATCAAAAAAATATTTTGTTATAAAAAGTATTCTGAAGCTCTCAAAGAAGGAAATAGGCACCATCCATGCTGCAGAGAGGGATATATACCAATAAACAAGCCCTGAAAAATATGTCATTGAAAAGATTTTTTAAAATATTTTTCTAAATGAATTAGCCAACCTAATTGAACTGTGGTATAAAATAAAATATTTCTTGGGTAATATTCCAATGCAGATTCGAAGACTTTAAAGTTTTCATAGATTATAGATTTATATGCTTTATTATTTTTTATTGTTTATATGTTTTTATTATTTTTTGGAGAATCACAGAGTCATTAAGGTTGGGAAAGGTCTCCAAGTCCAATCTTTGGTTGAATACCACTATTCCTACTAAACCCCATTACCTAGACCCTATAAGAGACTCTGCCATTAAGTCCAGTCCTGAAGGCACAATATGGTCTACCCTTCCCTCACAGAAGCTCCTGAACAGCAAGTTTGTTGAGTGGTCAGTTATCAGTGTAGACTCTATAGCTCACATACAAACATCTAATGTCATCACTCCAAACTAGCTGCAACATCAGTACGGGGCCTTTTCAACATTTGCTCATTCTAGAGTATCAGTGGAACATCTGAAATGTCACTAGCCATGCAGAGTGTTTGAACTACACCCTCACAACTGAATGTCCAGTAACAACACTGAGAGCTTGAACACCTTTTAATATAAATCACACAGATTTGTGTCTGCTACTAAGTTAAACACTTGACTTATTCAAGTTTTTTCATCGTCTTTCAGGCTATGTTGTGGGCTGAAAATTGTTATTTTCTCAATTTCCTGTTTAAGAGAAGTTAACTATTTCTAGCCAGAGCTGTAGTCTAAATTTTATCTTCATGATAACCCTATTCAGAGAGAGAATAAACTTTCTTTTCTGGGATGATTTTTAGCAGTACATAGCTCATTTTCTGGTTCTCTTACATTCTTGCAGAATGAGAACCATATTAGAGGACAAATACTAAATAAAATAAAAAAAAATACTAAATTATGATTTTATTATCCTATAGTTTGCAATAATTTCCTGGCACAGAAGATATTGAACATACTTATTTAGAAAAATTAGATATCTTTTATGGGAGTGGATAGATGAAGTGTCTTTCTAATTTTTGGTACATTCTTTAATTTTGTCTTTGTTTTGCATGGTAGTAAGGGTATCCATAGAAGTTCCCTCCTATATCACAGGAATGGCAGCCAGTAAGATGCTAGTAAAGGTTTCAACAGTTAAGTGATTAAATTAAAGTTCTTTAATTTAAAGTGTTATTATCTAGACTCAGAATAGAGAGAATGGGCTCTGTTGATGCAATGTGGATGTGGAGTTTTATAGCATCAGTGTGTAGAGGGAGTGATATAAGGAGGCCATTACTTACTTTGGGAAGGACAATCTTTTGCCAGGAATAGCTGTTACTCAGGAAACAGACACCACCTGCCTTGAATCTGTGATAAAAATTTGTTGGACTCCAGCTCTTAGAGGTAGTGGGCTGTAAAATATCAGTAAATCAAATTATTAACATTCTATTACTAACCAGAGATACTTAAGAATTTGTCTGAAGAAGGCAAGGTATCTAGAAAATGTGAGGAAGAGTTAAGTACTAAATAACAGAAGATTAACTTAAAATGGAATAAACTCAAGATAACATTTGCCATTAGAAACCTGGAATAGAAGGAAAATACCATATCTGATTGCCTTAGCCATAATTTATGAGGCATCCTACCAAAAAATTTTGCAAAAAGCAGTGGAAGAAGAAAAATCAGCCAAGGCAAATGCAATTTGGAGATTTTGCTACATTTCTGCAGGGTTGTTCTACTTTCCAATTATCTGTAGAGAAACATTTTCATTTCTTGAACAGAACTGATTATTGATCTGCTCCAAAGTCAATCAAAAGTCAACAGAAAGATAGAGTGACATTTTTCTCTGTCCAGCAAGACTAGAAAAACTGATCTCTTTTCATATGTTGATCATATCATCAGAGCATTCTTCATGTGTTAATATATTTACCTTGCAAAAAAATTAGATTTGCCTGGGTAGAAAGCTAAAAACCACATTAATTTGTTCAAAATATGACAAAATCCAAAACTGGCAGAACCAAACCAGCCAGAGTTTGCATTTTTCTTTTGCCTTTTTATTTTTCCCCCCTTAACCTTGATTGAAATAAATTGACCTTAATTGAAATAAACTTGTTTGTGTTGCAGCTGGAGAGCACATCCAACAATTGCACCTTAGATGACAAATCATGAATCCCTTGAAATCTGGTTGTTTGTGAACATCAGTACATATTTGAGTTTTAGGTATATATGGCCATAGTTTTAGAGTGGTGTTCCAGGTACAGAGACAAAGGGGAAGCATTTTCAGTGCTGTTCATTAAATACCATTTTACATCACATCATGTTGGGGAAGTTTCCAGCAGGGTCAGCTGGCATTGGAATTGGAATGTTTTTCTTACCCCATTTGTGGAAAAGGAGTAGTGCTGTGCCCCTTTAAAATCAGGGAATAGTAATGCAGGGGTTGCTCTCTCTCCACTGCCCACAAGAGAGGTCCTCGACTCACACCTTCATAAGTGGGCATGGTGATCTGCAGTCATCATAGCCTGGGAAGCTGGGTTTTCTTTAACAATCCCAAACTGTGAGCTTGGAGAGGGAGAGCTTGTGGTACCACAACCACCAGCTGCCATAGACACTGCTTGGGACCCCCTGCCCTTTTCGCAGACCACCAGGACATTTTTACAGCTCTCACTGGCCACTACCACATGGATCCACACCGGCACCTCAGCAAAGTGAATCCTTTCAAACAAATTTCAAACAAAATATCTTTGGGCTTTGTTTTGCCCAGCTCCCCATTGTTTTGTCTGTCTGGAAAAGAGCATTAAGCCACCGAGGCTTATTTGCCTCAGTCTTTTCTTTGTTCTCCTGGGCTAAAAGGAACTGCCTGTGAGTGGCAGTGACTTTGTCTTAGTATCAGGGTGACACCTTGCTTTTGTTGGTCAAATCATTCCTCCTTTTGTAAAATATTATTTTTACTGTTGTGTTTATTGCTTTTCTCTTTTTTTTTTTTAGTCAAATTGTAGCACTAATATTTTTGTAGCCCCTCATACTTTTTTGGTTTTTTCCCCTCCACAATCTTAACCTTTTCCTCATTCTAAAAGCATTAGAAGTGGTTTCGCAAAGTAGTTTACAATGATTAAAGAATTAATATTGACACATGATTTTTAAGCTATATAATGTCAATACACATAAAGTGAAAGAGAAGCATGCACAAATGGTCTGTCTAACACAATACAAACAATTTTTGAGAAGAGAAAACACAAAATATCTATCTCTTTCACAAGATGAATTCTTTATTACTAAGGCAGAGATAAGTCACAGTCTAGATTACTTAGGAGAACACAGAGGGGGAATGGAGACTTCTTACTTTGAAAAGAGATAATTCATTGTGTGTATAATTTGTCAAAAAATACAGATATTTTCTGTTTCATTTCAGCATTTTTGCATCTTTATTTAAACTAGAGGAGGTATACAGTTTAAAATAAAACATGCTCATTATTTTCTTTATTTGGGAATGTGAATATCCTGAATGAGAAAATAACCTGACAAATGTCAGACTAAAGAACAGTGTGACATTTCTGAAGCCAATATTATAATACAAATGCATGGATCAGAGACCAGTAGGCTAGAGAACTCCTCAGGTTCCAGGCATGACTGGACACTCTTCATAATTACGGGATTGTTTTATTGTTCCTAGAAATAATATTCCAGGGAAGGTCATGAACATACAATTCATTCTACTTCATTGTGAAGTATCCTTCCTTCCTTTCTTTCTTTCTTCTTTCTTTCTTTCTTTCTTTCTTTCTTTCTTTCTTTCTTTCTTTCTTTCTTTCTTTCTTTCTTTCTTTCTTTCTTTCTTTCTTCTTCCTTTCTTTCTTTCTTTTCTTTTCTTTCTTTCTTTCTTTCTTTCTTTCTTTCTTTCTTTCTTTCTTTCTTTCTTTCTTTCTTTCTTTCTTTCTTTCTTTCTTCCTTCCTTTCCTTTCCTTTCCTTTCCTTTCCTTTCCTTTCCTTTCCTTTCCTTTCCTTTCCTTTCCTTTCCTTTCCTTTCCTTTCCTTTCCCTTTCCCTTTCCCTTTCCCTTTCCCTTTCCCTTTCCCTTTCCCTTTCCCTTTCCCTTTCCCTTTCCCTTTCCCTTTCCCTTTCCCTTTCCCTTTCCCTTTCCCTTTCCCTTTCCCTTTCCCTTTCCCTTTCCCTTTCCCTTTCCCTTTCCCTTTCCCTTTTCCTTTCCCAGGAAAAGCAAAAGACACACACACAAGAAGTTTAGTCTTCCCATGGGCTGGCAGGTGTTCAGCCATGTCCAAGAGAGGAGGCCACCATCACAAATAAGGGAATATAAACTTTACCAATTCAAATGTTCCTCCTCCCTCTTCCCCTCACTTTATCTACTGAGCATGATGTCACATGGTCTGGAACATTCCTTTGATCATTTGAGGTCACCTCTCCTGGCTGTGTCTCCTCCCAGCCTCCCAAACACCCCCAGTCTCCTCCCTAACCTGACAGTACAAAAACATCTCTGTTATCCATGCTTTGTTCACCACAAATCCAAAACACAGCCCCATGTCAGCCACTGGCAAAAAAAATAACTCCACCCCAGGCAAAACTAGAATAAGGGCAGGAAAGGAGTTTCACTGCACTACAAAACTTCATGGCTGCCAAATCAGAAACAAATATTTTTCAGTAGTAAATCCAGCTAGGTAACTACTCAGCTGAGTAGTCTCCAGTGGAGGACAGCATACATTTGGGTGGTATTTTTTCCAATTATGCACTAGTTATTGAGTTGAATACAAGAGAAATTCACTGAATCTTACTGAAGATGCTGTAGTAGATGCTGCTTTGGCTTCTTGAAAGGAAGTCCAAATGCAGAAAAAAGTACAAAGAGAATAGCCTTAATGATGGCAAGACTAAAACTAATAACATATGAAAAAAAAATGGAGTAGTGTGCTAACTCGCTAAGATTCTGTTTGAAGAAGAGTTTTAATATTGAGTGAAATTATATATCAATTCGTGTCAGCTCTCCTCTTCCCCCTTCCTTAAGTTTAAGGGAAGATAACCTAGCAAAGTTTTGACATGGAAAAAAAGAGTTCCTGTGGCCTCTGTTTGTCCTCAGAAATGTTTAGTGTTGCAAGATCTGTCCTTTCTTCCCTTTCTCCTTTGTTTGTTTAAGAAGGTTTCATTGGATTTCTTGTGTATCATGTCGCTTGGGTTTACAAAATATTGGCAAAGCTTTATAATAAGTAGCAAATCATTATTACGTGCTTTGGTGTTCATTGTAATACAATTAATCATCATAAATTTACTTTGGTATATTCAAGTAGATGAAACAGCTAATTTCAAAGACAGCTTAGTTCAGAAAACCATCCAATTTATTATTATACTCTCACCTTTAAGGGCACAGAAAATGTTTTCTGCGTAAGGTACATTGAGTAGGTGTTATTAGATACATGATGGACAGGATGGAATAGCTAATCAGTCTAGCATTCAGTTTCATATTATTGTTAATTTATTTACCAGGAAAGAGTAAGTAATGAGACCATTTAAGTTGCTTACACTAGAGCTATACAAACCTTTCTAGAAAAATGGAAGGAAAAGGTATGTTTGGCATTCCAATCAGACTTGGTTTAATGGCCTACTACAAGGCTTCATTTATTTATTTATTTGTTTGCTACTTTTGCAGAAGTCTCATGGGAAATTTAATGGAGAATAAAAAAGCAAGGTCTCACTGCCAGCTCTGTACAACCTGTATGGCAGCTGCTCCTGTACATGAAAGGGTTACACATATAAGGTTGTGGCTTATATCACATAATGAGATTTGTCAAGAAATACTGAAGCTCCAGATGGACTCTGACTTCAGTAATTCACATATAGTGACTAGGCTTTTAACCACAGATTTTAGAGGGATCAGTTAATTTCTCCATGATTTTACCCAAAAAAAAAATTGGACAAAAATGTTTTATTTATCTAAAATATATTTTTAAAAATAAAATAGCCCATCTTTGCACATCAACAAAACCCAAGGCAGGATTTGAAATGAATCCTGGCTGTCTTTCTGCAAGGCTTATTCTGAAGATGGGGATCTGAATTTGCCCCTCTGGTTTCTCTGCAAAATTAATATTCATGTCAATCTCATTATTTCTTAATAATTCCTAAGGATTGTCACATCTGTTATTTTTAATTTTTTAAATGAAGATAGTTATGGTTTTACTGAAATAAAACCAAGATCCTAGTCAAACTTAACTTCCAGTTGTGGGATGTGTTTGTTTGTTCATTTGATTGCTGGTTTTGCATTTTATTGATGAGAGGGTTTTGAGGATGTTTATTAATGGACTGGGTTTTGTAGTCACATATGTTTAATTTAGTCTGCATGACTGAGTGGACATTGATAAGGCCTTTATATCTGCTCTGTTCCACATGTGTAGTGTAGCATTAGAAACAGTTCTCTACTTCTACAAATGTTGTAAGGTAATTAGAGATTTTCAGATATGGCAAGAACTGTGTAATGATCCTTGGCTGTCCACTCAACTAGTAGCCATGTAGCTAATAGGAAAAATAAAACAATTAAATTAAGAACAGAGGAGGCTACTCTCTTCTTTAAATATTCAAAGACAAGCAAGAAAGCTTGCAGAGAGAAACCTGAGGCATGGAGGTGGAAAAGACACCATCAGGACTGACACCTTTCTTATAAAACAAAGCAAAACAAACCAATGAATTAATCAATTAATCAGTCAAGATGTTACTCTGCAGAGAAATGCTAAGCCCAGAATTATTTCTCAAGGTTAGTCTCCCTCATGCCAATGATTTATCCGTGTATGTAAAATAGACCTGAATTTGAGTCTTCAACTTTTTTCCATCCTTTTGACAGCCAATGACTTATGCACATTAAACTAAAAGTTTAAGAACATGGCAATCACCATACAGGATCAGAATTCAGGCATTAGCTGCAGCACATGCTTTGCAAATGGAGGATTTATTTGCTTATATTTAGGCAAACTCTACATGGTTAAATAGTCTTGTTTGAAGTAAAGAAAAGCAGAGGAGGCGGTAATAGTCTAGAAAGATTAGAAGGAGGGAAAAAAACAATTGAAAAAAAAATCTTGCCCTTGGACTTTGATTAATTTCACTCATGATGTTAGCATTTATGATTGTAACATATATTAAGTTGTCCAGGGACATTTATTTATCCTACATATACCACCTAGGGAAGGGTTGCTTGTTTCAGGTTTTGTGTGTTTTCATCAAAATTTTGCAGCTTAGATTTACAATCATAATAAATAAAAATAAAGAAACTAAAAATAATAAATAATGGTAAAAAACCCAAACCTCTAATGAAACAAATGAAAGGGAGAAGATAAATATCAGGATACACATCATGTCTCAAAAGATACTAGTTTTTATAATCAGTTCTATAAGAGAGAAAGTGAAAGTTTCTAAATGCAATGGAAATTTTAGTATTTCAGTGTATGTTTTATCCCATACTGATTGATTTTTATCTCTGTGTACTGTTGAGGCCACAGCACACGCAGTCTTAATATTAAGCAGGTTTAATACTGCATAACTTTCGCCATCTAAAGAATTCTGCTCACAAACTTGTACACCTTTACACTTGTAAACTTGTTACACCTTTCATTGGTATGACCCTCAAGAAGATTGCTTAGTACTTCCTAAAATATTTGTCCCTGAGAGGTGGACAAATGGTCTCTGGAAGGGAAATCTTCCCCTCCCTTTTCATGGACTTGAATGGCCCTGCTGTGTGTGTGTGTGTACGTATATATAAGTATATATATTACTGAAGTTAACCAAAATCTGTCTTGCCCTGGTCATGCAGCCAAGGAAGAAAATCTCAGTTAAGAAAAGTTTGAATTCCAAATCATACTAAAAATTTATAGCAAAAACCAGAAAGTACGGACAGGTGCTACCATACTTCTGTCAAGGTCTAAAGACCAGGTACCTCAACTTATATATTTCTAGCTATGATTTATTTCTGAGTCTGTCCTCA
This sequence comes from Anomalospiza imberbis, assembly GCF_031753505.1. NCBI lineage: Eukaryota > Metazoa > Chordata > Aves > Passeriformes > Viduidae > Anomalospiza > Anomalospiza imberbis. The sequence continues at coordinate 5,604,032 of NC_089721.1, read as the reverse complement.
GAGGTTCAAGAGACAGTAAGCAAAGGCTGCTTATGTAAACAGTAGGCTGACTTCCCAACTTTGAAATTAGAAACTTCTTTCAGGCTCATCTGCCACTAGCGTGAAGCTCTCATTTGTGGAAACATGTCCATCTTTCCATGATTAATCTGATAGTCTCAAGTATTATCACGAACACACACTAACCCTTTCTATTTTCTTAAGAAGTGGGATACATCTGGAAGATTTGTTAAGATTCAAGCCGTCTCCACCAGGTTATTGATTATCATAAGAAAAGTCATTAGCATTATTGAATCCTCTTTGTTATGACAGTAATCAGCAGCTCCTTCCTGGATTACCGGGAGCATTTTTGAAAGGTTTATGGCTTACTACTGATGTAGATAAATGTTTTTAGAATCCATGGTTTTGCCTTTCATGAATAAAAAGGTGATTGAACAAAGACTGCATTCATCATTCTGTTTATCGCCCTGAAACAACAAGTGTAATTTATAAACCAATAATACTTTTTTGTAGTGTTATACACATGTTCTAAAAGAATGGATCAAATTAATGCAGGCCCAGAAAACAACGCCACCACAAGACTAATACATCTAAACCCTTGAGGGATTTGAAAGAATCCAACCAGCACGGTGACTGTGATAAGTGCTTTGTGGCTTGCTTTTTTTTCATTTTAATTTATTTCTTTTCCCCCCCTTATTTTAGAAATAAAATGATGAATATCTTATAACATTACAGCAATTCTCTTAATATTAACATAGGCAATAAATGCTTATCCGTAACTCCTATTTTCAGCAGTGACCCTTGGGGGTGTATGTGTATTAGAGAGTCTCTCTAAAGAGGTATATGGTTGCGTATAACTTTGTAGCTTGTCTGGATGTGTAGAAATATCTAGAAAAAAATGTAACTCCTTCTCTGCAATCCCCTGAGAAGCATTGCTAGGTACAACCTCCTGCTCTAGAAAAGGGGATTTTGTTTTCTGCTTAGCCCTTCTGGCAAGTTTCTGAGCTAGAAATTAGACTTGCTTCCTCTGTTTTGCAAAAAAAGGGATGAATAGGTCACCACTAAAAAGCATCCAATATATCTTGCACTTCCACATTGAACTTCAACCCTCAAGTAAGGAATTGTTAACTTACACATAACAGTCACTGAGGGCAGTCAAACCTCTGGAAGAAAGAGACTTCAGAGATGCAAAACCAGGAAGTTGCACCAGAACAGCCCAGGAATCCCTTATCCCAGAGCACAAGGTTCAGGGCATTTCTTCTGGCATCAAGAATTAAACTGCTCATGTTAGAATTACAATCTGTAACTTTTAAGGACTCTTCATCCAATTGCACATTTAATTATTCTCATTTCTTATAAATTAAATTCTTTTCCAGGGATGAAATGTATTCATTTATGTGTCTATTTGTTAGTTTCTGTGTGATGCTTTGGTTGGTAAGAAAGTCCCTGAGTAACTTATACTTTTGTTTGTGTAAAGAATTTCAGACAAAGATAAAGGCACTGTCTTGGTTTTGCCGAGGTGGTCGAACTAAACTGTTAATGCCTCAGTCTAAAAAACTGTTTCTCAGCCCATAAATGCTGTCTCACATCTCTCTTTGTTACAGATGGTAAATGTTGTATTTTATCTGCAGTATCATATGATATAGCTACATCCACCTCCTTAGTTACAAATATAGAACAGAAGCATATATTTAATATTTGTGCTTTTTTATAAGTTCCTATTTATATTTTTACCATCTGCAACTAGCAGACATTCCTTTTTGTTCATATTATATTTTAAAATAATTTTCTCTTTCATAATTGCCATTAGTCAACAGGGTTATTTTTTCACTTTTGTCATCTGATATCTATATTATTAAACTGGCAATCCTTAATTTTTACCATATATTTCCCTATTTCCCTTTTATATTGAAACCATACAAAGACTTAAAACTCAGATTTTAAGATCCTGTTTTAAATAAGATGAAAACATCATAAATCTTTGAAGTTTGACTACTAATGGACAATGTGGAATATGCTTATATAGTGAAAACGTTTTTATTTATATTTCAGATTTGAAATTTTGGCAAAAATTATTTTAATTTTTTCCCAGTATTGGGGTAGTTTTAAAAATAACTAGAAAGGTAACACCAAAAAAAAAATCAGTGTAAAAAGATCATAAGCTTTAGTGCCTAGAAGGCTGCTAATGCCAAGGTCAACAAATTAGGTTTTTAATAATCAGCTATATTAAGATCCTCCATTAAATTAATCGAAGTAAAACATTTTTTCTATTGTAAAACAGCATTGTCTTGGATTCTTCATTGAACATTTTTTCAGACATTGAGTAAGAGCTCTATAGTAACAATAACTGTTTTAAGATTTTTAAAATTTAGGTGCAAATTAAATACCTGAATTAGGTATCCTAAGTACCATTCTCAGATGCTTCCCTTAATGGATGCACAGCTAAAGGTTGTGTTCCTTTCATAACTTTTTGTAAAGGGATTTGTCATAATAAGGAGCCTACAGGCTGGCTTTAATTTTTAAGTATGTGCCACTTGATTGTCATAGTACCATTTTCCCTCATTTATGTTGTTTTAAAACCCTCTTGATAATCCTAGAAAATCTATTAATTGCTAATGCTATCCTGTGTAATGAGATTACCCTAAGAAGTGTTTTGAGAGAATAAGAGGCAGCAAAAAGGCGTTCAAAAATATATCTCAGAAGGTTCTTCCAAATCTGTGGCAAAAAATGTAAGATTTCCCCAATTCAAGTTAATCAAACCAGTTCTGGCTAACAGAGGGCAATTATCAATTAAACTAATTTTGTTGCATCAATATCTCCCTCTTTCATGATGAATTAGATTAAGATATGCCCATCTACTAAGATTCAAATACAAAGTCTGTCCATTGCCAGTAATGAAGATCCTGTTTATCCCCCTAGCAAAAAAATATTGTGTTTTCCTGATCCATTCTGAAATCCTTGAGAATACAGTCATATTTTAGAAGGCATATAAAGACTATGCAGCACAAAAAATGTTAATTTAATATTTGGAGTTTTAGATATTTTTGAGGTCAAGTGAAGACTTGTCCTCTCCAAAGACATATGGGGAATTATTCACCTCATCAACGTTCACAGGATAAAATTTTCTAGCATCTCAGAAATAGTTGCCCTGGCTCCAGTTTTAGAAAATGGAGAGAAAATGACATATGTACAGGGTAATTCACTCAATGAGAGTTCACTCAAAAGAGCTGTCCTGTACATTTCTGTCATTCTCATCATTGCTCAGAACTTAAACAGTTAGTTCTGACCAGTCCTTATTTTTGGACAGTTAAACTAGATAAGATCAACACCATCTCCAACAATTATGCCTTTCCTAATAACATAATGCAATTCTTTTCCTCTATTGAAGCATATATGCCTAAGAGTCTGAAAGTGCACCAAATAATTACATTTTGAAACTCCTTGCTTCAGGATGCAGCAGTTATTGCAATTTTATATGTATTACAGAAATGATTGGATATGGTCATGGAAGAGAAATTCAATGAAATCTGTTAGATGCAAAGAAACAAGCTCTAGGGAAGAAAATGGAGGGGGCACTGTTTGGGGTTTTTTTCTTTTTTTTTTTTTGTGTGTGTTTTGCTTTTTGTTTAGTTGGTTTTTCAGTTGTAGGTGTTTTTTTTTTTTTTTTTGTTTTGTTTTGATATTTTTTCTAAAAATCATTTCAGTGATAAGAAATTTCTGCACAATATCAAAAAATATACTTGTCTTCTAATTAGGGTTTTTCTTGGGACATGATTGCATGAGTGAGAAGGAAGACTATGCTAAAGCAGTTGCTTGGTCTGTTCCAATTTTTATATTTTAAGTTCAGGTAAGGTTAAAGTAGTGCTAATAATTTTAAATTAGAATTCATAGGCCAGTGTTTTTACATGAGTTTGAGAAAGTAAAAGCACTTTCTGTATCCTTCATCACTGGGAACCAGAAGGTGAAACTAATTTTTGATTGACCAAGGTGCCAAAAGTACAGTACACAAGACTGTTTAAAATGTGACAGTCTTTACTTCAGAAAATAAAAAATACAGCAGTAAAAATCAGTGAAAGCCTTATTCAAAACCTGGTTTTATTTTCTATTTCAGAGATTTTAAAGGACATCATAATTTCCAATCATTTGGGATAGCCCAAGACAAAATCAACAAAATTTGCACAATTAGCATGAGATAAAGATTTGCTCCAGTATAGGACTTGGTCAAATAAGAGAATAATCAAGCCCTGATAAAAGTATTTTAAAACAAGAATTATTATTTAAAAAGAGAAAGAAAAAAAAAAAGAAAGAAAATAATCTGAAATTTGTTTTCATTCTACTGTAAAATAAAACTTCTTGATTTATTACTAACCCCCCTCCCTCCAAAAAAAAAAAAAAAATCAAACCCACAACAAACAAACCACCAAAAAGCAATCAAAGAGAAATAAAAGATGAAGTATGCAATCCTAAATTATCCAATTGCTCAGGACTAAGGATAGTTGCTTACATGGAAGACATTACTTTTTGGATCAAATTCTCTTGCTGTTTCTTGTCACTGGCATAAATAACTTTTCTTCTTGTTGAAGATGTTCAATTGCATTGAACATCTATATGCACTTATTTTTGCTTCATAAACTCATATGTTGAATGCCATTTTTTTCTCTAGACAATACCATGGACACTGCTCCATTTTATGCTATGGTACTTTGTCAGTAGATGTGCAGTACAAATAATAACCTGATACTATGTATTACATATAAAGATATTTATTTAAATGTGGATAGATCTTGCCATTGAATCAACCTTTTGTACAATACTAATCAACCAAATTTCTGAGCATATGTTCACATATCTTCAATCCATTAGTCAAAAGCAACACGTATGAATAAGGAGAGGAAGTGTAAAAAAGAATATGGAGTAATTTGCTTTCTGTTCTTTTGGTAAGTTAGTGAGACTGCAGTTTATTTCATGTTTTTGCTGTGCCTGTATCACCAAATAAATGTTGATGTGATCTGGTTAGTCAGATGAGCAATGCATTTAATCATAGATCTTGAAGTTGAAAACTCTGAAGTACACACTACTTTAACCACATCTTTACATTCCATTGACATTAAGATATTTTAGACCCACTGTGAATTAAAGGATATACAGAAACAGTTTTCTTTAAAATCAAAAAAGCAAGTAAATTCTTATGTACTTGTGACTACCTGGGAAAATGAGTACTTATTTTCAAGGATTAATATGTTTTGGTTTTGGTTTGTTTGTTTGCTTATAAATCTTATTTTCAGCTGTTTCTGCTGCATTTTAAATCCTGTCTCACTTGCTCAATAAAGTTTACTGCTTCGTCTACATATATGATTATTAGTTTTGTTAACTTTTAGTCCATTATGAATCTTATCCAAGGATATTTAAATCAGTTGGGTTTGGAAAAAAATAGTTTTTTCCCTGCACAACTGAAAGGAATTCCCCTTGCCACCAAATATTTGAATGTAAAGTATCATCAGTGATTGAGTTACAGGATCATATCTCTTTTAAACTTAATTTTGAAGAAAATATGTTTCAGCAAATTTACAAACTCCCATCCCTACAACACCGGCACAAACTTCAGATTTTTAAGGTGAGTCAGAATGAAGTTAGAAAAGCATTTATTCTTTCTAAACTTTATGCAACCAGTTTACCCATTAAGTAAATTACAAGAAGTTCAGGAAATTCTCTGAATTCTCATGTGAATGAAACACCCAGCAGAAAGCTTTCACTTGCATAAACTTTATGCTTAGAAATGCATATATATTTTTAAGTGAATAAAAGAAAAAGAGGAGCAGCTTTTTTTTTTCAATGAGAGCTATTAATATTCTATGTCTTGCTGAAGAGCTGCTTCCTTTTCTCTTTCTTCTTGACACCAGAGAGGCTATTAGCTCTTTATTTTTATGTCTCCCTTTTCCTGACCCCTACCGTGCCCCACAACCCAAATAATAACAACAACAACTTCAATCTGCCTCTCCCTGGTTGGGACACTGTACTTGCTATCTTTCCACTTTATTAACTTAAGCATTAGCTTTTTGAAGCGAGTAAAATTACAAATGACATGTAATCCTAGCTGGGTGGCAGAGGGCTGCTTTCTGAGGCCATGATTGACTGAGGTGAACAGGGAAAGGGAAAAATTTGTTCTGAGGGTTGCAAAGTGCCAAGCGATATGTCATGGCCTCTGGCAACAAGATCAGCATTGTATTTATAATCAGTGCAACATGCTGAGAGGGCAAATTAAGCTGCAGGAAGCCCAGCTGTGGCAGTGACATAAGGGGCCATACTTTACTCCATATCCTTTCACAGATGTTAACTTGTGCTGGAGCCACAGCTCCAGCAATGGATTTTGGGTCTCACAGAACGCAGGCTCTGCTCACAGATGAGGAATCACTCTTTCACAGCCCATGTGGCGTGGATCCTTGTATTTCACCAAGCCATTTAGTTCTATAAATCCCAATGGCTGTCTACGCTTATGAAAACTGCTCCAAAAGAGGTTGATAGACCCCACTGTAAATTAGGTTCTTTCTCCAAGTTGGGCCATAGTAATAAAATGAAGGCTAGTACGAGGTCAGACCCAATAAAGCAAATGTCAAAATTATGTCAGCAGGAAAATATGGGATGGACACATCTTCAGGACTTCAGAGATAAATATCTGCTAGTGATGCACTGCAGGGTCAGTGACTGGATCACAGGCTTTGAAAAAAGGAGCACAGATTTTCTGTACAAGCCCCATTCTTGCAGCTGTACTGGGATGAGCCTGAAATTTGGATACACCGTCCATTTGTGGTGATTCTGCTGTGCAATACAGCATAAATTTTAAACCCTTTGCTGTCTTTTAATCTCCACTTCAAAACCTGAGAGAAAGGGAAGTTTTAGTGTTATCCAATGCTGTTAGTACCAGGAAAAAGGGAGGCCAGAGCTCCAATAAATCTTAAGGGAACAAAGCAAAGGAAACCTATGTTTACCCAAACCTAGAAACTTGTATGTCAGTGGTATCTGCATGTGAAGTGACCTTAAAACTCTTTGAAAATCTTACACCTCAAAGAGATTCTTCAACTTAACCAAAACACATTCAGGTTGGTTAATTTTACATCAATGAGTTACGATCAAAGTTCTTTTAGCTGAGATTAGAAATATTGAAGCTTGAGATATGAGCCCCAAACTGCATGAAATCCTGCCTCTCTGAGGAGATTTGGTGTTGGATACACTGTTTAAAATATCAGTTTCACCACTTGCTTGTAAAAAGAGAAAAAAAGATATGAGGAGTATAGAAAAACTGTATTTGAAAAAAGACAATAACCAGATATGCTTAAAATATTATGCAGGTGACACAAACTACACAAATAGTTTAAAAAAATAAAATTAAAATAAAATATAAAAGTATGAATTTATTAATGGAAATAAATTATCAAAAAATAACTCAAGTTTTACTTAGATGAAGTTACAATCCAGTCTGGGAGTTGTTTTATTTGTCATGGTTCAGGCATGATGTTAGCATGTAAAAAATATGTTTTTTTCTCCTGATATTAAGGCTCTCCAAATAATGATAGTCAATCTGATAAGAATTGAAGTGTTATTAATACTTATTATATTATTGGTTTTAGTGAAAATAAACAAAATTTATTTAAAAACTTTTCAAGCAAATTGCAAAATTTTATTCTTTCAAGAGCATTAGTGAAACACCCCCAAGTTATATAAATTACAGATTTCAGAGGGAAAAAAGTGTAACTACCAACCTTTTTTGCACAGAAGAGTACATTCTGACTTTTCTTGTGCAAATATCTGATTTTGATTCAGCCATTTACCTCTGTATATTCTTGAGACTTAATCTTATGTAAGTGAAGTGGAGATTGGTGGCTGTCTCTGCCACAATGACCCCAAAATGATTGAGTTTAAAATTGCTGTTGACAGGATGAAAAATGCCAGCCAAACCTTCCCATTACAATGTTCCTAGAGTCTTTAGTGGCTTTTAATTTGTATCTTGCAAATTTCCTAAATTCTATAGAAATTCCACTGAATTTGTAGCCGTCAACTTGCTGTAAATCAAATTTTCGTGTTCTGCAGTATGTACATTTTTGAGGCTCCAGGATATGGCATAATACTTGAACCCATCCACACTTCCTTTTTGTTTTATCATTTGTCTCACAAGGACTTCCTGAACCTCTATTCAAGTATCTGAAACATTTACACCAAACTAACTTAAGCATGGCTCATTGTTGAAGGTGTCGGGGGGTGTATTTCCTTCAAGCATTGTTGAAGGTGTCAGGGTGTATTTCCTTAAAGCATTCATGACACTACACCTTGGCTTCACCAAATTCTAATTGTTCAGATTCTAATTTATCTGCTTCCCATGCACTCTCTGGGATCAGAATGCACCTGGAAGTTTAATCATATCTGAATTTCAATAACTTAGGTAAGGCAATGATGTCTTGCATCTCAAGCACTTCAAAAAAGTAAAGAACTTGTTTTGTCACAGACATCGATTAACTTATTCAGATGACATTTAGCTATCAACTAAAGTATTTATATAGCTTCTATTACTGGATAGATTTAGATATTAATCTCTACAACATTTCTAAGATGATCTAAAAAGCTGTGGCCTAGATTTATTCCAACTAATTTTATTGAATCATGGAATTGTAGAATATGCTGACTTGGAAGGTACCAATCAAGATCATTGAGCCCAACTCCTGTCCCTGCACAGGACATCCCAAAAGTCACACCCTGTGCCGGAGAGCATTGTTCAAACACTTCTTGAGTTCCAACAGGCTTGGTGCTGCAATCACTTTCCTGGGAAGCCTATTCCAGGGAGCAACCACCCCCTGGGTATAGAACCTTTTCCTGATATCCAACCTAAGCCTCCCCTGACTCAGACTCAGGCTGTCTCCTGAAGTTCTGTCATTGGTCACCACAGAAAAAAGATCAGTGCCAGCCCCTTTGCTTCCCCTTGTGATTTTGAAGACCACAATGAGGTCTCCTCTCAGTCTCCTCTTTTCCAGGCTGAAAAAACCCAAGTGGTCTCAGCTGCTCCTCGTATGGCTTCCCCTCAAGACCCTTCACCATCCTTGTGAGTCTATGCATTTAGTCAAGACACTAAAACAAAAGTGTAGCCACCTTGGGCTCTATCTTCAGCACAGAGCAAGAACAAGTGTTTCCAGACAGCTCTGTAGCTCAGAGATGGAGTAAATCTCTCTCTGTACTTACCTTTTTTCTCCTACTGGGAGAAAAAATAAGCTACTAATTACAGCAGTAATAATAATTGTAATTATGCAATAGGGCAGATTTTTCTGGACTGAGATGACATGCCTAAGAAATGCATGGCACAGCTCAAGGTGAAAATAACCCCACCTAACACTTTGTATGTTTGTTATCTTCTGCTCTGGTTTCCTATTCTCACACTATTCTACTGAGTCTGTGTTTATTTTTTAAGTTGTATTGGATTCTTCAGGAACTGAAACTGAACAGTATTTAAAGCCGTGAAGAGAGTTTTTCCATATGATATTGTCTGTTTTGAGACATTTCATAATAGTCCACAACATTGTTCCATAAATAAATCAAAAACAAATGAATATCATTCAATACACTTTTATCTCAATTTTTAGAATAAATTCAATAAATATATCCATATTAAAAATCTATTAGGAAATGGTAAAGAGTGATGTTGTACAAATATTAACATGACTATATATACCAAAAAAAGGATAACAATCAACATACTAAAAAATTCTAAAGGAGGATATTTATTGATGGAAATGTGTTTTGACCAATATTATTTATTTTAAATAATGCCCCTTATTTGAAAAACTGAAATGAAGTAGTCAACTTAAACTGATATTTCCATTTCAAAATGACCTTCAAGAAAAGCCATACATTTTTCAAATACAATAAAAATAGTTGTAAAAATGTTGACACACATTCCCCTTGGATTGTTTAATTTTAAGGATTTTTTGACATTTTTATTTTTACAGTTCCTCTCTGAATAATTCAATGTTTATTCATTCAGTGATAATATTTAAGTTGTGCCATGTCTTGGAATGGAGAATAATTTTTCAGTGAAGGCATTTTTGCATAAAAGAAGAAAAGACAAACAACTTTTTCATTTTTTGGGGGAGGAAGTATGTTTAAAGGAGAAATCATTGAATCAGGAGGCTAAGTTATGTAAAGGAGACCAGGATTTCTCTTATATTTTGACAAACTATTGAGAGTTGAAGTATATTTTATCATACTAAGGACTGGTTTTGATATTGACCATGCAGGCCATGAATGTTAATGTTAATATTATCAATAGATATGTTCTCATGACAGCTTCAAATTTTTATTTTACTTTATTTTTTAAATAACATAATTGTTAAGGAATCAGAACTGCTCCTGAAGCCCACCACATCAAGGGACTTTTGATTAATTTTAGCAGTTCAAAGAAATATGTGTATTTATTAATTGTTGAAGTATATCAGAGGTGATGGATTAATTTTGGACAATTAATTTAGTCATTGGAAAACAACAATATTTTTTAATATTACTGATATAAATTACTGATAAACCTGTGTGCTGGTGGGTTTTTTTTCCCTTTTAAAAGAGCACTTTTACTCGTTTAGGTGCAAAATTAGACACTTAGTTTCAGTTTAGCCACAAAAAAAATGATATAAGAAGCTATGGCAAGCTCCACATATATGTGTAGACATTATATAATGATTTTATCCATAGTCCAGAGTTAAGCTGTAGAATGTAGTGTATGAAAAGTGCATGCATAAATAGAAAATGAAGACAAAAAGAAATTGAAGGAAGAAAATTCTAAGGAGACGTGTGTTACAGAGATGCCACTTATGAGTCAGAAAGTTGCTGTGCACATGAACAACTGGTGAATGCAAGAACATATCAAGAAAATGTTTGTCCTAATATTATTTGCCCCTCTAGGCATCTGCAATTGGTCATTGATGGGAGCAGGACACTGGGCTAGACATGTCTTGGTGTTACCTGGCTTCTCCTCTGCTCATTCTTCTGCTCACTGCTTGAAGGGATCAGAGATTAGACCTTTGCTCGTTCACACCTTGGCCCCTCTGCTGTGACTGCCCACAGAGGTCTCAATTAACAGCAATTTCAGGGATAATTTGAGTGATGGGCTCCCTGATGGCTGAATTCTCTACAGATCAAAGTCATCACAGCTCCATTAACTACAACACAGCAATGCCAATTTAGACCAGAAGGGAATAAAGCCCAGAGTTATTGAAACAGATCTGTAATCACTGCATTCATTTTCAATAGGGTAGCAAGAAGCCATTGAGAACAGAGAACAACATTTATTATCAGTTGTGCAGGAAGAGGTTGAGAGCTGAAGCCTTGAGCAGAAATGACATTGTCTTCAACTTATTCAAATGACAAAGAACCATAATGGGAGTGAAGGAGGTTCATGAAGAATAGATGGATTTCTGTAAAGTTTGTTTTAAATAAACAAGCAAATTTTATTAAGATTAAAAGACTATTTTTTTGTATTCCATCATAGCTAAGACTGACTACATTTGGATGAAGGAAAATGGGTGACCAATTAGCTCAAATACTGTATAGTAATTTTTTTGGTAATATTTCCTGATACACTTTTTAAAATTTCTTCTTTGAAATGCATTTTCACTTTTCAATAAGAAATAAATACAGCAAATAGCAAGTTGTATGTGTTGTTTTTTTTTTTCTTGCTTGAAAAATAATGCTGAAGGAATTGTTTTGCAGTTGAAAATTAATGTAACCTATTATGTCCAGGAAATTTCTTCAATACATTACTTGCCAAATTCCTCGCAAAGAAAATTATTTTAATTTATCTCATTTTTCACAACTGAGCCAATGATTGTTTAACCTAAAGTGCCATTGTGACTAAGTAGAGAAATATCAGGGTTCTTGGTCATTTCGTTGAAGCTCAGCTATTTAAGTCCATTAGGTTAGCGCTGAGAAACACAGAAACTGCCACTTCAGAACAAAAAGTCCTAGAGAAGATAACAGGGAATGAAAACATTTCATTTGGCTTTTTTTGCACTGCTTTAGAACACTAAATAGAAAAGTATATATTTTCTATAAAACTCGCAAAGATGGATAAAAATGAGATATAGAAAGGTTATAATTTTCAATTAAATGTTATAAATGTTTGGAGTTAATTTTTTGCACATTTATATGTTTTCTAGACCTTATATAAAACCATTATTTCTTTATTTTTATATCCTTGTCATGAAGGTCTTGCAATCCATAAGTGAAATTGTGTCCTTTACGTTGACTCTGGAAAACCTAAAGTATTTTTGATTTAATGTACCTCATTAGTATTTTGAAATTTCTCTTGAGGACTTAGATAAATGTTTTCTGCTAAGTCTTGTGGCTGAGGTCCTGCTGTAGGTACTCATGCTTGCAGGTACTCGTGCTTTCAGCTGCTCCACTCAAACCAATAACTCAGAGCTACAGCTCAAGTCAATCGACCATTTGGGCCTGCAATTTCTGTCAATACTCTGAAATTCACTGATGGAAATTTAAATCTCCCACCAAGATTGTTATAAAACCATTCAACCTTTCATCTGTTGTTTTATGATAAAAATTCAAAAGCACATATTTTAAGAATAGCACTGTAGATCCCCCAAAACAGAGGTAGATTTCCTTTGGAGCTGCCTTTTGCCAAGCCGACTAGAAGTTACTTTACTTGAAGTGACAGAATTATATTAATCTTTCAAAAACTTTGGAATTGAGAAACCATAACATTTTCTTGATTTCTATCTGAAGAGGGACATATTTTTCTTGCGGTTTTAAATTAATGTTTAAAACTCAAAGTGATAAGAACAGGAAAAACCTCAAAAAAACCCTTGGTACTGAAAAGAAACAGTTTCACTTCATCCAGTTAAATGTTTAGATTAATTCTAAAAGCAATGAATAATGAGTTCCACCTTTTCTTGCAACTTAGCATGGAAAAAAATTCTGAATGGCAGCTTCAAAATATTTGCAAGGCTATTTCTTATGCATATTAAAACCTGAAAAAAAAAAAAAAAAGAAGTCTGAGTACCACTGGCACTAGAGTTATTTAATGAGTGTCATAACAATGTTAAACTCAGATATGACAAGAAAATTATTCCAAGAGGGGGTGAAAAAGCCATTTTCAGTTTTACAAAAGGATTTTAGGTGTCTGAGACATTTATTGGTGTATGATAGATCAACCTCAGTGTTATGAACAGATTCCTTTGCTAATCTGTGGGGAATACCAGTATGAAGGACTTGAGCTTGTTCTACTTGGGCTTGTTCTGAACACCAATTTGTCTACAGGCCTCATATGTCATCTGGAAAGAGGGAAGATAATACAGGTCACAATTCTTTTGTTTCTTCTTATCATTAGTTGCAGTTAACTTTTTTTTTTTTTTTGTTACCAATTGAAATAAAGCAATAAATAATAGTATATTAACCACATGAAATTCATAAAAATGAAGGTATTTTCTCTTGTCCTTCTGGAAATAAACAGGAAGATTTTAGATTATATGTAAGAGAAATATGAGACAAAGAAGGGAAGAAAGCCCAAGACATGAGAAAAAGAAAGAGGGAGAAAGAAGCAAATATACCTAAACATTTGATGCAGACTTTCAAGGCCAAAAAAGAATTTAACAGCTTTTCAGAACAGAAACTATGATGAAATATGATCTTTAACCACACTAAGTCTTAGGGGTGCCTTTTTACAATAAGAACAAGAAAATGCAAATGAATTTAAGTCAGATGAAAATCTTTGATTATACAATGCATTAGTCAGGTCCACATTTAGATTACAGTGATCAGTTCTGGTCATCACATTACAACATAAAATATTGAAACACTTGACAAGGTAAAGAGACAGGAGATGAGTTTGATCTTGGGCTGTGATTATATTGTATTAATGACTTCCTATCATATTACTGGCTTCTCCACCTTATCAAGAAACACCACTTCAAGAAGCCAGTGAAAGGAAGCAGAGTTTTAGAAATTGTTTTATTATTTCTATTATTATTATTGTTATTTTTTTTCTACTATAACTGCATTTTTAACATTCCTTTTAATAAACTATATATCATCCTTTTTTAAATGAAAGGACATTAAATCAGTTTGCACATTTCAAATGGGACACTGTGATTCACTGATCAATACAGCTAAATAAGGGCAGAGCATTACATATGCAAGATATTCAGTAAAAAATATCTCATCCTGAATCCCAAGAAGAAGGACCCATGTACAAACAAAATAGGAGACAGCTTTTAAAAATGAAGACAGTGTGCCAAGAAGATAATTCCATACTGTGATAGGGTTATATTGAATGATTTGGTTACTGAAGTCTAGCTTAGCTACACTGTGGAATGTGTAGTGGCTAATCTGTTTTTATCTGTGACCCTGCTGCATTATGATTCCTCTGATATCACCTAGCAAGAGAAAAGGAGTGGAACATGGGGCAAGGTACACTATAAGCCAAAGGTAGCCAAAAAAAATTTTAGTGCCATAAGTTTGTTTTTTTTTTTTTTACTGCTGATAGGATTGTGTGACCCTATAAGAGAAAAAAAAAAAGCCACATGGGTCAGTCTTAGCAGAAGGAAGATGTTAAACCCACCTTTGAAATTCTGCCCTATATTAAAGCTCATTGTGCTGTGGTTCTCCTTACCATGGATTCTCTGAGTAAGAAAAACCTCAGGTCTAAACCAGAAAATTAACATTCAGAGCCTTCAAATCCATTGCCCTACAATCTCTTGCTCCTTTTTAGCTGTTAACCTTTCAATACGATCTTTATAGAACTTTTGTTTATGTACTTAGACACAAATATGGTGGTCAGAGAAATAAATAAAAACAAAGGGACTTACTTGATTACACTCTTCCTGTAACAAGGAAATTTGGATTAATATTTTTCCTGGGAAAATAGTACTTGAAAAGTTGTAGGGAACTGAGAAATCAAAGCTCTGACTTGGCCAAAGGGGACCTCAGCAATGTATCTTTCCCCTCACATCCACCAATAGAAGGGTTAGAAACTACTATTATAGTTAAAACAATCAAGACCTGAAAAGTGACAGTGTTGCATTGGGCATTTTCCTCATGTATTAAACTCTTCCCATTATTAACCTGCTTCTACTTTGCTTTTTCCTTGTTATTCTCTACTTTGCTATTTCCCTTGTTTGATGAAAGGGAGTTATATTCTTTTGCCTCCAACAGGAAACTTGAGTTGTAGCCTTTAAAGAGAAACAGAGATTTTCTTCAAGAAAACTTTTGCCAAGTAACATGCTTCCCATTCTTCTTGAGGCAGTTTACCAAAATAATTTGTAGCTCCATTGTTTAAATAAGATACAAAGCTTTCATGCTGGGAAACATAAAATACACAAAGGTTAATGTTAATCTTATGGGTATCAGTCTCTGTTCAATAGGCAATGGAAAAGCCTATTGAAAAATAACCTCCAGAGGGTGATTTGGAATGCTGTCTGGACTCTGAATTGTTCCATAGGGAGATGTAGCTCTCACCATCATCGTATTAAGAAGACTGGGAATTAACATTGCTAGTCTATGTGAATAGCCTATGTCATCCCCAGAAATGGGCAGACAAAGAAAGAAAAAGGACAAGAATAGGAAAACAAAATTGAGGAAAAAAGCCTAAAGAGAAAACCCACCTGTTTCCTGTGACACATATTACGACCAAATGGATACAGCAATCCTTCTCCCTATGCCTTATGTTCAAAGATACATGGATTGCAAAGTCAAGCACTTAAACATGAGTAAATTCCTGACACAGATCATCTCCAGATGATTTACCTAACTGAAATACATCCTGTAGCAGTGAAGAGTTGTATTTTCTAAAACCACCTGAGGAACTAGGATATATACTGGCTAAAGTTAATTTCTCCTTAGTTCTGAAAGTCATAGCTCAGGATGCAGTGACATCACACACAATGGTCACTGAGAAAATGAACCACGAATGGAAAGCTGTCTTACTCACAGGGGTCAATCCCTTACAGCCAAAAGATTATCCCTGTCATGGAAATAACGGTGCACCAGAACATATTTATCAAGGGGTTAAGAGTGTTTTAGCCTTCTACATGGGAACCCTCCATTTTGAACAAGGTGAAAAATCTCATCTGTTTTGCATCTCAATCAGATATCAATGCACTCAGCATCAGTGAAGTCAGTGCATTACATCCTTTGTTTATTATAACTGGACATAGACAATTACTTTATTTTCCTTATTTTATTATTATTTTGATCTTTGTACATTAGAGTCACGACTGTAGTCATTGTTCATTTTCTTGTTTTTTATCTCCTTCACACTGAATCCCATTGGAGTTTTACAATAACCATGGGGAAAAAAAACCCAAAACAAACCAACAACATAATCTGGAAATATCATATTTCATATATTATTTCTGAGGTAGATATATTTTGAGGTTCTTTTCTGGGAAAAATCATAATTCATAATTTTACCCTGGAAAGAGGAAAAAATTCCTACAAAGGTAGAAAAACAATAGGCAGCAAGCAGTACAGTGAATGTTTAAATTCCTTTTCATGCATAATAATTCTTTCATATTTAATTTATTGTCATCTCTGTGTTTTTAAGGTATATAGGACTAGGCTGCAAAAGCAGTATCTGAACTGACAGAAAAGTATGTTAATGGGAAAGGTAAACATTCCCAATTGTCCTGCTGATGATTTCTGCACTTGCATATGGGATTGGAGCAGCTACTCAGCCAGTATCACACCAGTGAGGAGCCTCCTGATGCCAGCCTAAACTTGCTCTTCACACAAAGAAAGCTGTTCAAGCGCAAAGCAGCCACTAAACTCCATGAGGTAACTTTCTGCCTCAGAGTGGCAAGCAACAGGAAATGATCAAGCCCATCCAACCTCCCATGATTTCTGCATCTCCTTCCCAGGCAGTACAGCACAATGCTGCCCCTCAAAGTGGAAAGGTACAGGTCCCTGCAGTTTTGAGGCAGCCCATGGTACCTAGGTTCAGTCTGTGTGAGCCGTCTCCTGTTGCTTTATTTCTGTCATGTGTCCCACTGCAGGCATTTGACTCAGGCACAGGTGCTGCAAGGCACAACTGGATAGAATACAATCCAATAAAACAACAAAACAAACTGAAGAATACAACAGGGGGAGAATAAACATCCCATGGAACTTGTGCCAAGGTTACATGTTTAACAATTTTCCACTTTATTGTCAATTATTTGAATCTCATAGAGTGAGGGCAGACATTTTTATAGCACTTTCTGTTTAGCATTGGACATTTGAAGTGGCACAGCAGAAAGGAAGGTGAGTGTTTCGCTATAAATTGTGTTTTGCAATATGAAAGCTGCATAATAATGAATGATATAAGTTTTTTTTTCAATTTCCATTTTTCTTCCTTACCCAAGAAAGGACCAAATCATTCTGAAAACACATTAGAAGTCAATGACAAAGTAATAGAAAATGCTGACATTTGGAAATATCTTTCTGAGAAAGTTCTCTAAGTGCTAGTTTTCAGAATCTATTCCACCCATGTAGATAAACCTGGAGGCAAGGAGCACAGGTGATGTCCTTCATACTGATTGAAAAATCGAATCTCATTAATATGAAAAGACCAGTGGCTAAATATTTTTTTCATCACCAGAATGCTAGTATTCTTTCAGACTGTTATTATTATTATTATTATTTTTATAATAACTATCAGTGATATCTTCACATTTACACAGTGCCTTTTCACTCAGAAGTTCCCAGTGCCTGGACACCAAAAATCACTTCCCTAATCATGGAGATACAGCCTTGATTTTCATCTGTGACCTGTGATTCTGCACAGCAAACAAGGAGACAAATCTCATGAATACTAAAGCATCTTGTGCAATTCAATTTGCTCATGTGAGCAAAATCTTCAGTTTCAAGCTTTTGTACAGAGTGGAACAGCACAGCCTAACTTGGAGTACAGAAACTTCATGGCAGCAATGGGGAATCTTCCCTGACAAAAAGTTAAGTATGCATTTAAATATATCTACCTAGGCTGAGTTTTACTAAGAAAAATTGAGCTGATGAGTCATTCATGTGTCTTCCCCATGTATTGGAATGAGGGAAGAATTAGCCTAAGGCAAATATTTATGAGATTTGGCATGAGCAACTCACTACAGTCTCCACTGTATGTATAGGAAAGCAAACAAAATTAATTATTCACACATCTTTTAACACTATAAAATCAGGTGAACTGGATCTTACCTCAGTCAGCATTATAATGTTCAGATCCCCTGTTTTAATGACTGCAGATCATATATAGAACACTTTACATGGATACACACACATACATGCATGCCCATGAGTGTGCACATGTCTATTTATGCAAATATTTACAATGATTGTAAAGAGCTGTGCTGAACATATTTCAGAAAGTACTTGAGAAGACTGCTTCACAAAGATGACTAAATTTGGAAAAACTGAAACTTGTCCCAGGTTTCCTGTATGGTGAAAAAACATATGCAAACAATTGATTAATGAGGAATAAATGGAAGGAAAATGAAAAAAAAAAAAAAAAAAGAAAAAAACAACAAACAAACAAGAAAACAAACCATAAAGTGACAAGGAAAATAAATATTTGTATTTACAGATATCCGTTTTTTAGCCAGGTATAATTGTTTGTGCTGAGGTATTAAGCACAAACAGCTGAAGTGAATGTGTAACCTTTTCAGAACTTATATTTTATAATAAAGGGGGTTTTCTTTTTTTTTTTTATTGCTATTTGTAAAAGGGCTGTTGCCATTGCTCAAGGAAAAGTATGTACTTTACGAAAGGAAAACTCCAGCACAATAAGGAACTTGAAACTGAGTGTTGTTTCCACTGAACTCTGAACTTGAAGTTTTACACTGAAATGGCTGTAGTGGTCACATGAAGACCCCATTTTGTAGAAATATTAGGACACAGGAAGAAACACTGAAAACACCTTTGTGCCTGAAGGAAGAGGGCAAGATACATGCAGGTCTGCTCTCTTTGGAGAAAAAAGAAATAAAGCATAAAGAGGAGTAAAAGTACTTACTTTGCCAAAATAATGCACAACTTAAAAATGTATTTTAAAAGAGAAAGCTGAATCTTCTGAATTTTTTGCTGTTAGAAAATATTTCCAATATATATTTCTAATTTGGAGATTTATTTTACAGATATAGGTACAGCTACACATAGAAGCACACATCTTTAGCAGAAAAGTAGAAAAAAAAAGTATCTGATTAAGTTAGTAATCATCTCCTAAAGTTATTTTTTTAACATGATGTAGATCAATGGACAATTCTTATACGAACAATTTTTAATTGTTTAGAAATCACTTTTTTTAAGAAAACATCACCCACAGCAAGACTGGGGAAAGGAATTGGGAACAGTGAGGCTAAAGTGAGATGCAGGATGGTAATTATGGGTATATTTGTATAATAAACTGACACAGCCTTTTTGAGGCTTCCCTAAGTAGTCTGCCTGAATCTCCAATGTGAGCCCACAGTAATCCAAACAGGCCAACAGTTCAAAACATTTTTATAATATACCTGTACTACTAATGCAAGTATATCCAGGATGGCTCTTAGGCCTTGATGTCAACAAGATTGGAAAAAAACATCATATGAAAGGTTCCATAATGCTTCAGAGCAGGGTGTAATGATGACACTGCTTACTGAGATGGAATTCCATGGAGAAAACTGTCCCATAAGCATTAAACTAAGTTAACATGTTTGTGTATCTATCACTGTTTAATTTTGCTATAGCTGGCTTAGAATTCAGGACTGTTCTACTGATGCAGCAGAAGTGGGAAGAGCTCATGGCTTCATCATGACCTGGACCAAGCCACTCAAGAAAAAGCCTTTATGTGAGATTTGGAATGAGAAATAATCCATATTGCAGGGGAAGTGATAGAGACCCACGGCTTCCAGAGATTCATCAGTTTTCTAACAGACTTCTCCACAGTAAGTACAAATACTTGTGGTTAAGGATAGGTAGAAGATGAAGAAAAATGGAGGCTTGGAGCCTTGTGCTTTTTTGGTGTTCAGAGAAAGCTGAGAAGGAGAAGGGTGAAAAAAACAAGAGATGCAGAATCTACAGAAAGCAAGAAACTGATTTGAAAAAAAAAGTTTTTTGCCAGAATGGGGCATTTGCTGATCAGCTCATGTCAAGATTAAACACAACAACCACAGAGAGCACTCAGGGCTGAGGGAAGAGTGGTTGGAAAAAAAAGCAGCAGAAAAGGACCTGGGGCTGCTGGTCAACAGTGGCTGAACATGAATTGCTTGTGCCCAAATGGAGAAAAATATCCAATAGCACCGGGCTTGTGTCAGTGACAATTTGGCCAGTAGGACCAGGGCAGTACCCATCCCCCTGTGCTGGGCACTGGTGAGGCCACACCTGAAATCTTGTGTTCAGCTTTGGGCTCCTCACTAGAGGAAAAACATTGAGGGGCTCACTGTGACCACAGGAGAGCAACAGAGCTTGGGAAGGGTCTGGAGGACAAATCTGATGAGGAACACCTGAGGGTGCTAGAGAGACTCAGCCTGGGAAAAAAAAAAAAGGAGGCTCAGAGGGGACCTTCTCACTCTCCACAACTCCCTAACAGGAGGGTGCAGCAAGGTGGGCCTCTGCTCCCAGAAAAGAATGCCAGGACAAGAGGACAAAGCCTTAGGGGAGGTTAAAGTCGGACATCAGAAGAATTTTTTTCACATAAAAAGTTAGCAAACATTGGAATAGACTGTCCAGGGAAGTGGTGGAGTCACCCACCAGAAGTGTTCAAAAATGACTGGTGGCACTTAGTGCTTGGCTCTTGTTGACAAGTGCTGCCTTCTAGTTGGCCTTGTTTACTTCAGTGATCTCAGCCTAAATGATAGTGTGATACTGTGATTCTGTGATGATTTGAAGGGTAGAAAGAGCATCAGACTCATACTGAATATTTTGGAGTGTGCTGTCTCTCATTAAACTAAAATTTTATGGCCGGTTGATGGAAAATTTACCAACAACTGCTTTCCAACCCAGCAACTATGCAGATGAACAAATTGCAACAAGCTAGGAGGGGTGAGAAATCGGAAGAAGAAAGTGCAGTTCACAGGCAGCGCTGAGAGCAGGACATACTGTTCTGCTGATTGTTCCTTTAAGCATGGATAATCATGTACAATGATGTATTCACTTTAAGAGGATTCTCCATGTGGAAAATGTTCTTGAAAGGTTTAAACACAGTGAATGATCCAAAACTCATCATAGTGTCATGGGAACGGGGAAACTTAGAAAGCTGCTGTTTAAAAAAAAAAAAAAAAAAAAGGAAAGCAAGAGGGAGATAGCAAAGGAGAAGAGAGCCTTGCAATTTGATGCAGACAAGGAGCCTTGACTGAAGCAGTGAAGACTAAGCTATCTTCCATCTTTTGGACAGGGCAGTGGTGAAAAATCCCAGGAGGAAAGCTAACATAACTATTTGTGCTATTTAGGAGACATCCTGAGGAGCAGATGTAAGACATTTCCAGTGTGTTTAGATCATAAAGCTCCCTGAAAGTGACAAGTACATTTCAATTAAACACTTTGTCCCTTTTTTGTCACCCTTCTCTTCTTTCTTCCCACTTTTTTTTTTTTTTTAATTCCCTCTTTCCTCTCCTCTGCTGTGCTTTTATTTTCCTTTTTTTTTTTTTTTTTTTCCTTTTCCCTGTTATAATTTCTTTTCCTTTTCTTTTCTTCCTTCCTCTGTCTGAAATCAGACAGGACAGAATTAGGCATGACAGTAGCAGTCCTCTGCAGAAGTCAGGAACAGTGAGAAGAGGAGCAGTCTGGAATGAGTTCATGAACTGCATAAGCCAAGGATGCTCAACTGACACTCAAAAGACTGCTTTTCAAGATCAGCTGTGCTTGAGAAGGTCGTCACTTGTCTCAGGAAGAAACCTATCATATTCTTTGCACAGATTGTTTCTCCTCACCTAGGCCAGGTTGGTAGAAACTTCTTGAAACTTCTCTGAAAGAAAAGATCATCCTGTTCTTTTTAAATCAGATCTCTGGCCTGGAGAAATATAGACCACTGGGTTCAGGCTTTATAGTAAGCAAGGCTTTAGGACATACTCTGAAAGAAAATATTAAAGATGGAAAGATAAGAAAGAAAAAAATAGATGGGTTTGCCAATGATAGACTGCCAAACCGAACTGATACTGTTCTGTGATAACTGATTTTCCTAGACAAGTGAAATTTAATAGATCTAATCTGCCTGGACTTCAAGAAAACATTTAGTATGGTCCATGCTAGAAATTGTTATCAAAGCTAGAGGGTATGGGGATTAGTTGAGGAGTTAGATGAGGAGCTATAAATATGTAAGGAACTGGCTGGCGAATTATTAGGGAAGGGCAACAGAGTTCTTGATCAGATAGGCTGGAACCACTGCTCCCTTTTCTTTACTTGGAAACCAGAGTATGTTATTGCAGACTGCTGGCGACACAAAGCCAGAGACTGTCAGCACAGAGGGGAATCAGAGTGAAGACTGAGATTAAAGAAGAAGAAGAAACTAGAACTAGAAAGAAACATATTAAGTAAAGCAGTGTCATGTGTTGAGGCACAAATCATCTCATTTGTGCTCTATGTTCAAAGGTTTTAAGAATACAGAAGAAGGAAGTAATGAGGGACAAAAACTGCATGTTTTATCCAATCAGCACTTATGGATCACTTACACGAAGTGGTAATAATAATTATAATAATTCTATTCAAAGGAGGAATGACTGGAATCTTACAAATCAGATGTTGACTTCATGCAGTTCCCTTATTCTAGTTTGAATAAATGTATTTGGAAAAATCAGTCTAGGTTGGACTAGAGCAATGATTTGACTGTGAAGGTTTCATTCCATGAGAGAAAGTAAGGCTTAACCTGGGAAAATAAAAGCTGAGTAAAAATATACTTCTTCTCTATATGTACATTGAGGTGAGACTACTGGGGCAGTTAAGGAGAAGCTATACAAGACAAAGCCAGTGTTGCTGCAAGAAAATGATTATATTAATTAATTCACAGATAGTATGGCTGAAGATTAGTTTTCCAAAAGAAAGATGATTGCCCATCATCAGTGGCCTCAGAAAGTTGGGATCATGAAAGTGAAGTTTCCTACCTCAAAAATAGGAACAGCCCAGATAAATCTGGTAATAAATGATATGTCCCTTACCTGTAATTTATTTGCTGGTACATTACACCTTCAATGTTTGGCAGGTAGTGGACTCTCACAGGAAAGCTGGATAGCAGCACATTACCGTGTCAGTATATGGTCAGTGTTTCTGCTGGAAGCTGACTGTAGGGTTCAAAGATGACAATTTACCCAGTGAAATTGTAACTATCTGTCTTCACTCTCCTGGCACGTCTACCACACCTGCAGAAAGGTTCTGGAAATTAAATTTTTAATTGTTACATACTGCATATAAACAGCTGGAGTCTTTTCCTCTGCTCTCCTCTGAAGCAATGAAATCACAAGAAAAGTACATTAGGTTTGAATCATTGTCACAAGTTGAAAGAAAAACATAAAAATGGAGAAGCTGAGACACAAAACTAAGATACATTCAAATGCTGCAGAAGTTGCAGGGGATGAAAAAGAAAAATAATATAAAACTGAGATTAAAAAAAAAAAAAAGAACAAATAAAGGTTTGCATAATTTTTACCCCAGGGCGTAATAGCAGTGCTAGTGTATTCAGACTATAACCTCTTCTGGGATGAGGAGCTAGTCAAACACATAGGCTCATCATTCTTTTCAGACTTCCTGTATGACTTCAGACAGGCTGCTGGAGGTAAAGTCCACAGTGGACACATTGGATCCTTCAGATCAAGCATTGGGCTACCTCTGGTAACTTTCAAGCCTCTTTCCAGGAAAGTGATTTGTAAGCCAAGTGTTAAGTCTGCTGTCTACCAGTGCAGGGACTTTATATGCAGTAAATCAGCAAACCCATGTTCAGAGCAAGCAGCAGAGGAGAGCTAGTCACGATGAAGACTGGAGTATCTCCTGACAGCTATTTGTGGGCAGACTGCTGATCATAGAGCTAAAGAACTTCTGATAAATCCTGCTGAAGGGGGCTGATGGATTAACTTTGCACTGTTATGCTGGTTGAAGTGTTGATTTTAATGATCATTTTGGGGCAGACTGTGGTCTTTTAGAGGTGGGAGAGAACCAGCCCTGAAACAAATCTATCAGTTGTCTTTTTGCAGTTGAAACAAACCAGCTGTGTGCCCTTACCTGATCTACCACTGCACAAAAAAGTACAGGCACTAAGGACTGTAAGTGGAACTACTATTCTGAAACTGAGTAACTTTTCAAGGTGGCAATGACAAAACTTTTGCATGCTCATCTTTTGACTAATGAGCATTCATGGAGTATGGGATCCTCAGACAAAATAAAGCAAATTTACATCATCCACTCTGTGGAGAATTCTACCAACAACATATTATGGGATCAAGTCAATTATGGGGTGGAGGTGTAGATCCACTGTCACTGCAGTTAAAAAAAAATAACTGGGAGGCACAAAAATACAATTTAGAATGAGCCTAATCTTATTTTATCATACAAGATTTCTAACCCATCCAAATCTCAGATTCTAGAAATTAACAGTGTTGGAAAATTCTGAATTCTTTTCTGTATCTGGAGGACATGAATCATTTCCTGGTAATAGAAAATATTTCAGTACTAGTCTCCTTGCACTTCAGCCCCTTACTCTGAAGAGCAGCAGAAGAAAAAATACCCTACTTCATAAAGATGTTGTGTAGAGAAGTCAATAAATTATTGAGATCTGTTCTGATACAGAGAGCTCACATATGTATGTGTGTCTGCATCAGAGGTAGCTAGCTAAAATTGATTGCTGCATGAATAAACATTTACAGCTTCAGCCCCTGCAATAGTTATTGTCCCCTTTCCCTCCTCTTGTCTCTAAGTGGTCATGTTCTGCATGATTCTTTGCAGACTGTATATTGGAAAGGGCAAATTCTTGCTATTCTGTGCTGTGCACTAAGCCCTTTCTGCCCCCATTACTGTTTGATCTTTTACAAGGTTATCCTGGTATGAATTATAGGATGTAATTAAGGAAGATGGTTTTAATCCTTCTCTTTGTAAGTGCACAATCTATTTATACAAGAATCAGCTACTTGATATTGTGAGTTTTGTACAGTCTATAACTGAGGGTGACCAAACCGATTTCTTTGGATAGAATAAATCCTCCTTATCCTCACCCTTCAAACTTCAAACTGAACTTGATCCAAACATAATTTTCTCCCACTTAGAAAGAACCTCATTCAGTTTTAAGTTTCATTTTCATGTGAAAATGCTGTGAAATAGACTGTTCTCATGGTATTTTCAACCAAGCATTGAAGTAGAATGTACCAGAAATACTACAAGGAAACTCACTACTGGCCTGATCTCCAGGAAAGCTTGTCTGGATAAATAAGAATGGAATTCAGGTGAGATTCCTGGGAGAGCCCACAAATGCAAGGCTGCATTTCAAGTGGTAGCCAGAAAGACTTGAACAAGACATAATAACAAGAGTTTACACCAGAAAACATAAATCAGTGGCCTCTGATGCAAAGCATGACTGAGATCACCTAATTTGAAAGATTTCAGATGGTGGCATGATTGCTGAGGACAGGCATTCTGCCATGCTCCACACCATTCTGTCCCTGAGCATTCACAGTGAATGACATGTTGCTGAGTTTGTAAAGTTAATCTACTCCTGCCCTGGGATTTTATTGCGTGGAAACTAAGGCACTTTGGGGCATGAAACATGTCCTGGTCCCACCCTGACAGGCAGCCTGTGTACCATCAAAGTGTGCACTTCTATGCAGTTGTTCCTTCATCCTTCAGCTTATACAGACATTGCAGTAACATTTGAACATCACTCCTAACTTCTTCCACTAACATTTAGAAGCATCATCCCCATGCCAGGCATTATATAGCAATGGGAAGCAAGAACTGTGACTCCAGATCTTCAATTTGACATAAAAAGGTAACTCTGAGAAGGAGGCAGAGCACTGGGAAGTGGTTGGAAATCCTATCCTTGGCACGTTGCCCAGGCCATTTAACAGCTCCATTTGCACCTATTGTCTGTTATTCTTTTCTACCTGCATTACTGTGTAATAATGAGGGCTGGGAGTACCCAGACCTTCATCAGCTTGGCTCTTCAGCCAGGGCTGCAGTGATCCCATCTCTGACAGAGTGGAGTGCTGTTGTATTGTGTTTTAATATCTTTGTAGCAGTTCTGTAATGGTTTGCCCCTTCACTCCCCATTTTCTCCCAATGGTTCCACCCTGAGCTCTCCCGCCCCTCATCCAATGCCAGCCCTCCCTGGTGCCCTGTCCATCACGCAGCTCCTAATCCCACACTCCCAAAATCTTCCACCTTGGGCATCGAGTGAGTGGACGAAGGCCAGGGGTCCCTCCCTTAACCTTCCCCCATTGGCTTGTGTTTCTGTCTGTCCCTCTGCCTTCCACTCCGCCGAACTCCCCCATTGGGCGGTGGGCATCCTTCTCCCTTGTCTCCGCCCCGGTACTTAAGGTGATTGTGAAAGCCATGTGACCACTTTCAGCCGCCGGGACATGGAATTCAGAGTTCCCTGGAGCTTGCATTAAACCTGAGACCTTTCCCGGCCGTGAGTCAACTCCCTCATTGCCTCCTCAGATGCCACCTCTCCTCCATACGAGGCAGACAGCGAAGCGCTCTGTCTTAGCCGCTCCCCGAATCTGCCACGAGACACAGGGGAGTGTCCCTCACTGCTGACCGTGCCTCTGCGAGCAGGAGAAGCCAGGGAGCTTCAGAGAGAGCACAGCGACAGAGTGCAGAATGTTTTTTAAAATAAACACACACTACCACACTACACCTTCCACCAGATCAAAGAAAATTTGTCCAGGATAACCAGAATCCTTGACACCAGATGACAGACTAAAACTGAAGGTTCGTGCAGCAAGAGTCTGTTATGCTCCTGCTCAAGCCATGACAGAGAACATGTGCAGACAGGGCCAGGCTGGGTGGGCATGATATGCTGCTGGTGAATGCT
The DNA here is from genome assembly GCF_031753505.1 of Anomalospiza imberbis. Classification (NCBI taxonomy): domain Eukaryota; kingdom Metazoa; phylum Chordata; class Aves; order Passeriformes; family Viduidae; genus Anomalospiza; species Anomalospiza imberbis. The sequence continues at coordinate 5,577,037 of NC_089721.1, read as the reverse complement.
GAACATCTGCTGGAGGAAAGAAGGATGATGCAGTGACCTCCACATACCTAAATCCTATAGAAATAAATTCTGGGATAAGTCCAGAGAGACACTACTGATTCTGACAGATTTATTCTGGAGGCATAGCCATATAACTGAAAGCACAAATTGGCCCGACATGTAATCAGCTTTGGGATGAAAGGCACTATTTAAATAGAAGATGCTATTATTATTATTATTGTTGTTATTATTATTATCATTATTTCCTTTCTAGGGCGAGTGAGGCTCATGGCTTTCATCTTCAAGCAGATGGGGAGGATGGAAAGAAAATTATCTTTTATTTTTTTAATGATAGAAAAAAAATTTAAACAAGATACTAGGATGCTGTTCAAAATAAATGTCAGTGGGAAAGGGAAAAACTAAAGAATATGGACAGGAAAAAAAAGGAAATAGGAAACCAAGCAAAACTGAAGTAGATTTGACCTCGAAGGAGCTGAAATTAAGTTAAAGTTTACTAGTGAAGTCAGGTTTCCCTTGGGGGATAGGCTGCCATTTAAGCTATTTCTTCTTTTTTACTTGTACAGCATAATTCCCCTAATACAGTGCTATAGGTCAAAAAAAAAAAAAAAAAAAAAAAAAAAAGCTCTGCTACAGCTGGGCTCCAATTTCCATTTGCTAACATGAAAAACTTCTCCTCATATAAAAGAGCTTAGTATTATTTTGTGGGAAAAAAAATGGGCCCTAAATACTACCTTACAGAAGAAGTTAACCTGGTAGTCTGAAGCAAAAGCTACATTTTTGGTTCCCTAGCTCTTGACAGATTATACTCACAAAGCTGCTGCCAACTCATTTTCTGCCTTTTGGTCTAAATTCCATGCTCGAAAAAAGGTGCTCAAAAAAGGTGTTAATTTCTATAAGGTGACTGTTATTTTTAACTTCTCCCCACCTTTCCTTGAATCATGTTCTCTCCCTCCTTTTCACCCCCAACCCCCTTTACAAAAACCCATCTCTTCCATTGAGATGAAAGTCCACACAAACTGGTGACTGATTGGACTCTGCCAGAGGCATAATTAAGGAGCTTTTAGACCCTACACTGATAATGAAAGAAAGGAGCAAACTGACACTAATCAAACAAACAAATAAACAAAAATACACCGGAAAACTCCACATAGGCTTTCTCTCAGCTATGGTACTTGACAGTGCTACTTTTAACAGCAGGTGATAAGGAAGCTTCAGACAGAAGAGTGATTTTTGAGTTGATGGTGCCCCTTTAAAGACACACAGGGAGACCATATACCCCACTGTGCTGGTATCAGCTTCATTTTTCCTTACCTTCCCTGCTCTGATAACCACTTTGCTGCTGCCACAGCACAATCTCTGCCAGAGCTTTTGCGAGTGAAAAGAACTATCTTCAAACACTACTATTGCTTTTTGAGGCTGAGAGGGTATGATCTGTCAGGAGGTGGGAGACAGGGTTGAGCCAGAAATAGGGTTTGTTCTATCTGAGGTTGTCGGAGAGTTTTTGTTATTGAAGCAACAACCCTGAATTCTTTGCATCCCAGAAGAAGCTGGGGACTAAATTAAAAGGTGTGTTTATAATCACCTTTTGCTGTGTTTCAATACTTGCTGGAAAAGGAAATTTTCTGAAACATCCATACTCTGCATGAGAAAATATTCTAACCTGTATGCCCCTGATAAGTGCATCTAATTTGTCTCCTTTTGGGTTAACATCTCTTTTCTTTGATCAAGATTCTTTCTAATGTTGGCATGGGCATATTAAAATCAAAAGCCTTTTTATTTAAGAGCCAAAGAGACAGCATTTCTGTTTCTCAAACATTTCATTACAGCAGCTTTCTGTCCTCTATTGTTTCTACCAACTATTTCTTTATTGGTTAGGCCAACAAATTTTTTCAGCTGGAGGGTCAGAAATCTTGCCATTTTGAACAGAGGACTACAAAATCATGAAGTCTTGTGCTAAGAAAGTGAGAAAAGGACAAAAGGGAAAAAAGTATTGCTTATCCTTTTTCTGCCATTCTAATAACCATGTGTTCTCACAGCCTTTCAACATAGGACCTGGGAAATCAGCAGAAAAGAAAAAAACACATCTGAGATCCAACATACCTGGAAACAAGGCAGATTTGCAAATCCTGAATGTCCTTGCTGTTAGCTTGTTTGTCTGTATAATGGCAGCAATAATATTAATAAATTTGTGATTATTCCCAGACTGTCAGGCAGTGATGGCTCCTCTTTCTGTCCAGAGCTGGGGGTGCAATGGGCATTCCCCTCCTTCAGTTGGGGACAGGGGAGTCTGATTGCAGCTGGAGCTCCCTGATAGCTGCCAGCTAATGGCAATCCTGCTTGTGTACATTACCTTCTTCCTTGCAGCTTTTCTATTAACCTTGGGAAAAGAGGTGAGCTGGAAGAAGGCTTAATTTGATGTCCTGTTTACAATTTACAAAGACATCACAGTAGTACCAATGCAACCAGTACGATTTTACATGTAACTGGGGTCAGACTTACAGCTAGCAAAGCCTCTAGCTCTGATAGGTAAAAACACAGACTAAACACTGAGTTAAGTCACTCTTCCTGGAACACAGAAATAATTTCTCATCCATCTGAGGTTTACACTGTTTAAAATCAGATATACACTTCTCCTTTTGTAATGCCATGCTACCTTGATTAAAAGTGAGGACCTGAAAGAGGAAAATAGAAAATTCAAGGCACTTTATCCTGTACCAAAAGACTGGAATTAGTATCTTCAATGTGTTCTGCCATTAGAAGCTTCAGAGTAAAATGAAAGTTAAAACTGGCCATACTGAAATGATTTTTCAGGGTACAATTTGGATAAGGACACTCCAAGGCATTTGGGAGGAATTCAAGCCTGTGGCCAAGGTTCAGTGTTTAGGTTCATGGTTCATCTGATCTAAGGGCTGAAGTGCAGCTAAAAATCCAGACCACACATCTGGTGATTCAGTATATGTTTGAATTGGGCAGTATCCAAGAAACTTCAGAAATATGTTTTCTGAGCTTATCACAAAAAAAACCTAAACATTTTTTTGGCAAAGAATCTTACAATGAGGCCAGCATGTCTTCTGAATTTTCTGATATTTTGTTTTCCAATACTTTTTTACAATTTTCTGTTTTGGTTCAACTGGTAGTTAGCAGCCAAAACACACAAATGGTCATGATATTATGTGGTCCTATATAATCAAATTTCTCATTTTGAGGATTTGGGGAAAAGTATTTTTTGCCTGCTGGTTCCCCTCAAATGTGACACACATTGAGAATCATAGCTGGAGCATGGAGACTCAAAACAAAGAGAAGAGAAGGGTTTTTGCTACAGAGCAGAGTTATACTTAATACCAAAAATTTATTGTGGACATTGAAAGATTTTGCTGAAGACTATGAAATGTGAAGATTCCATATTTGACTGCACAACTCCTGGAGCTCCAACTTATAAAAGAGTCTGATGGAAGCAGTATCAGTAGTATCACTTCACTTGTTACATGGTTTATAAGCATCTTCTATTGCTAACTGCTATGGGCCGAACTTCAGTTCAATCCAGTAAGTCTGTCCTGTACTGGGAAGGAAAAGAGAGAGAGAAATAAAAAAGAATTACTCCTCTCTGCTTACAGGTTTGGGTAAAAAATTAACCCTGAATATTCGAACTGCCACCATGTACCGAAGGCAAGGACCACACCTCATCGCTCATGATTTGTGATTACAGACTGATGGACTCCCTACAGCTGCACTATTCACCAATTTTATTTTGTCACACAAGAAAGAGCAACAAGATTTGGACCTTCCCCGTGTCAAAGGTTCCCAAGACTCTTTCAGCTGACCTAATTCCAAAGGGTGATTCTTGGTTTCCCAAAGTAACTAAGTGAAATATTAGAGTTTTGATTAATTTTCCTTTTAGATTTTTTTTTTTCTTTCTTTGATTATGGAATTCAGAACTCACTATGATAAGTAAGAAGGAAGAGGGTGAGGGAGAAAGAAGGAAGCAGCTGCAAGCAGCACCAAAAGAGTCAGCCTCATTCTTTTGGTTCCTTTGATGCCAGCCCACCCAGTTTTAACTATGTAAATTTGTGTTTGAAAGGAAAGCAGCAAACTGCTGCTTCTTGGGTCCTGTTTGCATGAACACAAAATATTCGATGTTGTTCTTTTAAGGCGACCATGTTTTACAAAGGATTTTAATACAAGCGTCCAACAAGGTCGAAAATAGTGACCCTTTGAAATGGAAAGATTAACATTTTTATAGATAGGAGAGGAAAATAGGCAACTTGCAGTGGAGCATGAGAATTCTATCTTGTTTTGCTTTCTTTTATTTTTTCTTTACAACAAATAAGGTGTATGGATTGCGAAGAGGAGACTGCCCCATTTAAAAAAAAGTCCTTTACAGTATATTCCAATTTAAAGCTGCTTGCAAGTAGCACTCAGGATCATCCAAGAAAAGTCGGAGTCACTAGTTTTTCAATTTAGTTTGTTAATAGCCTGTCTTTCATAAAAGCATCAAGCACAATAACTAAAATACCTAAATCAATAGGATGATGCAGCAATGCCTCACAGAGATATTTTGGAAATAAATATATACAATTCAGCCTGGCCTGTATGACATCAAATTTATATACTCAATAACAAACCATAATTAATGGTCCCAAACTATATTTTCTTTCACCTATTTCACATCTCAAGAAGCCGAGGGTTTTGTCAGAAAGAGGGGGGAGGCAGAATGGAGAAAGTGTTCCATTCATAAATGAAATGATCCCATTAAAAATGACTTTCTCCCCAGCTCCCTACCAGTGTCTCTTGGGAACTGCTGTGTATTTTATTAAGAAACAGAAGTGTGGACTGTGCTTGCATTTCACAAGGTCTGTAGCCAGGTGATTTATCTTCTTTCTTTACCCTGCCAGCTCCCTGGGTGTTCACTAATTTTGAGGGAACAAAGGAGATGAACTAGGAGCCCCCATTTCCTATTGATGTCAACATATCTGCAGTCAGGTCCACCCTATTCACCCCTCTGTCCACCATGTGGACCTAAAATCAAATTTGATTAGCTGTTTTGGTTTTTCAATGTTATCTAAAGCCTTCTGAAAATAATAAGCAGACTGTACGATGTGAATTGTAGAAGAAGGAAAATGTTTTGACTATGAGACTGCTTTTTGAATCAGAAGTAGTTTGGTGCTTAACTAACTTGAAGGTTTTGTCAGTCTCCCTGTTCAGTGGGGAAGAAACTGAAGTGTGGAAAGTCTAATGACATTGTATGTCTTCAGGCAGCTCAAATAAGAGCCTCATCCGGTGTCAAGTCCTCCTTTTCAGACAAAACACAAGGATGTTTTATGCTGGGTTGGTTCAGTTAGGGATTTTAATAAATGTTAGTTAGTCGGTTCTATGAACCCCTATTTCCCCCTCACAATGGTTCACTCCAAACTCTCTTCTATAGGTGCTCTTATATCTCAATCTTATAGACACCCCCTGCTCATTCCTGAAAGTTCCATGTCAGTCACCCCATCCTTGTAATCCTATTTGTGCCAGAGCGCTGTACCCACCTCTGTAATGTTCCCGTAGGTTGCGGAGGCCCGTGTCGCTCCCCTTTCGTCTGTCCCCATTGGGCAAGGGGGGCTTCCGCCCCTGTCTGCCCGTCCCTTATTTAACCACATGTTCCTTTGTCCAGTTCGCCATTTTGTCCACGCGCGCGACCTGGGAACCCTGCGCTGCTTCGACCACCACTGCAGCCATGCGGGAAATAAACAGTTCTCAGCCATGTGGGACAAGGTGTGCCTTCTCTCTCCCTTTGTCTCCTCTCAGCATGTGGCTATGAAGGCGGCAAACACACGCGGAGGCTCAGTTCTATAGCTCCGCGCACACGGCAGCCCCGGTCTCACCGAAAGGCTGTACCACTCGCTGGGCGCCCCAGCAGCCCGGGATCGGGGCAAAGAAAAACCCAAAGCCTCACTGGGACTAGAGTTAAAGTCATTGCCTAAATAGCAGAAGAGGTAAAAATACTGCTGCCATTTAGCTCTTCACATCTTTTCTACCATTGATTACCCCTCCAGGAGCAAAGTCAGATAATGTGATCAATTCCTGGCTGCACCAAGACCCACTGTAGATTTCACAGGAGGTGCCACAGGCCTGCTGTGTTTTTTTTGAGTCAAGCACAGAGCTGTGAGTTGGAGGGCAGAGCCACAGGCTCATCCTCCCTTCTCCCCACCCTCCAGTGTAAGTCTGGGGAAGAGGAGGGGCAGGCACTGATCTTTTCTCTCTGGTGACCTGAGGGAATGGCCTGATTTTGTGTCAAAGGAGGGTTATGTTGGATATCAGGAAAAGATTCTTCACCTAAGACTGGTTGGGGACTGGAACAGGCTCCCCAGGGAAGTGTTCACAACTCTAAATCAGAAAGAGTTCAACAGGCATTTGGACAATGCTCTCAGGAAAAAAAAAAAGGTGTGATTCTTTGGGTGTCCTGTGCAGGGCCAGGACCTGAAATCCCCAATAATCCTTGGCGAATTATTTGAATCTAAATTGCTCATTGTTATTTTTCAAATAAAAATTAATCAAACACAGTGATCAGTTTTATGGTAAGAATCTGCTTTAAGTCAAGGAAAATTGAGACACTCAAACATTCACCAATCATTTGTGCAGATATGCAGAAATTCTAGGAGGTTTAACTCCTAGCTCTTTCCATGACCATGACACCTGTTTTTATCTTGTGGTAAAAAATCATAGCATAATGAGATAAACTTAAGTTCTTATTCAATTTTCATTTATCATGGGAAAAAAAAGGTAGAAAACCTCAGTATTCCCAGGGGCTTGTAGCTGAGGAAAAACAAAATAATCAGAAAAATAAAAGTAGGAAGGTCTCTAAGACTTAGTCCTACACTTCATCAATGAGCAAGAGTTGATTTTTCTTTTTCTTTTTCTTTTTCGTCTCTTCTTCTGTTTCTGCAGCATTGTCCCAATACTTGGTTGATACCAAACATAGCAACTCATTCATTATCCTGAATATCTTCTGAGCCAAACTCCACCCATAAATAGGGCTGCACTGACTCATAAATCTCTGTTGCTGGATGCCTGAAAATGCATGTAGAATCCACCACTGGGTTTGGACATAATAAATAATGAAAAATGAGTCATGGTAGTTGCCATATTTGTAATGAATTGTAGCTTTGCAAAAGAGACAATGGGAGCTATACTGAAACTTGCAAGATTAGATACATCTACTTTAAAAAGGCTTATTTATGATAGAGTGAAAGAGTCTTTGCAGAATTTGCCTTGTCACATAATGACTTAAAAGCATACCACAAGAAGTATCATAAAAATAAAATAATAATAATAATTTAAAAAATCTGTTACAACTCTGTTTCTCCTAAAATAAATAGAATTAAATTTGAGTCTCCATAATAGGCTAAACATTTTCCCTTATCAAGAGTAAAAATATCCCATGGGACAATATTAGGTCTGATGAAGCTTTGGCTTTGAAGGGAAAATATTTTTATCTCCATACAAATGGGAGGTTTACATTATGTTTTTTCTTCAGATTTTATTTCTCTATTAAAAATAGTTTATGTACATAACATCACAAGCAAAAATAAACACCTTGATATATCAACACAGAGAGTTCAGTTTAACTTTGTTTTTTTTAATGACGTTGTTTTCGTCCCAAAAAAACATCATCCTGCAGGACATTTTTTGAAATCTTATGGGTTGGCTTCATACCCAAAACTAAGCAATATTTACACAGCTAAATTAATAAGTCATAATAAAATAATACACAGAATAACTGTGACTGCTACTTTTAATCTGGTTCTACTAGATATTTCCAATGAATTCTTAAAATAACAATATAAGTGTCATTAAAATGCCATCAGTTACAGTCACTAAACCATGGTATCTGATGTATTGCTTTATTTTCCTATGCTGTGTCTTTCATATTGTGCTGTGGCAAAGTGTTGACTTTTTAATTGCAATTGCAGTATGTCATCTAATTGGGCAATATTGCAGTGAGGAAGACGCTTTCCCTGAATCCAGCTGGCACTTAATTTACACCCAACACAAAAACAGCTGAAGTCCATGGTCTTTAACGTAAAGAAGAAATGGGAGAAACAGCCTATTTGAAATCTTGGACAGTCTGTGCTTTTATCTGAAAATTAAAATTCAAGGTAATTCAATTTAAAATAAATGTTTGGGAGTTTGTCTTTAAGAAGAAGAACTAAGGTGTTATATTTCAGAAGTTAATATTTGTGTCAGATTATGGAGCTGTATTTACCAACTTTTCTTTTAGATTAGTTATGCCACCTAAACCAGAAGGTTTTCCCAAAGTCAGTTAGTTGAACTCTCAGAAAGCAGTACAGGGTACATGATTTTAGGTCTACAAAATCCTTGGTTAATAATTACATAATTCAGAAGCCAGATTAATTAAATCTATCTGAATTTTGAAATGCAAAGTTACAATGGCACCTCCTTAAACACTTGAGAGAAATCACCATCCTACAAAGAGAAAGAAGTCCTGAAATCCCAGACAGGCCAAGTTTGCATGTTCTACATCAGTGTGATTTTAGCTTTGGGTATAACAAACCAGAAGTATCCACATTCTGGGCCCTGAGCAGAAGAAGAGGCCAATAATTACAGCGCTCTCAAAAAGCAAAAGTTCAAAGTTCAAGAGTGCATCTCTCCTGTTTTCCGTTGCAGGAGAGATGTTTAGTTAATCAAGGGATGTTCGAGATTGTTAATCAGAATTAACTGAAACATCAACTTGGTAAGAATGGTTTAAATAGATTGTGAATGTCCTAGCTTGCAGTTTAGGTGGTCTTCCATATCTATGCTTGAAAAAGAAACCAGATTAACTCAGCTGAGACCTCTTTGAGGGATTTTTTATGCAGACAGCAGCTCATGTCCTTCTTTAGAAAACCTAACTGATTTCATCAGTCAGCACAGAATTCTTAGCAAGTGATCTTATACGTATGGGAAGATAGCTGGACATAAAGTTCTCTTGTCTGAAAATTATAAATTATAAATTAGTTTGGAAGAGACCACCAGAGGTCATCTAGTCCAACTTGTAAGCTGCAGTGTACTGTCTATTCTGAAGCTGCACTTCTGGACTGACTCCACTCTATGTTCATGTCCATCCTTCTTCTATGGGGAAGCAGCTTCCCAAGAAAATCCTCTCTTGTGCCAAATGGTGGGCAAATGGTGGGGAATGATTACTTCTCCAGGGCTGCAAGCTCTATTTTTGCTGATGAAACCCAGAATGCAGTGTTAGTTTCATCTGTGGAAAGGCATACTTGCAGCTTGTGTTCAAGTTTTGCCCATTAGGAGCTCTCAGGTTCTGCAGTGCTGGTTTTTACCTAGTCAGCATCCAGCAGATGTGTGGGGTTATTTCCTCTCAGCCAGTCAGACAGGGCAGTGGCCTCAACTACAAAGGGCACAGTCCCACAGTGCTCAGCCAGGGAGAAGGTCGAGGGAGAGTAACCAGGCTGAGGTCATCATCCAGTGGTCTCCAAACAGGTTCGAAATGCTGAGACAAATCCAAGGAAAATAAGCAGGATGAGAGCTGGAGACAGTAACCTGGGTCAAAATCATGTCCTGTGACAGCCAGTAGTGTCCAAGACAATGGGACATGCCTGACATGAAGCTGGGGAGTCATGTTTGTAAGTCAGCATTCAGGAAAGCCAGTATTAACAGGGAGAGCAACCAGGCATGGGCATGGCTGCCACACAGCACAACAGAGCTCCTATAGCTCAGATGAGATAAAATAAAACAAATTTCAAGAACAGGGAGTGCCGGAAGATGCTTCGCCCAAATACTTTTTCACAAAAGACTCAACTAAAATTAGACACCTGAGTCATACCAGAGAGCTGTGCTTAAGTGTGGGTATCCAAACCAAAAGGAGAGGAGACCACTCTCAGGGCGGTAGGACCACTGAGCACAGCGATCTGTGAGGCAGCATATTCAGTGCAAGTGCAAATAATTGCCCAGAGACTTCCTGGAAACTCCTGAGTTCTGTCTGATGTCTGATTTCCAGAAAACAATTTTAAAATCTCAGAGCTTATCGGGAGAGTTTATCTGAGAAATAAATCCTTTACAATTTCTTTAATGTTTGTTAAATATCTCACCTACTGGCTATGCTTCAGGGGTGTTTTAATTAGCAAGACAGGTTTTTGCTGCAGTTTTATTTTTGCCTGTGTCTACAGGTTATTTTAAACTAAGGGAATAGCCTGATTTTTGATAAAATTCCCAAATCTGTAGGCTTCTCCTTTCCCACTTCACCCTTTAATTCCAAAATCCAAAGTACAGTTTAAAAGTTGACTTAAAGTTTTCCATAATTTAACTGTCTGTCTGTCTTGTATGTCATGATGGTAAATGCAGAACATCCTGGTGTGTTGGGTTTGTAGGGCCAGGTTTTGGTAGCAGGGGGGCTATAGGGATGTTTTCTGCAAGAAGCTGCTGGAAGCTTCCCCTGTATCCAGTAGAGCCAGTGCCAGGCAGCTCCAGGATAGACCCTGCAATGGTCAAGGCTGGGCCAATTAGAAATGGTAGTAAAGCTTCTGCCATAAAGTATTTAGGAATAACAAAAAAAAAAAAAAAAAAAAAAAAAAAAAAAAAAAAAAGGTTATTACACAATTTATTTGCAGCCAGAGAAGAGCAGGATGAGAATGTGTGCAAGGAGCAGCCCTGCAGACAGCCAGGGCAGTGCAGAAGGAGGGGCAGGAGCTGCTCCAGGCTCTGGAGCTCAGATTCCCCTGCAGCCCCTGGAGCAGCCCATGGTGAGGCAGCTGTGCCCCTGCAGCCCAGGGAGGGCCTGGGGGAGCAGAGATCCACCTGCAGCCCTGGGGAGCCCAGGCTGGAGCAGGTTTCCTGGTAGGATTTGTGATCCATTGAGGGAACCACGCTAGAACAACCTGTCCTTGAAGGACTGCAGCCATGGAATAGTGAGCCACACTGGAGCAGTTGGTGAAGATCTGTTGCCCATGGGATAGATTCATGTCAGGGCAGTTCATGGAGAGCTGTCTCCTGTGGGAGGGAGCAGGGGTAGGTCTCCTCAACCTAAGCAGCATCAGGAACAACTGTGATGAACTTACCATAACCCACATTTCTCCCTCCCTGCACCACTGGGGAAGAAAGTAAAACTAGCAAGGAGGGAGGGGTGAAGGGAAGGTATTTTTAAGGTCATATTTATTGTGCTGTGATTTTGTTAGAAATGAATGTAATTAGGATCTCTAGTTTGATCCTGTTTTGCCTATGACAGTATTTGATGCTTGATCTGTCTGGGTCCTTATCTCAACCCATGAACCCTTTGTTATATTTTTTTCTCCCCTATCCAGCTGAGCAGGGGAGGGACAGAGCAGCTTTGGGAGGTGCCTGGCATCCAGCCAGGGTCAACCCACTCCACCTGGGAATCAGGAATTTGCATAATGCAGTGGAATATGAATGATAGAAACAGTCTGCAGCAGTGTTCAGTGCAGCTGAAAGTCCAAATTAGTGGCAAAACAGAATATACAGTCTCAAAGACAAATTTGGAGCACTGATGATGAGAACATAGTGTTACAAAATAAACCCAAATTTGAACTAGTCAAGAGGTTCTATTGTTCCTGGTGTGATAGAGAGTCCTTTCTAAACTGAAGCTATTTTAATGTGAATCCTTAAGCCCAGCTATAATCACATAACAAGACTAATTCAAAATAACAATCAGCTTAATCTGGTGTTTAGTACAATCAACTGAGAGATTAAGGTTCCAATTCATAAATCACTTGCATACACTGTCTACTTCCAGAATCCTTGAAAATTACATGCATGCCATTGCCAGTTCACAATGATCTTTAAATCCATGCATCTCCAGTGTCACAATGTCTTCTGGTACTATAGGCAACTTTCAGCTCAGTGTCTCAGTCTGTTAGCTCAGGCAGTTGAGACCACATACAGAAATAAAGGAAAAAAAGATGCTGAGAAGAAGAAAATACATAGGAAGTAAGGGAAATGTTTCACTACCATTTGACAAAATATGCAAATTTTTTTTTTTTTGGAGGGGAAGACGGTTCTGGTGGGTTCTTTTTGTTTGCTTTGTGTATTTTGGTTTTATTTTTGTTTTGTTACATTGACAGGACTCAGAACAGATTGGTGAAATTCCCAGAAGGGACAAAAACAGGACACCAATTTTGATAAATCACTCAGAAAAAATGGATTTTTCATCTCCCATGATGTAACAAAAATCTTGAGAATGACTGGAAAAGTTTTTCATAATACAACCGTGAAACTCACCCCAAAATAGAAGACATTGCAGCTCTTCCAAGAGCTCTAAAGCATTTCTCCACAGCTTTTATAAAGCAACAGAGATGGGTCACATAAAATGATCATAGCAATGTAAAAGTTAGTACTGTAAGTATACCATATCAACACTGGTAACAACGAAACTGAATTTGGACTTGTGCATTTTATCTACACTCACAGGTCTTGTATGTGGTGCAATCAGTGCCAGAAAGAAATACTAAAAAAAAAAGGAAAAAAAAAAGGATTTATAAACTTCTTATACGATATACTTTTAAGATTTTTTTTTGGCCTTACTTTTTTTTTTAACCTTTTTAATTCAAATTCAAAGTCAAGGTCTGTTCTCAAAAATTCTGGTGAAATACTGATTTGTGATACAAACTTTGAAGCCCTGCCTAATGACCCATATCTTCATAAATTCAGGTTCAGGCTTCATTAACTGTTCCCTTTTCTCAGTTCCTATATTATATCTACAATCTACATTGTCTGAAACGGGACAGAAAAGAGAAGCAGCTAGGACCTTTGTCTTTGCAGTTCTTGTGTGTGAGGGAGTAGAGATCTACTTTATGCCTTTAAGAGAGTTGAAAGTTATAGTAGTCTCTAAGGAATCTTCATGTATTTAAAGTATTTCAGAAATAATACAGTTCCAATACAAACCTAGTACCCAATCTGAATGAAGATACAGGCTCTATTGAATCACAGAATATTCCATGGTTGGAAGGGAACTCAAACATCATCTGATCCAGCCCATCTTGGAAAAAGCATCTAGACAGGATGGCCCAGCACCCTGTCCAATTGAACCTTGAAAGTATCCAGCATTGGAAAATCCACCATTTCCCTGAGGAGATTATTCCAAAGGCTGATTGTTCTCATTGTAAAATAAATTATTTTTTTATTCCTTCTCAATTACATCCTCAAAATGGTTTAACTGCCAGGAAAAAAAATCACAATAAAAGAAAGGAAAGATTAGGGTGAAATATATTTCATGAGTGGTCAGCTTTAGCTTAGAACATAGAATTTCAGGAGATGCCCTTCTGCCCTTCTGCATTACAAACCAGACCCTAATCCATATTCTCTTCAAGGACACTTGGGGTTAATTACAAGCTTGTTGTGTTGTGGTTTTATACCTCACTGTTTCCTACAGTGTTTGAACCTTTTCAGACTCTCCTCCATTCCTCAGACATACACTTGAGTGCTTTCCACAAGTAAATATTGGTTTATCACTAAACCAAAATGTCCTATCTGTATACATTTTGCATAAGTGTATGTTGATAAATAAGCTAGCAAGCCTATGCATTGCACATAAGGCATTTCTTAAAGAGAATCTGGGTTTTATAGAGTGTAAAATATGGATATTGCTCTATTTATCTTACTGTAGCTTCCTGAAAAGGTGACAGTGGGTATTAGAATGCTATGCTTCATATACATTCTGAAGCACACTTTACTTACTTTCACATGGAGCGACCCAATAACCCACCTAAAAGAGAGGAAAGAGGGAGGTAAAAACAAGTGTAAAAAATATGTCAGTCCTACCAAATGGTGTAAACCAGGTAGCCACTGACTAGTGAATTTAAATTCAACTGAATTCAATGGGTGCTGTTCCTTCCACCCTGGTTAGGCATGATGTAAAACATGAAGGCACACAAGACCCTTTAGTGAGTATTTCTAGTCAAGTCATAGAGGTTTCTTTTCTGGATCTTGAAGCAAACTCAAAGTCTTTCATGTATTTCTCTTCACAATGTGGCTGTGAAGAAGCACTGACTGATAAGTAGGTATGGATATGTAGATACAAATTAGTGTGTAAAGATCTCACCAGAAATCCAAAGCAGGAAAAGAAAGAAGAACACTTTGTACATGACAGGACACAGAAAGACTTGAGGTATTTTTTAATATTTTTGTTTGCTTATTTTGAGATGTAGGTTGTTTTTCCTATACACCCATTATAAAAATTGAAGTCTTTAATGTAACCTAGCTATGTTAGCTCAGTACTGTGATTAACTTTAGGAAAACTCAACAGCTGAGCACTCATTGAGATAAGTTTTGCCAGTCTGAAGGATCAGCAAAACAATCTGTCTGTCCATCCACCACAGCACTAACATAGGCAGACAGAAATCTCTGAAATCACCATATTTATTAATTATAATTATAATACAAGTAAATATATGTTTTACTTTTATTATCTGACAACAGACAACATTTTGGATGGCTTTCATCTCATCTAATTTCAGTGAGTTACATTATATATACATGATATAAATTAATAATTTAATTGCATCCTAGCACGTCTAATTTTTCTAGTGACAAACAGCACAGATGGAGTTTTTATAGGTACTTTTGCAATGTCCATATTTATAGAGCAGAATCCCATCCACCAAAACAAGGCAGGTAGACAATTTCATCTTCCTCAACTGTCTCAGTGTGAACATCTGATCATGTCACTAATTCAGCTGCGAGATTTTTCTCTAATTAGCAAGTCTCATTCTGTGATGAAAGGGGACTGTGGTAGTCTCTAGTGGGATCTGTGCTGCTGCACCTCCAGATGCCAGGCACATCTCATGCAAATGCCTAAACACATCAATTCAGTAGCAACTCTTAGGTTCTAGTGAATGGCACGGTTTTCTGGGCAGAAGAGAGCCCAGTATGGTTGAATTACAGAAAGTATGAAAAACTCATTGTAAAGCAGAACACTATCATATTCCTTCTATATGAAGATAGTTTCTGCTACAGCAGAACTTTTTCTCCTTCTTCCTCCCTCTGCCACAGTGACTTCTCAGGCACTTTTACATTTCCTTCTGCTTAAAATGTGTGACGAAACCTGGGAGAAGGCAACTTTTTCTGATGCTCAGAAATACTGTTTGATTTTGAAGGAACATCATAAAATTAGAAATCCATCCATCTCAGATTTGACCAGACGATGCCTTTATTTAAAAAAAAAAAAAAAGTAATTATGGTCAATAGTCATAGGCAAGATTCCTACCATCCTTAAGGCTTTATAATTAAAAAATTAAAAAAAAAAAATTAACAAGCCACTCTGTCTCAAAGAGTTTGTAAGACATTGCAGACAGCAGACAGGCAAGTAAACTGTAAGAAAATGACGAGAGAATAGCAATTTCCATAATTGGCAATATACTCGTACTTGCAGCCCTTGGGCAGTGAGACTATTGTCATGCTTCCTTATTTATTTATTGGCCTTGAAGCCAAGGAAGAAAAATAAAGGAGGATTCAAAAGAGGATGAGGAGACAGACTTGTTTCAAAGAAAGAAAGCTTTTAGATGAGCTTGTAATATCTGAGATAGTGAATGGTGTCTGAGCCAGAGGTACCAACTCTCACCTAAATGTGGCAACCACTTTGTGTCATGGACACTCAGCCAGTACAAACACCCCAGGACTAAGATATCTTTGGCAATAGTTCTTCTCTGAAACATCAGGAGTGAATGCAATGTGTCAGTGAAGAGAAAACATGGGCTAGTGAATCTAAGCAATACATGGATGAAGTCAATAGTGCAGAGATATGTGCATTTTCCATTTATCAAGGGACAGTGCATATATTCCAATAGGCTTGCTTATGATCCTGCTCATGATCATTATGTTTTCTCCTCATCCTAACTCAGCATCCTTTCTGATTCAGCTACATGGCCATAAGAGCAAGTAGTAATTTCCCTACCTTTCCTGCCTTTCTTTCCCTTTCATAGAAACTATCACTTTTTCATTTCCTTCCTGAAACTCATGATGCATTTCTCAGAATTTCAAGACCTCATGAGGTTTCACAAACAGATAAGCCATAGACAGACAATGACTAGAGGTAGATAGGACATGAGAAAATTCTTCAGTGAAAAAATAAGGGAGAAGACAGGAATGAGAAACAGGCTGTGGGTATTGGAAGGTGACTGTCTTTAAAAGTGCAAACCACTACACTCCAGCACTGGACTGGTCCTTAGACACACTAAAAGTGAAAGGGAACCTATAAGGATACAGTCATGCTACTCTATACTTCAGTTATATATAGTACAAATTAGATGTGTGAACTAAGTGATCTGTTTTTGACACATAGTTTTTTGGCAGTGCTTTAAAATAGTTTCATATTTTTGCCCATTTCTTGTTAGTCATTCATGAAGTCCAGCAGAGGTTTAGATTGCATTATCCAAATTTAATCATCCACATATGGGTCATGATCTCTAAACCAGTAACTTTGTCATCTTCTAAAAACATGACATAAAATTCATATCTTTGGCAGATTAACCATGATTCATATGGGTTCCTGAAATAGGTGAGAACCACCCTCTGGAGGTGTCAGGCACTTCCAGGGACTAGAAAAAAACCCACAGAAAGAGTTTACCTTAGATTTCTAAATTTAAACATCATAAATCTCTTAGCAATTCCCTATAGATCATTCTTGTACTCTAAACACACTGCACAGACTGGCTGTGATTAAGAAAAACAATTGCACAAAACAGTGTGGAAAGCAAATTTGGTCCACCTTGATGTTGGTTCTTCCAGAGTACCAATCACCTAACCAATCCTGGCTGACACAGGAATCATTTTTTTACTTCCCTATGCCTTTCCCAACTTCAATCTTAACAGCAGCAGGCCTCTCTCAGAGTTGCTTCCTGACACTTGTGCCTTGATGTGTGCTGTTGGAAAGGTTTAACTGCCCCTAAGCACATGAAAGGAAAACACAATTTTGCTTGTGTATGTGTGTACATTACTATTCCTCCAAGGACTGCAACGCTTTAATATTTTTGGATTAACTCATGATCAAACATTGATGAATCATGGTATTTTACTGAAAAGCACAATCCTTAAGTCAACCACCTAATCTAAGAGAAGAAATTAAACTCTAAACCAACATAAACACATTACAAGTCATTAGTGTAATTAAAAAGGAATGTATAATTAAAACATTTGTGTATTTTAGCTCAAATTCATCTGCGGTAGGAAATTTTAATGAACTGTTCATCAAAGAAATCTCTGGAGTCTGAGGATAAGTTTAGCATAACAAGAAATTGAATGTTTTCTTCTCCTCGGCATAGGAAGCTCCATTCCCACTGGCTTCAAAATCCAAGCTGTCATTGGCTCAAGCAAACTAATAATGATTCTAAATGGTTATGATCGCTTCAATGTTTTAAACTGATGTTATCTTTTTTATCCCTTAAGAATCATGTTTTTCATAATTACTTCTCTTTTGTCCTTTCCTTAAGACAAATGATTTTGTAATTAGTGATGAAGGAACCAGTGATCACTCCAAGACATCTGTCAAGTTGTCATGAAGTATCTGTCCCTGTAGCTATATTTAAACTTTCTGTTTAATAGCCTCTTGCTTTATTTCACCATTACATCTCTGCGGTATCATAAGCAGGATACCCTAATGATCAAGTTCTATAAAACACAGAGCAATTAGATTGCAAGACATATTGCTCCCATGAAAGTCCTTCCTTCTCATAATGTAACTCCCTCTTTTCCCTTCCTTCACCAACCCTCAGCCCCACAAGTTTACTTGCAGCATTCATTAGCTCTTATTAGACAAGATAACTGTGTCAACAGCTAGCCTGATGTTTGGCCATATTTCTGGGCTTGAATACTTATTTCACAAGTCTTTTGAATAAGCCTGGTGGTCTGAATAACAGCCTCATGGGTAAAATATCATAACAATGTGATTGGGGTTTAGAAGACCTGCACTACCCACTTAGAAGTACAATATTGTTTTTCTAGAATGACCTTAAACTGTTAGTGATACTCTATTTTCTTTCCCACCCATCCCCAGGGCAGAGATTGTCCCATTTTGAGTGTGTCAAGGCCTCTGGGAACCCATCCCTGGCAGAATTCTCCAATGAATACAGAACCATACAGAGAGATTCATAATATTACTGTAATGTACATGAAGGCAAAGCAAGGATATTATTGTGTATTGTAATATTTATTTCACCCTGGGGTATATTTTCAAGTCTTGTATGCCTTAACATAAATCAGCTTCTTTTCCTCTTCCCCATTTTTAGACTCCAGGCTATTACTCTTTGTCTTACAAATGGTACCTTTCCAAAAATTATTCTCTAATGAGGCAGGAGAAAAATGCCTTGGAATAAACCCAAATAAAAGAGAGGCATACTGTAACACATAAATATATTTTAAAACAAATTAAAAAAAAAAAAAAAAGAAACAAAAAAACCCCAGAAACAATTGTGTGTATACGCAGTGACAACAATCAATGTCATACTACATAGATAGGTGGATGCATAAATCAGCTGATCATTCAGAAAAGAAAATATTCCAAGCATATGGGCACTTCTGTGCTGTGATGATAACAGAGATAGGAAATTTTAGAC
Organism: Anomalospiza imberbis; assembly: GCF_031753505.1. Lineage (NCBI taxonomy): Eukaryota > Metazoa > Chordata > Aves > Passeriformes > Viduidae > Anomalospiza > Anomalospiza imberbis. Next base: position 5,558,477 of record NC_089721.1, on the reverse strand, counting down.
AGAGAGTTGTTTTGCATACTGTTCACCCAAAATGAACTGAACTTTCCAAAACATTTCTTTTATCCTCTCTGTTCTCTTAGGGCCTCTGAATACCAAGCCAGAAAATATTTTATTTTACAATTCTTCATTGTATACATTCAGAGTTAAGTTTTTCAGTGATTCTTGCTGCTTCACCAATTCAGAATATGATATTAATGTAAATAAGGCAACAAATACTTATGACACTTATGATACAAATGGAATTATTCATCCAACCTTTAAAAATATGTAGATGCTTTTACTTCTAAGTAGCTGTTGCAAAGTAATGTGAGATAAACACATATTAAGAAATTTTGCCATTGGACATTGTGATCTGGTCAAAGGAAGTGGCTGCACCTATTATTACAAGGATTATTTCAGCCAGGGAGTGGGATAGAGAATGAAGGTACAGTTACCATATCTGTTTATTAATTAACAAGATTGTGTATGAAATGTGAGCAGCACTCCAGGTTGTCTTGTTCCACCACAATTTTTCTCCTCCTTGCAGGCATTTTTAGATGAAATCCTCAGGCTTTTTTTCATGCATCAAATCAGGCAAGCCGAACATAATAGTTCCTACAGGCCTTGAATCCACGGGGCAAGTTTCAAAGTCACAAATGTAAATGAGGCATTCAACCCCCATTGATAGTCAAGGAGAACAGGGCACCTCTCTCCCCTTTGTGTCTTTGAAAATTTCCTGCTGTAATCTCTGAAGTTTTCTCTATCACCAACTAAATTTCCATAACCTTCAGCAATGAGATGCACAGACCCTCTGGGTGAATGAACTGTGTAAGCAATTTTTTCAACTTTATTTTCGAGCTGCCATGATGGATCCATTAGTTTCTTCCTGATGCTTGGTTTATTTACATAGAGATCAAACACAGGCATTATTGCAAAAAGAGAAAGGGGGTGGCAGAGAGGAGGGAAAGAATCCAGAGATAATCGAGACAAAAGCATCACGATGAAAGAGGCAAGCTCTTTGGAAACATGAGCTCTAATTTAGCCTCAACAAATCCTTTTGTCTTATCTGGGAAGGCATATATCCATGCATACACACACTCATATGTACACTTAGACACATATACAAAATGATGCTTAGTAAAGTGCTTTATACAACTGATGCAATCAGTCACACAGCAAAAACTGTCAAAGTCAATATTTTCAAGATTTCTCCAGGGAATTCAGGCTGTGCAAGAGATGTATGTTTTTCATTAGGGTTTACACCAGCATTTGGTGTAATTAATCCTAATGTTTCAATCTTCACATAATAAGCTTATTCAGAAGAATAAAGTATTGCAGAGTAATGGAAAGAAAATCCCCAACAGAAGCTGTTGTTCATTATACATGAAGGAAGGATATATGATTTTTTTTTTATGGTCGTACCTTCTACTTTCTTTTCCATAGTTTTATTGCCACAATTTTAATATCTCAGAAAGGTGTCAAAGGTGACTATCCTAGAGCCTGTACAGAAGCATAGTCTGAGAAAATTGCCATCCAAGGAACTGCAGTTTGCATGGACAAATGGTGCCCAAAGAGGTTACTTGCACTAGGCCACTATGAAGAAAGATGTGACATCCACTGTGGAAACTGGGACACACTGTCTTTCAGAAGTTGTCTTCCCTTTGGTCTCCACAGACAGTATAGACACACCTCCTTTAGGCATATTTGCTGAGGTGGTGCAGTTGTGTGGCCAGAGTGAATCACAAAACCCTACTGGGATGTAGTCCATATCCTAGAGAGATTGTAGTGAGCTGCAGGCTGCTGTGCCTGTGCTGCTGTCCATACCTGAGCCTGAGGATTACCCAGTTACACCTTTTTAGAATTAACTTCTCTTCAGTCTGAGGGTCTGGTTTAGTCTATCAACCTTACAAGACATTTCCTCTCCAGCAGCACAACACCACTGAAAAGATAAACTGTACAAAATCCTGCAAATTTAGAATCTGACTTCAAGTTTGTAACTGCTGACGCTTCCAAACATTCACAGTGATGGAAAGGAAATAATCAGTCATCTGATTAAATCTTGCTATCTGCAAGTTAATGCAGGTAATGACTTCAAGGACAGTCACAACACCTTCACTTAATTCCTGCAAACGTTTCTCATTAACTCTGGGCTTCTGTTGCCTTTTCTTCAGTTTTCCTTTCAGAGGAAAAACAGGGAAGTTTCCGGCTCCCTACATGCCCACTCTAATCTGAATGAGTAAATGTGAGGCTTACACGGGACAGGGTGTATTTCTAAGTTCAGATTTGGAAAGGGAAAAACAAGTATGGACAAGAAAGAAATTAAAAATACAATATTTTACCTTTTATCAAATCTCAGTGGCTGGATTTACATAGTTTAATTATTCATGCATTTGAGCACAGAAAAGATGAAGTCTTATACCTAAGATTTATTTATTATTTACTTATTATTTACTTACTTATTTATTTACTAGAAAGAACCAAAGAATTATTTCTTACAAACCCACCCTTTATAGTAAAAAAAAAAAAAAAAGACAGGAAGAGAAAGATAGCTAACTTTTTATTTTTGGGTGTCTTTTAAGCTAAGAAATGTTTTTTTTATCAAACTTTCCTAAGTAAAAACAAACATTTCATAAGAATAAAAACAAATGTTGTATAAGAAAACAAATAATTTTATTCTTGGTAGGAATTGTGAATCATCTTGTTGGATCAAAATCTTTCATACCAGGCTAAGAAAAACCCCAAGAAACAAAATGAAAGAGAAAAAAAAAAAAAAAAAGAAAAAGAAAGAGTACATTGTTATTTTCTTGGCCTTTGTGTTAATTAGGGTCACTTTCATCATCTTTACATGCAGTTTTCTTGTTTGGGCTTTTTTGCTCTTTTTCTTTTCTTCCTAATTCTCTGATATAAAAGAGACGGTAGTAAGGCTTCAACCAATCCCCAAAGGTCTTTACAGATAATTTCCAGTTGCATTACTGATTTATTTTTGCTTTGACCAGATGGCTCCAAGTTCATGTGACTGTAAGGGAGTGCTTTTGATTACCCTATTTATCTCTCCCAGTGCTCAGTTTAAGGGTCAAACCTTGTGTAACACATTTGCCAGATAAACTATTCAGTGCTTCTGCCTTTTGGACACCATACTTCTGACATATGCTCTGTGCTTCATTAAACACAAAAGTTATTAAGTTTAATAAATGTTTTCACAAACTCTGTTTGTAACAAAAAAATCTAGGTTTAAAATGTATTTATTTTATTCACATGTGGCTAGTGGATTGCTTTGACTTTATCACCTGGAAAAATGGGTGAAATTGAAAGGCAGCATCCTGAATGAGACAGAGGAGGGGGAAGGAGAGCAGGAAAAAGCTGGGATGTTTTTTTGTTCTTTCTTTTTTTTTTTTTTTCCCCCTTGATATAGGTTATAAATGAAAAGCCGAGCAGAATGTTTTTAATGAAACCAATAAAAATGCAAAGGAAGATTTAATGTTTAAAGTAACGATAAATCAAAAGTGACAACTGAAATGCAATATTGTACCATGAGATTGAGGAAATAAATTCATCCATAGGGCAGATGTGCCTGCTTAAAAAAAAAAAAAAAAAAAAAAGAAGGTGATATGGGGAAAAAAGACAAAAAATACTTTGAAAAGTTTTTGTCATCATTATAAACAAACTAAGCCTTATAAAATCAAAATAATAGAAAATAAACTATAAGAGTAATACTGTCGGTTCAGTAGAAATGCCTCTAATACACATCCACGTGGAAACACACATGTATGTTTATACATATGTATATATATTCAGGTGAATAAAAATGTAAAGAAGCTGAAGTTCAAAACATTTAAGAATAAAAAGTCTCATAAACATATTCATAACTTATTTCTAAAGTTTTTATGGATAGCAACATGAATAATTACACAAGACAAATAGTGGCTCTATACCACTACCTCAGCTGAAACCTTCAAAATGAGAATTAATTACTTGGAGGAAAGACTGTCTTGTAAAAGCATTGCCTGGGACTAGGACCCCTGTGATCTGAATCCCAGCTCTGTCATAATCATGCTGTGTGACCTTGCAGGATCTGCTCTGGCCTAGATTTTTCCTAGCTAAATTTAGGCAATTAACTAAGGTGCCTAAGTTGGGAACTAAGCAGAGGTGGCTTTCTTTCCAGTCATTGGGTGGAAATAGGTATCTTCTATAATTAATTCAGATTTTATATGGACTAAGTTGTGCTTTCAGAGCTGCCTATATTTTCTAATGATTAAGGAAGAATTCTAGAAGTCACACATACTGAAACTAGCAAATTTTTTTTTCTGATCTTTGGGTGCAATCCTGACAAAATGATTCAGGCTGAATTAGACTTTGTTAAATAAAATAAGATAATTTGGAGGAGCTGGAAAGGATCCTGATGCTTTTCAGTGTGAGTTGCCTTTCACCTAATTTCTTTTATTTAAAATATGAATTGTGATGAGGTGATTTGAACTCAAGGTTAAAAACTGATTTTCCTCAATATGCAGTACAAACCTTTACAAATGCTGATTGTCATGGTGCACCTCTGAAAAATATATTTCATATAGAGTTCTAGTCCTTTTCAAAAAATGGATTACAAGGTGTGTTGTTTTCCTTCAAGGACATGAAAGAAATTGAGAGAAGCACAGACAACAGGTTTTGCCTTTACCATCCTTGAGTTCTGAAAAAAAATCCTCACCTGTACTGTGACCTTCCTCTTGGGAAGACTGACCTTCATAGGAAGAAGAAAGTTCTGCTTTTGGACCTTTCTGATGTGAAGAAAGGGCTGGGAAGGAGGTCTGGAGACAACTGCTCGACAACATGAAGTTGTGATTCTCTCTGCACATACAGGTGTGTGAGAGGTTTCTGCAAGAGCAAAAGTCTGCAAATAATTAGGAAATAAAGGACTGATAAACAGAGTAAAAAAGAAAGAGTAAGAGAAAGAATGAGAGAAAGAAAGGAAAGAAAGGAAAGGAAGGACGTTCGGAAGGGAAGGAAGGAAGTTCGGAAGGAAATTCAGAAGGAAGGAAGGAAGTTCAGAAGGAAGTTCGGAAGGAAATTCAGAAGGAAGAAAGGAAGTTCAGAAGAAAGAAAGAAAGAAAGAAAGAAAGAAAGAAAGAAAGAAAGAAAGAAAGAAAGAAAGAAAGAAAGAAAGAAAGAAAGAAAAAAGGAAGGCTTTACTTTACCTGGTCTTTTTTTTTAAGTAACCTTGTACTCCTTTTCAATTTTCCCTTCAGAACTGTTCTCCTCTCTTTTTCCCCTCTCTCTTCCCCCCCCCCCTTCATTATTTTAATGGCTACATCCTTGCTCTGATGTGTCAACGGTTGTGGAAAATCCTGTGAAGCAAGGGCTTAATGAAATGGCAGCTGGAACAGAGGGATAAAGTTCCTTTGGAGCAGCTTCAAAGGGGAGAGAGGGAGCAGCGTTAGCAAATAGAACAATGGTGCAGGGATGCTCATACACAGGCCAGGCACATCCAGCTGGCTGTTTAGGCTTGGCACCCTAATGAGGCATGAAGCAAAATGGGTAAGTACATGGTAAGGGAGAGGAATCAAAATAAAGAAAGAAAAAACAAAACAAAAAATCAAACCAAAACAACAAAAAACAACAAACAATAAACATACAAAACAAAAAAACAACAAAACATTCCTATATATAGCAAGAAAATATTTAGACATTAAAAAAACTTCAAAAAACCCTTCTCTGTTGTAATGAACATGTGCTAATTTTTTGATCCAAGCCTCATAAATCCTAGATTTAGTCTTCCCTTCCCTTCCCTTCCCTTCCCTTCCCTTCCCTTCCCTTCCCTTCCCTTCCCTTCCCTTCCCTTCCCTTCCCTTCCCTTCCCTTCCCTTCCCTTCCCTTCCCTTCCCTTCCCTTCCCTTCCCTTCCCTTCCCTTCCCTTCCCTTCCCTTCCCTTCCCTTCCCTTCCCTTCCCTTCCCTTCCCTTCCCTTCCCTTCCCTTCCCTTCCCTTCCCTTCCCTTCCCTTCCCTTCGTTTTATTGTACTTCCCCAACTAATTTTCATTCATCATTTTCAGAGTTCTTTTTATTGTCATATAATTGTTATTATTTCTGTTGGATTTATTATTGAAATGGAAATTGTGGCTACAGTAGTGAATGAAGACAAACCCCAAATGATACAAATAATGGAGATATCAGCAGTGTGAGCTATATTAAGAGAAAAAGATGACATGCACACATCCTAAAAGCACTTACATCAGTCCAGCTGTGAAGATGTCATTAATAAAAGACAGAAACATCATTACTGTTATGCAACTAGACAGAAACCTCTTCCTTCCACAATGCTGAAGGCAATGTTTCCAATCATAAAGCATCAGCCTGTGCTGAATCTCTTACCTACAACACAAAATCTTTGATCCCCACCACTTGAGTTAACTCTGTTAAGAGGAAACAATAGCAGACTATAGTCTTCAAAGTAAAGTAGTAAAAATTATTAAAATGTGGTCCTGACCTGAACCTAACCGAGCCAATCAGTGTGCATAAATATTCCTAAGATATTTTCCAAACCTCCATAAAAAAAATATATTTCAAGGGTTATTAACAATGTATCCAGAAATCTCAAAGGTTTCAGCTGTATTACATCTATAAATGAACTGGGGAGCTAATTAAATGCAGTTATTGTAAAAATATTACAATATTATAGAAAAGCCACAGTCCTGACATACTGATCTTACTGGTCTAAAATGTGAAAAGGCACAGTTAAGATCCAAAGAGAGACAGATATTTTATGTGTTGTTTACAGAACTGTGTTACAGAGCAATTAATTTATTCCATGAATACTTGGCAATCCCTTTAATTAAGGGATAGAGGCAGGGAACCTTTATAGTAGTCTTGTTTTAGGCTACAAGGACTGGACTTTAAAAACTTTCCATCATCAAGCCTAACAACAGACTTGAGTTATCAAGATTAATCTCTTGCTTCAAGTTCAATTAAGAAGAAGCATAAGCTTGTCTTCAGACTTATTTATTCCTAATATTGTCACTGCTTGGACATATGCCTAGGTACAGACCAGATGTGAGCTATCACCCCAGTGGTGGCGGGGCACAGACCTGCCTGGTGTCTGTCTGGCATTCTGGTGAGCAGGGACTAAGCCAAGACTCATCTGACATGCATATATCCAGGTCTGCTCTTCTGCAAAGACAGCCTACACTGGAGTTACTCACTTACCTTTTCATATCTGCAAGGTAGATTAATATTGTAATTTACCTTCATGGTTAGCAGAGAGAGAAAAGAGATTGGCCCTTCGAGTTTTCTGTTGATCAGAACTATATAAATTTCTTTATGATGGGTGTAGTGTATAAATGTTTATTTCCCTTCATTGCCCTTCAAGGGAACAAAGGATAACTAACTCAAATGTCTATGCTTCTATTGTTTATATTTAATTTGAAGCTTCCTGACCTTTATGTCAGTTGGGATGGGGTTCGTTTTTCCTTTCTCTGCTTAAAAGTTTATCCTCAGCCCTAGGAAGAAGAGGTTTGTTTACCTCCATTTCTTTCAGGGGCGAAGAAGTTTAGCTGCTCACTCTTACTCTCTGTATCTTGCTGGGAGGTAGCATTTCTTTTATGGATGCGTGTAATGTCTGGAATTGAAATTTAGTTGAAGGTTTCTTTCCTTTATTTCTTTTCCCCATCCCTCCCTCCCAGCCTTACTTTTCTTGCCTCCCTTTCATGGACAAAGGTAAGCGTGAATTTATCCTTGTCATGCGTGACAACATTTCATTTTTTACTCTGCAGGTGGTAAGGATGGAGGTTGAAATGATGATGCAGCTTCTCTTCACCTCAGTCAGGAACAGGCTGCCTGCAATCCACACATTCAACCTTTCTTTCTTCATACTTTTTTTCTGATCAAGTGCTGTATTAGGGAAGAGAAACAGAGCAACAACAAAAAAGTACATATTCTTTCTCCTCCAGTGACTCTAAACATTCTTCATGGAGATCTTTTTGTGATGGACTATTCATACATGGTTAAAGTATATATAGATATCAGTTACAGTAGTAAACAGAAATTATTTACATATAGAGTGCACATAAAAATAATTTATAGAAGGGATAAGGACTGTTAAGTTATATAAAGAAGAGAAATTGTATTTAAGAACCTGCAGAAAGCTTTGTCTAGTTTAGATGGCTTTCATCAATTTCATAAACTGAAAGACAAAGCTATGATAGGATGCCAGTATTCTGAAACCCTTTAGTCTTTGAAATGTAGTGATTCTCTGGCAGCTTTTCTTCATGCCCACAACAGGAATGCTACTCTAAATTGGAAACCAGTAGTAGGGCCAAAATACCTGTTCTACGTTTTATAGATTCAACCCTGCTTTTAAAAATGATGATAAAAAGCAAGCTTCCTCAATTTTCCAGACAGGAAGCTGAGGTAATAATGAACTTTAGGCCTGGATTCATTGTAGCCACTTTACGTTGAAGCCCGTGGTCTAAATCGTCCCCCAAAAATATTTGTCTCTGTCTACTGCCAATTTCAGGGACCTAAGAGAACTCTGATTCTTATGTCAGCATTTTATTATAGTATTTGAAAACTGTGGAAAATAAACTAGCTTATACTGAGATTTATGCAGTTTGAATTAGAGACAGGAATTTAATTGGGATTTGAGCCACAAGGACAAGCTTCCTTCCTGTTTCTATGCTGCAAAATACAATTATGATAATTTAAAAAAAATCCCAAATCTACAGGAGATAAAAACACTGTCTTAGTCTTCCAATTTAAAAGCCAGAGTGGATAAGGAAAGGACTAGTTGCTTATAACTCTGTTCCTTTGGCATATTAAAATATTAAAAAATAGGGACAATGGGGGTTTGTGCCAGTTTGCTTTGGTGCCTGAATAAGGATTTTTGGCACACTCTGCTACCATAAACATAGTGTCAGTTGATTGTTTAGAGCTCTTCCATGCCTTGAATATCTTTCCACCTATTCCACTGCAAAGCAAAGTGACACCACAACTGAAAAACACACAGCTCTTCTATTTCTTCTGAGGAAAATAAATAATTAACTGCTCCTGAGAATATACAAGCTATTTATTTTACCATGTTGGCTTGCAGACCTTCTAAGAGAAAAATCTAAATTCAAGATCCTATTCCTTGTTCAAACCCTTGGTCATTGAGGAGAAAGATCAGCAGTGTTTAAAATCCTGACTTTAACAATCTCAGAAGGTCTTACAAATCCCTGTAGACCTGTTATCTTCAAGACTGTATGTATCTTGGATAACCTTGGTCTGTAAATTAAGGATAATTACCTCCTGCTATTCAGACTTCTCATGTCTGCAGATGCCTGAAACCTGAGACTGACACATGCAAAACTGGTGAAGGCCAAATTAAAAGATATAGGCACATGGCAAACAACAGGAGGAGGGAGGAGGCAGAGCAACGGAAGTGAAAAATTATAAAATACGCCATATGGTGAATGAGGGAGTAAGTCTGTAACTATTATTTTAGAAGTACAGGATTGTAAGTCACATCATTATTAAAGCTTTCTGTAGCCATTAAACATGAAGTAGTTATTCTGAGTTTTTTCCTCACCAAACTAAATACAGCAGTTCAGTGTTTCCCATGTACCATGAGGAAGACTAGAGAGGCTGGATTTCTGAAATGAGTTTGGAAAAACAGACACTTAAAATATACAGTTAAAGGGCCGAGGAACAGTTAATGTACATAAAAAATATGAGTCAAATATTCCACAGCATGTCTTCTTTCCTCTGATGCACTCTATCCCTTCTTTACCACTCATATTTGTTAAAAGAATTACACTCTGCAACTGAAAGTCAGGTCTGAGTCTTCTTTCACTGCTGAACACCTGCAGCCTAGTAGAGGGAGGAAGTTGAGTTTTGAAAAGGGCTGAAGCCTGGGCATTATCAGACATTGTTTCTTTATTTTTTCTGTCTTCTTGATAGACGCATTAAGGCTGAAAAAGACTTCTGAGATCAAGTCCAACACTGCCAAGTCTACCACTAAGCCATGTCCCTAAGTGCCACATCTGCACATCTTTTAAACACTTCCAGATGGTGATTCTACCACAGCCCTGGACAGCCTGTTCCAATGCCTGACTATGCTTTCAGTGAAGAAATTTTTACTAATATCCAGTCTAAACATCCTTGGCAGAAACTGGCACCGTTTCCTCTCACCCTAACATTTGTTGCTTGGGAGAAGATACTGATCCCCACCGGGCTACAACCCCTTGTCAGGGAGCTGTAGAGAGCAATAAGGTCCCTCCTAATCCTACTTGCGTCCAGACTGAGCCCCAGCAGCTCCCTCAGCTGCTCCTCATCAGACTCCAGCCCCTTGCCCAGCTCTGTTTCCTTCTCTGGACATGCTCCAGCACTTCAGTGTCCTTCTTGTCATGTGAGGCCCAGGATGTGTGGCCTCACCAGTGTCCCCAGTACCGGGGGACAGGCATCGGTGGTCACACTACTGCTGACACAAGCCAGGATATCACTGTCACTTTGGCACACTGTTCTCATGTCCAGCCACTGCTGACCAACATGCAAAGGTGTTTTCTGGCTGGGCAGACACTGTCCCGAGCCTGAAACACTGTCTGACATGTCTGCCAAGGGCAGGACCCAGCCCTCGGCCTTGCTGAATCTCACACAATTTGCCTCAGCCCCTGGATCCAGGTCCCTCTGCGGAGCCTTCCTGCCCTCCAGCAGATCAGCACTCACACCCAGCTTGGTGTCTTCTGCAAACAGACTGCACTCAATCCCCTTTTCCAGATCCTCAATAAAGTAAAAATTGGCCCCAATACTGAGCCCTGGGGAACACCACTGGTGTCTGTCCACCAGCTGGACATAATTCCATTGACCAACACCCTCTGGGCCTGGCCATCCAGACAGTTTTTTACCAGCCTCCACGGCATGTAAAAGTTGAGTTGAATATGTATAAATAAAGGTGTGGGATTTAATGTGATATTGAGTTCAAGGTCCTGAACCTTGGGAATGGTCATAAGCAGTTTTTCTTTTCCTATTTTATTCCTACTTCCTCTCAGCTTCATAAAACTTGGATAGCTTTTCTGTGTCTGTGAGGGATTTCACTGGCAGCATGTAAGACATTTGCTGTACAGTTAGCTGTGCACTTCTCAGACTGCCACTAATATTTAATTTATGCCTTTAAAACAGTGATGACATTGTGAAACTAAAAATAGATTCCTCACATGGAGAAGTTATATGTCACATGTTAAAAGGAAATGCCCAAAGGAATTTAAGAAAATATCCTGTATAATAAAATCTTAGAACATTAAAAAATAAAATTTAAAATAAACTCAACCAAACTGATTAACCTAAACACACCTACACACACCCACACAGACACCTACAAAACTTGCTTCAAAGTCTCAAAGACTATATTTCTGATAAATTGTTGCAAGTATTTCAGTAGAATTTTCATATTGTGTTTTGATCAAGTCTTAAGAGATTTTTCCCCTATTCTACTGCATAACTCTCAAAGCCAACTTTTTTTTTTCAAAGAATTATAAAATTATTTTGTTTGGAAGGGTCCCTAAGTATCATCTTGTCCAAATACCTGACCATGGGCAGGGACATCTTTTATTAGATTGGTTGACATCATAAAGTGACGTGAGAAAAAAACGTTACATCTATATTAAATTCCCAGAGTGAAGTAACCTGAAATCTTAAATATGCTTTACATGCTACTCTGTCAGTCTCACTAAGACCTTGGATAGGCAATACTCTTAAGGGGTTTAGTATCTGACTCTGCATCCTTGGGCTTATAGGACTTAGAATCTACAATAAACATGTACATGGAACAGATTACAAAAAATACACAGTACTGGTCAATATATAATGTACAAGATGTTTTTGAAGTTAGAACTGAAGACAGGTTGATCGTAATGTGTTTTGTTTGCTTGTTTTAAACAAATTTTTAAAGTGTTTTATTATTTAACATTAAACATAAGAAAGATCCCTGGAAAAAATGAGGTTGTGAAAGGTGTAAGTCAAGAAAATATAAGTAAAAATAAATTCCCCAATTTGGGATGCCAATGTTTAATGGTTAATTAATACAAATTTTGCTGTTTATATGATCAGTGTTATTTTTTACACACAGTCTTTGCTTATTCAGTTATCATTACTCTGCTTTAGCAACACATGAGCAGAGTCAGGCACCAACCCTCTAAAGTAAAGAAAGCCAGACTTCTGTGCCTATAGAGACTGTATAGTATAATTTATAATTATATGCATAAATTTACTGATGTCTTCACTGTTCTCCACCATCCCACTCACTAGAAGACACCTCTGAAACCTCACTGCTCTAGCAATTTACAATCTTCTGCATGTTTTCCTTTTAGCCTAAATTTGTTCCTAGTCAACCCACTCTATTTCTTCTTATGCCAACACTAGTGTTAGGCTAAATAGCTCATGTCTCTCCTTGGTGAGTTCTCCCTATTTATTTATAGACAACCATCATATCCTTCTAAGTCTTCATTTTTCTTGAGTAAACAAACCTGGTTTTCTCAGATCCTCTCTATTAACAGGCTTTCCATTGTTTTGATCACCCTAATAGACCTGTTCCACTCTTGGGCCAACTTCAGTTCATTTTCCTTTATAAGTGCTTTCTTTTACATTCTCTAAATAATCTTACAGCCTTTGAGCACATCTGTATTTTTTCAGTCCACCTTTACCTATTGTCATTATTCTTCTCATACCCTTACTTCTATACTAGGGAGATAGATTCTTGATTTTTTTTTCAGACCACATAGCTTGAAAAAATTCCAGAGTTGCTCTTCTTTCAAGATCCTGATCTCTTTAGTGCAGCTAGCTTCCCGTCATTTGTCAGAAACTATCCTGTAGAAATTAAAATAAAACTTGGTTTATTTAGGTTCTGATTTAACTTTAGTTGAATCAGGTTGCATTCTGGTAATTTTATTTAATTTTTTCACCATCACTTTTATAACACTCTGGTTTCACTTAAATTAAATATCTTCACAATTTTCCCAGAAAGATAAAAAAGGGAAAATCTCAGGACAGTCTATATATGCTGTCTCTAAGAAGAACAAAGGTAAATTGCATTATCCTGATGACATGAATGCAAATCACTAGGAGAAAGCATTTCTCAAAGAGACTTACATGTGGTCAAGCCAATTCCTAGTGCCAATTTCTCCCAAGGTGTTGTTAAATTATTTTTATAATTTAAAAATTATTAAAAATGCAAATGATAGCGGAAAAAACTTAACTAGAAATTAATTTACTGTGTTGTTGATTGGCTAACAAAAAATGTGATTTTGGTCCCTAGGATTTGAAGTGTCCAGAGTTTGGGGCAAAACAGTGAATCATAGGGTCAACCTACCTGGCAACAAAAAGACTTCAGCAGTTGCCAGAGGTGGTTATAGCTTCTCAAATGAAATATTTCCTGTCTAATACAAAAATTGAATTATTCCATTCCCTGTTATACTTTGTTCCCCACTGCCATATTCCAAAGTGCAAATGTAAAATTACTCCAGAAACTTGTATTTATGCTTCCAGATTCCATGCCACACTCAACTACTGAGGTGCAACATGCACAGACACAATGAACTAAAATAGCAAGAAACACATTGTCTAAATATTTATGGGCTTGAGTTTCAAAATGAAACATCTGGGATTCTTTGGAGGTTTTTTTTTTTTTTTTTTTTTTTTTTTTTTTTTTTTTTTTCTCTTTGACACTACTTTTCAAAAAGAAAAAGAACAAAAAAATACCCGAGAAGAAAAAACTCAGATTCTCCTCTGTTTAAATATAAATGCTGACTTTCTAAAGAAAGAGAAAAAGCAAGAAAGATGAGTGAGGGGCATTGACACCCTCAGGGAAAATATCATCTCAAGAGAACTGACCTTTCAGAGAAAGCAAATTAAATTATCTTTCTCATCTTTTACTAGTGCAGTGACATCATTAAAATTCACGTTATATACCAGCATGCTTTCTTTTGTATTCATAACCCTTAACCAAAATTAATCAGTTGTCACATAAAGTTAACATATTTGTTAATGGTGCCCAAGCCCCAATATGCATTGTCTCAAGATGACAACTGTAAAATAACACAAATATTGTAGGGCAATATCTTCCTCACCTTGTATCAATCTTTGAAAAATCAATCCAGAACATGTTGAGCTGGGGATGAAAGAGTCCCTACATGATGAAAAAACATTAAGTGTGTCAAACAAGTGTTTAATAAATAGAGCCCCCTGAAGTAGTGAGGTGCCACCACTTGTGCAATACTTGGAGGAGAGGAAGGGTGAGAACAGCAACCTCTGGAGAACTGCTGCAACCTTTACCAGGGGTGCTTTATTTCTCTTCTTGGCTCATTGAATGCTTTGTTCTCCCAGCTGTTACTACAATATTTGCTATGGACCATCTCTGTAACCCCTTTATTCGGGAGCTCAGCAAAGATTCTGCATTTTCAAAAGAATGGGATGCTAGAGTTGGTGAAACCATCCCAGAGCCTCAGATTCTCAGGATATTCATGCAGTCAGTGGGAAGAACTGAACAACACAACTAAAAGTGACAAAATCAATGTGCAGATTCAGGGGGAAAACCACAAAAGGAGGAAGAACAAGAAAAGAAAACCTATTCCCTTTCAGTACAAAATCCTATAACTAGGAATTCCAGTTGCTCTCAGTATCACTTGGTTAAGAAAAAATAATAAAAGCGGTGGTTTTGTGGTTTTTTTGTTGTTTGTTTTTTGTTTGTTTGTTTGCTTGCTTGCTTGTTGGTTTGTTTTTTTTTTTGATGTATATATGAGAAAAATATAACAGCAGAAAACCAGAGATAGGCAGATGAAGAGACCATACTATGTGTTTCAGTGAGAATTCTGCTACTGTGCAAGAATAGTACAGCCTGCACATTTTATGAAAATTATTTTATACTTCCATATAGTACCTTAGTAAAAACATAATAACAGCGTAGAGTCAAAATATATCACCATGGAAAAGTAATGGAAAGGAGACCTTAAAATTTTTCCCCAGAGTAATAAAACATGTCATTGAAGAGCTCAGAAGTGGGTTAATGCACCCACATGTCCAGGTGCCTTTCTTTATAACACTGCAAATAAGAAAGTAATCCCTACAATATAGACTTGACTTCTTCCTGGACAAGATATTTATTTGTTTCTGTAGAACAGTCTATGCCCATTCGTATTAAGAAAATATATTTCTTTTTTGCTATAAAGTAAGAGATAATACATAGTACATGTCCTATTGAATTTATATCCCTTTTTAAAAATAATTTCAAAGATTATATTCTTCAATTTATGCTCTATGGACTGTCTTAAGGTCAGATCTTTTCTCTCTATATATTTGCAAAAATTCTTTAACTTCAACTGGAACAAAGATTTTACTATGTGAAAAAAAAATAATTTCAAATCCTTGTACAACATAAGAAGATGTTCAAAACCAGAAAGATTCTGAAAGTATTTCACTTGAAAAAGACAACAAGGTTTTTGGTATGTTCTGTACATCTTTTGAAAATCAAGGTATTTGAACCTGTCACAAAAAAGCCCACTTCCCCAAATTACTTCTCAGTAATCACTGCCATTGAGTCAAAATAACTTCTAGAAACTGGGGTAGAGGAACAAAGCTGAGTAAGAAGGATGAGACTGATAACCTAGTCAGGCTATATTCAGTTACAAGAAAAAGAGAAATCATACAATATTTAGCAATTTGTAAATGCCTGGCATTCATGGAAGTGTTACACAACCACCTGAATAGATTTGCCAGGAACAGTTCATTTACTTCCCACCAGTACTAGTTCAATCAGTTCTGTAAGAAGAGGAATACCAGGAAAGAATGAATAGTTGACAAGTACAAGTACAGTTCAGATATCACTACTTGTGTTCATTGTGTGATGCCTCTTGTCCCGTCCCTGTGTACTGCTGGGAAGAGTCTGCCTTGTTCACTCCTTAGATCAGAAATTTATACCTACAGGTAAGATCCCCATGACACTTCTCCAGGATGAGCAGCCCCAGCTGTTTCAGCCTCTCTTGATATGACAGATGTTCCAGTCCTCTCTTTGTGTCTGCGGCCCTTCACTGGGCCCTCTATATTAATTCCATGTCTCTCCTTACTGGGTAACCCAGTTCTGGGTACTGAAATCTAGAAATATCACAACAGGAATATTGCACCAGTGACACACACTGACAGAAGGGAAGGGTTATCTCCCTCCCCTGCTTGCAAGTCTCTGTTTAACACAGTTCAGGCAGCTGTTGGCCTTTGCTCCAAGGTGTGCTGCTGGCTAATGCTTACCTTGGTGCCATCATGACCACCAGGGCTTTCTCTGGTGATTATTCCCCGCATTGTACTGTTATATGGGGTTATTCCTTCCCAGGTGTATGGAGAAATGCTCAGCCAAGAAGGATAAATGCATTGAAGTAAGGACGGTAAGCTACATAAATATTGCTCAGGAAACAATGAAATATGTGATTTTCTCAATCACAAGAAAGGGATCAGTCAGTTATGGAACAGAGTTTTGCAGAGAAGACATGTAAACTCATCCCTCAACCTGACAATTTAGTGCAGCTATGTTATGGTATCCATTGTTTTCAATTTTACTTTATTTTTTTAAATGAATGAGTTTAAATTAGTGCTTTGTGTGTGTACAGACGATAGAGGGGGGCAATGGAAATGGTCTCAAGTTAAAAATGGAATAAGGAAGAGGATAATTTGTTCTCTGTACAAGATAAACATTGGGCTTAAATGCTCAGCAAGAAGATTCCCTCTAGAAATCACCAAAAGCCTGTCCAATGGAAAGGGAAGTGAAGCATTGAAATCAGCTGCTGGGAAAGATGTGGAGACATCACCACTAAATTCTTTAAGAATTATTTGAACACCCTCCTGTTAAAAATGATGAAGGCAGATCTGATCTGACCATAGGACAGACAGATGAGTTAGATGGTATCTTGTGATCCTGTACAGCCACAGTTTGATAAGATTCTAAGATTGTATTACATGTGAAAACACATGTCCTTAAAGATAGGAATATGTGTCAAATTTCCCATGATTATAATATGAAAAGAAATAGGGAATATTGGAGGAGAAATAATCTGAAATCTTAGACTGATAGTCTTCCACATCTACAATCCTGTAAACATTTGCTTATTTGAATCAATCTCACATCACTGAAATAAAATTATTTAAATTATTCAAGATCTAAATGTGCTAAAATCCATGTGGGTCCTGTTTGCAGTTAGTTTATGCCTATTAGGTGCTCCAGCCAGCAATAAAGAAGAAAGCATCTGGGTACTTGCCAGCTCGAGAATGGCATTGTGTTCACACATCAAAAGCAAGAGAAATAAGGCTTCATGTTTATGTGCTCACGTTTGCATGACAAGGCCTTTCCCCCCCTTTTTATTTAGAGCTGAAGCTCTGAAGATTCCTTTGAAGAGAAAGGAAGAAAGGATTCTTAAGATAAAAATATTGATGATTAATTTAACCCCTTAAGCTAAAAGTAATCATCTCTAGGTCACCCTCACTGAAATTTGAGCTGCATTTATCTTCACAGAGTCTATGAAGGAAAGGGGTACAAACTCCAGCTATCCAGTCAGACCTTTGTTCTCATGTATGGTGCACTGGCACAACCCAGGCTTCCTCTGAAAAAGGTTTTAAATAATAATAATGAACATATTTTTTCCGTTATGCTTTTTTACTCAGTAAATTAATATTCTAGGATAACAGGAAAGTGAATTTGCTATTGATTTATTTATCATCCTGTCTGTCCTCTCTCTGTGTCTTCCACAAACCTGCCCAATATACTGATGTTTACCACTCCAGTTCCCACTCTGGTTTTATGCATACTGGCTCAGCATTGCATGTGTGTGGTTTTAAACATGTGAATGTTGTAACACAGTGATAAGCATCAACACCTTTAATTGTTTTGGATCTTTTTTTGGGTTTTTTTGGGTTTTTCGGGTTTTTTGTTTTTTGGTGAATGTGATCAAGATCCTTGTTTCTGAACGCTTTTAAAAGATAGTCAAATTTTCAGGGAAAGAAACCCAAACACAAAACAACACAACCTCCCCTCAACAAATTAACAGAGGTGTTCACCCAAAACCTATTCTTCTTCTGAAAAATACCCTGTAGTACAAATACATACAACAACACACATACATTAAATTTTGTTTTTTGTGTAGTTTGCTTTGCAGTCTAGGCACATAAAAGGTCAGGGGACCCAGCTATCTGCTGATATTTGATGGAGACCCACAGGTTCTGGAAGTCTTAGATAGGTCTGGAAGACCACCATTGCACTAGTGAAGGTATCTTGCTGCCAGGGCTGGAGTTTACCCCTATGGGCTCCCAAAAAGACAGAACCATGTCATGCTATAGCCCAGAGCACAGAGATAAATTCTCCCAGTGCGGTGAATGCTGTTATTGTGATTCACAGTGGGGAAATGCTACTGCCCTCTGGTTTTAAGAGATCTATCATAATGAGAGCTTTGAACTTGACAAAGTTCCTAGTTTGACATTGATAAGAAAAATTATAATCATAATAATTGCAAAATTACAGTAATGATAACAATAACAGCAATAAGAACAGCAGTGGTGATTTACTGTGGTGATTTATCTCTGATGATGAGGGTAATAATAATAAGAGCTAGTTCTGTGTGAAAAATTCTGTACAAAATGCATGCTTCATGACTGCATCTTTTGTTATGCTTGAAAATCTACTGCCAGTACCCCACCCAAATATGGTTTTACAGTATATATTGACTGCCCTGAATAAAAGTGAATAAATAAATAAATTGACGTGTTTGAACTCAGACTTATATGAAATTTAACTGGCCTCCTTGGCCTGTGTTCTTGATAGGCATGCAAAAACCATGACAGTGTTAATGGAATGTTAATATATTCTTAAAATGCTGAGAGAGTTGCCTTTGAAGTGATTTGAAATTAAAAAAAAAAAAAAAAAAAGGGGTGGGCTGGAAGGAAAAGAAAGAGAACAGAGAGGAGAAGGAAAGAGAGAGAGAAAAAGAAATATATATGTGGAGAGAACCAGTTTGATTGTGGGGTTTCAGATATTCCCTGAGGGGAAGGACAGAAGGACTACGAAACAGCTCTTTCCCTTTATCATACAAGCAATTACTGGCAATTTGTTCTGGCCAGTAAAACTTCTGATATTATCATGGTTGCTGAGTAATTTATCATCAAAGTTTAATGTGAAAACAGGTGACTGTGTAATCACCAATCTAGGAACAGAAATAGAATCGTTATTATTTCTGCCTGAAGAGAGGGGTTCTTTTTTTTCCCTTTTTTTTTTTTTTCCTTTCTGTCAATTGACTTAACGGCCAAAAGGCTGTTCATCACATCACCATGAATTATAAAACCTCTATTAAATATTCATAAAAGTTTTGAAATGAATGTGTGATAGAGATGAAAGCCAGGCTAATTTAAATACCTACCAGACCTGTCTTAATTACAGAGGTAAAATGAGATATAAAAATTATAGCAGAAAGGAAAGGGGAAAAAAAGTTGAAACAGTTCATTCCCTACATTATGTGCATCTTCTTTTTAACCAGTGATGTGCAATTTGTACACAAGCTGAAGTGTACAGTTCTATTGAAAGAAATCAGTTCTTAAGATCCATGTTTTTATACTAATGGGACATTTTTGGGTCTGTGGGAAGCAACACTTAAATGTGAACTTGTTTCTTGGTATGCATTTCCATGAGTATGTGTGGGCATGTGTAAGGAAATTGTTCAATTAACTTTAAAATGATAGAAAGAAAACTAATGGGTGCCTGCAGTGGTGAGAAACACAGAATGCTGGGAAAAGTTGAAATGTGCAAATTCTCCCTCTGATAAGTAAGTCTGTACTTGCTCAGTCTCCTGGTTCTTATTGGATACTGTGTGGGATGTTTGAAGAATGAATCTGTCCATGAGTAGAGGAGATCCAGGCTTAATTGTGTCTAATATCTTTTGGTTGGGCACCAAAGAGGGGTTTGTTTAAACACACAGACTGAGATGCAGAATCAGGCCTTTGCTTTGCAACACAGCTTGTCAGCTTCACAAAGCTGGTAAAAAAAAAAACAACTCTCTAAATGAATAGATCCAGGACTCACAAGGGAAGATGCACAGCCATGTTGGGATACCCAGGTTGTTACTGCTTTCACTTGGATTTAGACTATCGTCCAATTGTTCATAGCTCTAATTTTGAGCATCCAAAATATTCCTTTTTAGAGAAATCAGGCTTTCTAATGTATGAATTATTCTACCTCAAATAATTATTAATTAGGTGCATGAGGGTTTTTTTTTTTGTTTTTTTTGTTTTTTTTTTTTTTTTTTTTTTTTTTTGTTTTTGTTTTTTTTTTTAAGAGAACTGATTTGGATTGCAGGTTTCATTGTAGCAAATATGTGAAGTTAGATTCCAAAACCTTGCCACAGCTACAATACCATGTGTCTTTAATAGATGCAGTCTGGTAATGAAAGTACAAAGATTGAGTGCATAAAAAACATCTGCCTGATTAGTGTTTGTATTAATATTTGACTTTGAGATATTTTGATGAAAGAGCAAGTTGATGTAGTTAGAAACATGACATTGTGGCATTTTTCATTTAAAAAGATCTTATATATGATAACATAGTTAAGACTACTCTTGGGAAGGTAGCTAGACTTCTCAAGTATATTCCAACCCTTTTTCTGTGTTACTAGTTTGCAAGTAGTAGTAGTAGTAGTAGTAGTAGTAGTAGTAGTAGTGCTATTATCACTGCCACTATGTTCTATCACTACTACTACTATTAAACTGCTTTTCCTCCTTTTGCATTATAGCATTAATTCATTTTCTAAGTGCAGAGAAATCTTCATGTTCCAAAAATTAAGCATGCACTTAGTAAATATTCTGACAAGAGATGGAACTCAGTTATTCATGTAGCATTTTCCCAAGCCACAATTTATGACAGAGAAATTCAGCACAGTGTGAAAAGAAAGCCAAACCTCAAATCCTTTGAGAAGCAAACTTTGACAGAAAAAGACAGCTGAAAGTTTGTGTTCACAGTTATCTTATCTAGGGCATGCAATCTATTTAGATAGAATTGACTAATTTTACTTCATTATTCCCTATGTCTCTATGATCGACAGATTAGGTTTGTCTAATAGCAGGACTTGAGTTGATTTCATAATTAGCATAGTTCTATGTCTCCAAAAATTCTTTGTTAGAAAGGACTGATATGAAAGAACTAAGGTTTATAAAGAAAAGGGGAGGATAGCTTTGCTGACATCCAAATAATTACAAATTTGGACTTCCATCAAACTTAATCTTTAAAACAAGTCCAGCCTGCCTTGATTCCAACTTGATAACTTTAATGAAGTGCAGCCTTTATATTTGTACATCACTTTGTCTTGTTTCCTTATATGAACAGTTTTGAAATATTTGTATAAAATCGTGTAGTGGCAGAACAGTTCAAATTTAAAAAAAAATGTATTCAGAGGTCTCAGTCAATATTCAAAGTAAATTTGAGCTAGTCTCACATGTAAATCAAAGCTCACCTGTTTGCTATAATTTATTTTAGTTTATTTCCTTACGTAGTTCTGACTGGTCCCATGAGACTTTTAGTCTGATTCCTAGTGTAGAGGCAGCTCAGGTAAGAACCTGAAAAAATGACCATCACCAGAAAATAACTGCTGTATTGATTCTCTGGAGGGAACTGAAAAAATATCCCCAGAAAAGTTTTGAGAGTATTTGCACTCTGTTACTGACCATAAGAAAACTTGGGCTAAGGGCTGCTGACTGACTAAATTGCATTTCAGTCCTAATTTAGCAGACACTAAACAGGAGCTTTGTATATAAATTTTGGTTAAGACAGTTTTCACACAAACATATTCTGACTGAAGCTCACTACATGCAGCATCTTTCTAATGCAATTTCTATGTGAAGAGATATAGATTTTGACCAAGTACCATGACTGTTCTGAAATACAGATAATAAAGTCTCAGGATCCAATCTGCCACATGTGGTCCTGTCTTGTCTTGTTCAGTCAACACTGAATATTCTGCACAGGTCACCAGAAATTATCAGAAGGCTGAGGAGGTGACTTCACACACACTTGTCAAGTGGATACAGTTTTTAAAACCTTTATCTGAAGACATGAATCCTACAGTATTTTGGGGTCAGATTGGGGGAGGAAGCTAATGAAATACCATTAAATTTAGTTGCCTGAAGCCCTGTCTTTTTTCCCTCTAGCCAGATGTAGTTAGCTGAAGTCTAACAAAGGTTTCTGCAGCAGGTATTTCATCTGTCATATCAAAACATTTTCAATACCCACTACCAATGCGACACTAAATTTTGGTCTCACATAAATGTCAGCCCATTTATAATTTTGGGTTGTGGTACTGCGAAAGGGAGATGACAAGCTTGTATTTCACACTTGCTATTGAAATGAATAAAAATGACTAGTCCCTTAAAAGAAAGGCTTTGAGGAGGAGTTTGTGTGGGGTTGTGTGTGAAAGTGTGTGTGCTCAGGCTCGCTTGTGCTTTTCAGAAAGAAGAATATTCTGGCAAGCGTGTGGTGATTTGCAAATCTGTTCCCATAGAAATTTCACCCAGGGTGCTTAAAAGACTAAAGCTGGGCTATCTTGCTAATATCCCCAATTAAGGTGTGATATTAGCAGCCATGCATACTTTGGTTAGAGGTATTGGCGTGAATAAGAAGGACCTAAAATGGATGAGGGAACCTGAATGCAGTGGCAGGGATAAGATCAGGGATAAAAATTAATAGGAGATGGAACTCTCTCTTCAGGTGACACAAATGCATACTGCTGGAAAAAATAGCAGGCACTCGTTCATAATGATCACTACCTAATTGGAATCATTCTTTTGGATACATATCTTTTACAAAATGGTATGTTTAATAGAGATGGTAATGCAGTGCAGGACGTGAGACCTACTAGACTGACTGAGCATCTTATTGAGCTACACAGAATGTGATGAGCACTTATTTAGATTCCACTTACACATAGACCCAAAATAAAATCTCAGAAGTCAATATTTTATCACCAACCCCTCTGTCAAAAAAAAAAAAGAAAAAAAATCCATAAACGTGATAGGAAATGTGCATGTGGTGTTTATTTTTTCCACTTAGTGTGGAAAAAGAAATACAAAGTTATATTTTTCGACATTTCCCACTTTAAATAAGAAGCAAAAAAAAGGGCAAATAAAATGTCAATGTATAAGAGAAAAGTAAAAATGGATTTGCATTTTTGAGGTGCACATGCCTCACAGAAGCTAGGGTATGGAGAACTTTGTGATTCGAGAGTGGTATAAGGGTAGTTTTTTTGGTTTAACTGTGAAGTCCAAAAGCAACCCTCATTTCCCCTGTTATATATAAGACACGATGTATATGTGACAAGCAGGTCTCCAGAATGTATGAACAAGGAAATAATGAAGCACTCTTTAAGGAAAATACTGCGGTCCACATTTCAAAATGCAGTATGATTTGTATGATTTCCATAGAAAAATGTTACATTTTTGAAAAAGAGATAAAATATTTTAGATGCTTACTTTGTGATTTTAGAGCTTAGAACTCCATATTTCTGTGTGTTTATTTTTGACAAGGTATACTTTTGAGAAAGAAGAAAAAAATTTTTTTTGACTACATGATATATTTGGTCTGAAGACTGCTTCTATAAAACACAAACACAAACTGGGGAAAAGGGACTAGAACCAACACTCTGACACACTAGCTGGCCTTAACAAAATATGTTGCAAAGTCATTCTCTTTCTCTGAACTGTTTTGTTTTTTTTTTTTTTTCTAAAGGTACCCAGTTTTAGCAAAAGCATTGAAGAACCATCATCCTAAGGTAAAATCCCAGGAGAAAATTGAAACCAGATCTGCTACTCTTGTATCAATACACTACTCTAACAGTACCTGATCTATATTACCTGATCTAATTAAGGATGTCCCTGTCCATGGCAAGGGGTTGGATTAGATGACTTTAGAGGCCCTTTACAGTTCAAATTGTTCTATGATCCTGTGATTCTCCAGTTGCTTATTTAACTGTCTTATTTAATGTAGATTTCTAAAGCCATCATATAAATTGGGATGCAAATAAGTAGAGGCAAATTTGCTACTCATCTTCATTAAAGTGTTTGTTTTTTTCCAGTGATCATTTAAAATTGTTAATTATGTGCAGTGGGTCTATACTCTTAAAGTCTGGAGCTAGGTCATAAGCTTTTGAGCATCTTTTTAAAAAAGGGTTTAACAATTACAATCATTTCTGTCTTATAAAGTGGTCTCTATTCCTCTTACAAAACCAGCTTAAGAAACAAACTCTGATTATGGAGTAGTTTTCCTTACTAGGAAAGTTTTCTTTAGTAGGAGAGAGTTGTGTCTCAGTTACTTAAACACTTGGGGCTGCTACTTTTCATTTTAGATTTGGTGTCAAATTTGCAATCCAAATAGTCATAAACTTATACACTAATTCTGTCTCCATCTATATCAGGAAATTGTGTAAGTCTTTCAACTCTAAAGCAGACTAAAATCTTATTTTTTAAGTGAAAATAATGTTTTGACTGAGCAGCGTGAATACTATGAGAATAATATATTTTGACAAAAAAAGTCATAAATATACCATGAATATATATAAATATATATAAATATATATATGTGTGTGTGTGTGTGTGTGTGTGTGTATATATAAATGTGCTTATATATATATGCATCTATATATGGAAATATATATGAACAAGAAAATGTCATTATTGTGAAAGAATTTTTTTTTTATCCATCAAGGCTCTTTTATCTATCAAGTTATGTTGGCAGATGACTGGTCCTTGGCACGATGTTTATTTCTTTGACCAGAAGATGATAAGTTACTTGGCATAACAACATTAATTGCTGCATGTAAAAAAATCAAAGAGTAAGAAACTGAAAAAAGCAACAAGAACACATACATCAAATTTAGGTGTGAAGGTTTCAGACCTGGATGCAATGGGGAAAATGTAATCAGAAATAAGTTGATTTGGGAGGGGCCAGGAACAAAGAATGCAGGGGTCAAGATAGATGTGGGAAGAAAACTTGTGCAGATAGACTGGGTAAAGGCACTGCTCCCTGTCTTTGCTGTTCTGTGTGAAGTGCACACGTGTGTGTTTGATGGGTCACATGTGAACTTCTGCTACAGCCAGGCACTCAGGCAGCTGCTGCCTGGCTTCTAAAGGAGTCTTCAGGACTTAAAGACCACAAGACTCTGATTGCTGATCCTGATTGAATCCACTGTGATTTTTAGTGGATAAATATCTTATAATTTTAAGAGAAATTAAGGGAAGGTGAGAAAGTGATATACAGCCCAATTTAGTTTGTTGCATTCATCTTTTGCAGTCACCTTTTTTGTCAGCTGCTGCTTGGTTATCTCTTGGTTTACATACACTGTGGCATAAAAGCTATATTTTGGGTTCCTTTGGAAAAAGATGAGCTGTCTTGTTTTCAAGAGCACATTGTTTTGTTCTGACACTGAGGTCAGCAGCTGGAATTCATCTGTTCCCTTAATCCCTGAAGTTAGTCCCTCTTCTTCCTCCTCCACCTATGTTAAAGTAAACCTGAAGGAGATGAGTGTGCCTCTGACTCTCTTCTATTTGTTTTTGGAGGCTTCCAGGACCCTTAGGAGGACGTGACCCCTTAGGAGGAGAATTAAAATAAATTTTCTGTGCTCTGTGCTCATCTCCTAGGAACACAAGTGTACAGCACTGCTTGCATGACCATCTGAGGAAAGCAAGTGAGGACAAGGAACCTGTCCCTCTCCTCAGGCAGACCACATCTTAATAACTGTTCTTTCCCAGGCAAATGAAGTACAAAAGAATAAGCATCTTTCTGTGTAGCTTTCTCACATCTGGCTATATGGAATATGTCAGTTGCAGAAAGGATGTTCCTCACCTTTTGCTAACAGGGCAGCTGGCCACACAAGGCTCAGCATCTACTTCATTTGCAAACCAGATTTTCAGTGATGCAAAGAACACAGGTTCTCTGCCTCTTTTGAATCTTCCCAAATGAGGATGTTTGGTCCCAAACAAGGTACTTCCATCATACCCTGGAGAAGATATCTTAAGGCTCTGATCATGATGTGAGGTTTGTGGCCACGAGTGTTTGCTCCACCTCACAACCCTGTGTGCCTTGAAGATATTCCTGCCCTGATGGCATTACATCTACATTACTAGTCCTAATTAACATAGGTGAAAATGAAAGAAGTTTTGCCTCACTAAGCAGGAGAGAACAAAGATTGAGCCTGACTTGTGAATGCATCTTCTCTTTCAAGAGTAAAACATAGAACTGTTCAGTACATCAGATGAAATTATCAGCCATCTGTGAACTGAGCATCAAAGACACAATTAAAATACCAACATGAATTCTCTTCAAATAATTTATAGCAATGCTTTGTGCACACATCTCTGTTCTTCCCTGAGCTCCAGGCCTCTCTGTAGTGATATTTTAATTTGCATCCAGAATATTGGGGGAAAAAAAGTTAATAATAATAATGGGAAGAAGGTGAAAAAAAAAAAAAAGACAAAAGTTTTAGGTACATTATAGGTATCCTGGTTTTTATTTCACCATTAGAGAGTGGAAAGCTCAGTCTCAAGGTTACAGAACTGCACCTTATCATCAAAAATAGCAATGAGAGCAACAAGGTCAAGGGCAGTAATGGGTGCCCCAGAATTTTTCTGTTATCAAGAGATATTGGCAGTGATCTTCACTCAAAGTAAAAATTTTCTTCCTCTTCTCCTTGCTCTATCTTCCTCCAAAAGAAGCAAGAATTTACAAAAAATATTTCAGGAAAAAAAAAAAAAAAAGAAAGAAAAGAAAATATGAAGAAGAAGGAGTTGCTGGCACAACTTTATGGTTACACTGAGACTGAAATCAGAAACAGGAAAGAAGGGAAACAAGCAAATGCATAAAGATGCTGCTTTCAGCCATGTTGTTGGGTAACCGTGGGTTTATCAAATATTGACAAACATGAAATGATTGTAATCAGTCACTGTCAGAAGGGAACAGGTACCCTCCTCTCTTTTACAAATGATCCAATTAAAGGAAACATGTTGGCTATAAAAGTCAAAATCAACAATGCACTGTACGCTGACAGCCCATCCAACATATAAAATCAATAGTGCATTCTTCTTCCAGCCAGCACAAAGCAAAAGTAGCAACTTTCCCACCTCTTTAGTCAAATATGACACTGTATCAATCGATCAAAACTTAGTATTTATTGAACACTGGCTTCTGAAGAATGCAAAATGTATTGTTCTTTCCTTATTTTATTTCAATGAAGTTTAACTTAAAGGCATAACACTTGAGAGAGCTCAACTGTTTTATTGTGGTTAGATATAGCCATAGCTAGCAGGATAGATAGATCTAAATGTATATTAATACAGGGTTCTGGGAAATAGATTACATTCTTTGCCTGAATGGGAAAAAAAGTCTTTCTGATGCTGGTTTGCAAGACCTTTTTTTTTACTTTTTCCTATTTTCTCCTTTGTCTTTTGTTTGTACCAAAATTTAGCTCTACTTTGAAGTGATGTTTCTGTGGAAGAAAACTTTCTTATCCCACAGAGATTTCCTCAATACAGGAAGACATGATAATTCTGCTGAAATTGAATCTATGTTTGTCATTCTCCACTGTCCCTGACACAGGGGAAGAGTGTTAAACATGACTGTACGTCGACATGCGGTCAAAACTAAGCTCATGTCTAAGTAGGGTCCTGATAGAAATATCTTAAGTATTTTTTAATAGGTTTTGATGACACTGGGTGATTAGCCTCAGTTATAGATCAACTAAACATTATTTAAAGTAACATCTCTCTGTTTAAACCCACTGGCAATGGCTCTATACTTTTGTAGCTATTTTTCCTTTCTTTTCAATGGGGACTAAGAATTCCCAAAAACAAGATTCAATTAAAACATTTCAGTAATTAAATGAACCAACCAACAAACAAACAAACAAATGAAACTCTCAAAAGCTTTGTTTGTGTAGATGTAAGGGGGAGCAGGGGTTGGTTTCTTTGTTGTGGTGAGTTTCTTTTTAATTTTGATTCAAAAAGACCTCTAAGATCATCAAATCCAACCATTAAACCAGTGCTGCCACCTCTACCACTAAACCACGTCCCTAAGAACCACAGCTATGCGTCTTTTTTGCAGTCTTCAGGGACAGTGACTACATCATTACCCTGGGCAGCCTGCTCAAACACCTGACCACCCTTTCAGAGAGGAAATTTTTTAATATCGAGTCTAAACCTCTCCTGGCACACCTTGAAGCTCTCTTCCCTAATTCTATCACACCTTACTTGAAAGCTGCGGCTGTACTCCACCTGGCTGAGACCTTCTTTCAGACCATTGTAGAGAGCAATAAAGTCTCCCCTGAGCTTCCTTTCCTCTAGGCTGAGACCACCCAGCCCCTTCAGCCACTCCAAATCAGACCCTTCTCCAGCTGGATTCCCTACTCTGGAAACACTACAGCACCCTAATGTCTTTCTTCTATTGAAGGCCCCAAAACAGAACCCAGGATTTAGGGTGTGGCCTCACCAGTGTCCCCAGCACAGGGGGATGGCCACTGTCCTGCTCCTGCTGGCCACACCATTGCTGACACAAGCCCGGTGCCATTGGCCTTCTTGGCCACCTGGGCACACTCCAGCTCGTGTCCAGCCACTGAAAACCAGCACCTCCAGGTCCTTTCCCATTCAGCAGCTCTCCAGCCACGCTGTCCCAGCCTGGAGCTGCAGGGGGTTGCTGTGTCCCAAGGGCAGGACCCAGCACTTGGCCTTGTTGAATTTCACACAACTGGCCCTGGCCCGTGGATCCAGCCTGTGCAGATCCCTCTGCAGAGCCTTCCTGCCCTCCAGCAGATCAGCACTCACACCTTGGTATCATCCTTTGCCCCTCAGGACTGCTTCCCAAGGGATTCTGTCAACAGTCTCCTAAACAGGCCTAAACAGTTCTCACTGCCCTCCCTTCCTCAGTTTTTCAAGAATGAAAAGCTGTGTAATTTTGTGATTGTTATGCCCATGACAATACCCAACCAGCACGTCACCCACAGTTCTTTCACTGTTCAGAAACAAGAGGTCTGGGTAATTCCTGATTTGAGCAGAACGGATCTGATCTGCAAGCTACCGCTATCTCTGGGAAAACACTTCAGCTAGGTTCAATCACACCCTAAGACAATCAGACTTTTTATTTTCTTTGCTGAAATTCAGAGTTCATAAATTATGCACATCTCTGATATAATGGACATTGCCTAATTTCTCACATTGGCTGCTTGATTGTCATTTTACTTTTAAATCGCTAGCTTTCCCAATTACAAGGCAAACCAGTTCATAAAATATTGACGTCTCAAAGAGACCTGCTTGTACCAGTTGAAGAAATGTGCGTCTAATTTTAATATGCCACTTACCCCTTTTCTAAGAACATGGACAGTATCAACAAGGAAAGTGAATGACTTGTTAATCCTTTGTTCTTATAAAATGAAGTACTAGGTTGTACATGTGTTCATATTAGATTTATATCTCATAAACAAAAATTGCAGTTGTAATGGGCACTATCAAAGATATGTTTTCAGAAATATAATTTTTCCTGTAGATATTCAGTGGTATCAAAGGCAACAGCTATTTTCATAGAACATAGCTGACCTCTCCAAAGTGTTGTATTTCTTATTATTTAATAGTTTCTCCAAAGTTTGCAATATATGAGATGTCCGGGAATGTATACGACAGATAAAAGCCTGTTTTGCATCTTTAGGTTTTAAAATTTTAATATGGAAACCTAACAGCATTTTTAAAAGGCAGAATCAAAATATTTAAAATCCAGGAAATTATATCTTTTCAATTTTTTTTTCTTTTGTGAAAAGTGCATCCATACCTTATGAAGTAAAATATATTATTTTAAGTATACTAGCCAACTGGTATGGAACAGGTTAATCTTCAGAAATTTTCTCTTTAAATGGTTACTATGCGATTTTTGTGATTCAATAAATATCAATGAAAAATGCTATATTAAGAAATCACATATGTAGACCTTGACAAGAAGAAGTAAAGGCTTATCCTAAATAACACAGAACCGACCAAAAAGAAAGTTTTAGGGTCTTGGAAGATAAGCAATTCAATCAAATCAATTCAGAATAAAGTCTTGTGATAAAATCAGATGTATGCTACAGTAAATAAGCTGTTAGATAAAAATTCTTTCTTTTGACATAAATAAAGTACAGTCAAGACAGTAGCCTGTCTTCTGTATAAGTTATTTAAAGATTTGACATTAAATATGATGTCTACTTTTAGTGCTCATGATTCAGGATTTTGAATTAACAAAAAGAGTTCAGAACTGCATGTACAAATTAAAAACAGCTAACAGATTGGAAAATTAAATCCACAGTATGACCAACAAGGACTAAACTTATGCAATAGACTGAAAGAAAAGAGGTGATATGCAATAATTTCACATGTACTTAAAACAGGCAAATATCTGTGGTTTAGAAAAGGGTAAGAAGAGCAAGCAGAGTCTTTTCTAATCTGAGCAATATTTTCATCAGTCCTAGAGAGATCCATAAGAGTATGCTAATGCTTGCCTTGGGATTCTTACATCATTATAGAGATGAGAAAATTGCTGGACTTTCTTCTGACCTTTGTTTGGAAGCCATAGTGTGTGAAGGGGCTCCTGTCCTCCTGTGTACCTCTCCAGGCTGGAATGATGATGCAGACAAGGTGTACACCTGAATGCAGGAACCCAAATATGCAGAGTCAGTCCCTCAAGTAAATGTGTGGATATTTAATACAATATCCCATTGAAAATGGTTGATGCATTATCAGTTCAAGAACTGATTGATGGCCATATCAGCTTTAGGGATTTTTATCTTTTTGAATAAAATCATTATTTCTTGAAATCTGTGCGTTTCACATGTTCATCCACTATTTCCATAAGCATAAGGAAATAATAAAACTTGCATTGCTTTAAGTAGGCTTTTAATACTCAGAATTCTGCATAGGTCTGTCATTAGTAAGATAATACTTCACTATAGGTAAGTACTTGGCAGGGTTAAAAGGATTTTCTTCCTGCAGTGCATCTCATAACTTCAAAGTATCTATTTTGCAAAACCCCAAACCAAACCAAACCAAACCAAACCAAAAAAAAAAAAAAAAAAACAAAAAAAAAAAAAACCCCTCAAACAACACCAAAAGAGGAAAAAAAAAAAAAACACCAAACGCACAAAAATACACAACAAAAAAAACTTCCACAATATTAAGAGTATTTGGTGACAGATAATACTTTTGTAAACACACTTGTGGAAAATTCTGATATTAATACATGTGCTCTAGGCCCCCTGACTTCAGCAGCAGTAATAGAATTTAAATAACTTTGATTGCCATATTAGCAAGTTAACATTATTTTGACTTCATTTGGCAGGAGCAGCATTATTTTTAATATTGGCTTTAAAGTCCTTCTGTGACAGTCACATATTCTAATATTTCATCTATATGTACATAGATAATCTCTCAATATGATCTGTTCTAGTGTTTATGTAAAGAAATTTTAGATATAGCTTAATTGCTGTTTGTCTCGTTTTGAAAACTCTGCCAAATCATGCTTCTACATTCAGAAATGCAATAAATGCACAACTAAAGTCTAATCCTAGAATCTAGATGAAAACCAAAGATAGAATTCAGACTCTATAAATTACAGAATTTCAGCCCATTACTCTGTGATGAAGGATGTAGCACATTTTTAAGGTTCATTTATTTCCTCATGTACTGTTATTTTCAATCTCTGCATCAATATGAACAATGCTCTACCTTTGCTGTTCCTACTTTCAGTTTGTTTATAAATAGCTGTTTGGTGTTCTGCTTTTCCTTTTCGTTCCCCTAAGATTACCTATACAAAAATAAAAAAAATGTTTTGAAACAGTAAGAAAAGTTAAACTTGGAAGCAGATTTTCAGATGACATTGTGAGGTCTCTACGAGACTTTTAAAGAAGTTAAATAAACACCTCTTTAGATCAGTAGTAAATTAATCCCTATTTTAGGATAGAGGCATAAACCTTATGTTCCCTGATATTGTTTAGCTGTTTGGTTTCTTTTCCCCTCCAACAGCACAGGTCTCCCTAATCTAATATAATCTAAATACAAGGGAAAAACACTGTTGAATTCCTTTACTTTGGCATCACTCTGTATTTTCATCCTGATGCTTCTTTTTCTCTTCATACTTCTTTTCTTCTAATGTTTGAATGTTGTCTGGATGTCTTTAAGCATATGATTTTAGTCTGTGGGTTGAGGTAGTATTTACTCAGTTGCGTACATATATTCACAGTTAACAATGAAGTGGGCTTGGGTTTTTTGGGAGGACAAATTTTACCCCAAGAATGTGTTTTTGTTTTGTTAATAGTTGTTTGAACACATTTTGCATGGTTTAGACTACAAACAAATATAGATAGATTGCAGGGATCTAGAGAGACAAAAAATATCTTTTCTAACCTATTCTTGGATGTACTTACAGGTGCAGCTGCTGCAGCAGCCTTTGCTTATCTTGTCTCTGCATTAAATACCTTACACTGAGACAAAAGCTTCCTCACCTCTTACTCTCTGGTTATTTAGCCAGTTAATTCAATGCTTTTCTCTTTGATGCCTGTCCCTCTAGAGAGCAGCTTTTTATTGTACTTACCTGTCAGGGTTGAGCTCATATCAAGTTACTTTTGTTGAGGCAGTACACATACCTAGATATCTAAGTACTTCTTCTTCTATTTTCTGTCATTCTTTGCAATAGAGCCATAGAATCCTAGGATGATTTGGATTGGAAGGGCTCTTTAGAGGTCATCTAGTTCCATCCGTTCTGCCATGGGCAGGCACAACTTCTATTAGATCAGGTTTCTCAAGGTGCCATCCAAACCTTCCTAAGTGAACTATTTAAGAATTTATTGCTTTCCTGCCTGATCTGTTGGATTTCAACAATGGAGTGACTACATCAGTGGAAGGGTTTGATCTGTGGCCATGAAATTTAGGGCTCTGCTCATGCTAAGATTAGAGGCACTTGGCAAAGCTCAAGCATGGAGACGTTGTGAATTTCAGCCATGACATTGTGGTGATGCCTTATGTTGTGGGCTCTGTATGTGGCAAATGCTGATAATATCTGGGTATGCATTCAAACTGCAGAAAACACATTCCTTTTCAGTATTTGTATGTATGAAAGGTAATGAGTTAGATACCCAAACATGCTTTTAGAAACAGCAAAATCATTGTCAGACATTTTCTTTACAGTTGAATCACTTGTAGTTATACAGGCATAGTTATTACTAATGAAATGTGAGGCATATATGCCATTCTTTCATTTTTTAAATAAATTTAAAGTGACAAATATCAGCTCAGCCTCAGAATTCATTATTATAGAACTGAATAAAATGAGTACATCAAAATAGTTATAGTGTATAAAACCAAAATGTGAGATAAGCCTGTATCTTCTCTCCCAGATTGACTGGTCAGGCATATATAGGAAAAATTACTAAAAACAATATATAGAAGCATACACCCTCATTTAATCTGTAAATCAGTAGTTTATCACCTGTCTGTGATTTAGATTTCTTTCTAATCACCATAATTAATTAGTACTGATGGAATTCTGCTTGCAGGAGTTTATGTAATCTTTTATATGGTGGTGGGGGAAGGGGAGATAATGGTTTCTACAAAAGTTGATCTCAATGAGTCCTATAATTCATTTTTCCACTGATAAGAACCCTGTGTTTGGTTTAGTTTCAGGCAGATGGCCTGACAATTCTTTGAGCTTTTCCTCTTGCTTCTGGTCCAGGTGTTCACTTATAGAAATCAGTGTAAGGATATAGATGCCTAATTTAGGCAATTTACATTTATGCTTGTTCCCAATCGAAGATGCCATTGCAGCCACTACTGAGTCACTGGTTAAACCTATGTTCTCTCTAAATAAGACAATTTAGGCCCATGAACAATCTCACTGCAAGTTATGATTCCTGCCTTTTGTAAGCCAGGTTAGAGTAGCAGTAGGCAATATTTTAGGGGAAAGAAAAAAAAAAAAAGGCAAATCTTTATTTTCTTATTCTCTGCCTGCAGGATAGAAGTCCATTTAAAATCTATGGTTAAAACCTAAATTTTTGTCAGTCCATCAGCTTTGTATGCCCATGTCCAGAGCTGCCCCATGCACAGCCCCTGATGTTTGTAGCTTGGCAAGTTTGCAAGAACCCATCTATAGCAATCAGGTCTGAGTCCAGTCAGGCTGTGACTTGGTCCTGTTCACTTCCCTGCTCGAGTGCATTTCTCCCTCCATGCTAGAGGGGAAGGAAGTGTGTTTTGCATAAAGGGGCACATGTGCTGGTAAAACAAAAGTTTTGGAGAAGGAATATAGAGCACCTGAGTCTAATTCCATTTTGAAAAGTCTTTGAAATCAACACAGTGTGTTCTTATAAGCAAAAAAAAAATGTTTAACTCTTATGGGGATCTCAGAAATCCAATGCATAGAGTATGAAATGTGTTGCAGGGTATAATCTTATGCTAATTATTATAGGTCCTATAGGTTTATGTCAGAAAAATGAAAACGACTGGTATATTTGGTAACAGGGACTTTTATATACCACTGTAAAAGTGCAATCTTATAGGCAAGAAACATTAGAAAATATAAAATACATATTTATCCATCCTTTATGTTGATAAATAACTAGATTGGATTGAAAAGCAGATTTTTAAATACATTGAAATAATATTTTCTGCAAGGAGCAGAGAAGGAAGGGAGAAAACAGGAGAAAGCTAACTCCTTAAAGTTGAACACAGGGGAAAGACGGATGATTTTGTTAAGTGCTGTGCTGAGCCTATCACTGTAGTCTTCTTGTACCAAACAGAAAAATAAAATGTGGGCAGGCATTGCTTTTAGCAACCCAGATAAATCCTCATGCACCTTGAACATGCCAAGCTTATTTCATATCAGTCTTTAAAATTGCTATACAGGTTTTAAAACAGAATTTATGTTTCTAAATGCAGTTATTAAAAATAAATCTGTGGTAATCTCCTCAGATTTCTTTTCTGTACACACATTTCTAAGGCGAGGGAGTAGAGAAGAGGTAGTAGGTAGTGCCCTGAAGTAATGAATAAAATGTTTTGAGTGCACTGACTCTGCTTTGTCTAAGTAGAAATGCTTTCTAATTCTGGGTAAGGAATATTGTCTAGTGGCTTATGTAGTATTTTCATATATTTGCATATTTACTGATGAGAGAATAGTTGAAAACATACCTACAAATAGATTCACACAGAGAAATCAATATGGAAAAGAAAAAAGAAAACAAACCAAAGTATGCCACACAAACACACCACATACACAGTAAGGCATACCAGGGAAACATATTCCACAGAAGGGGAAACTGGACCAGTGCAGGCCATTTATTTTTCATTCTCCCATTAATTTTAATTATGGAATTCAAATGTATTACACTTGCTTTAAAATTTTATGTTATGAATGCATGCTGAGAGCTTTGCAAAAGCACGTTTTCAAACAATTCCATTTCCAAGACCTGTGTCTAACAAGATACAGAGGAACTGGGACCATATCCTACCCAGGTTTAAATTATTAATATATTTTTCATAATTCTCCATTATCCTTCCTGGAAAACAGCACAATTCAAGTATTCTCAAGTGGTGAAGGTTTCTTGTTTTTTGATTTTTTTTTTTTTTTTTGCTTTCCAGATTCTGCTTTTACTTCCAAATCTTTTTCCTCGTTTCAGATATTCTTTTTTTTTTCCACTGCTGCTGCTGGCATTAACCAAGTACAGTATTAACATATTTGTGTATTGAAAGTGGAATATCCTCCTGAAATTGAGAACAATCTTATTTTTCTTGCCTGCAAACAGGAGTGGACAAAAATCAGGTGTGTGCAACATTTACTGACCCACAGATGCCTAATGTGAGACAACGCATGCAACCCACACCTGGGGCTGCACTCACATTCTCATTCACACAATTTACACAAATATGCTGGGAAGCTTCACCCCCTGAAAAAGGATGCCTGCATGCTCTCCAGCACCCATCTCTGTTACATTAGTTTTAATAGTATAAACAAAAAATGCAAATTCATACATACCCTTAATCCTACGGACGGAGGGCCTCATTTGCATACCCTTCATAATTTAATTTAATTTTTTTTTTGTCAAGAGTTGTGAATGCTTCATGTTTGCTTTAATCAGAATGTTGACATTTACACTGAAGCCAATTTCTCTTTTTCTATTCCATGTTTTGTTTAACCGTGACAAGTGACAGCAAACTGGAGGGAACAGACTTTTTAAATTGGCTCTTTGCCTGGAATGCATCATTTCTCTTGTAGCTGTTTCCCCACCGCCCACCCCCTCCCTGCTAGGCATTGCAAAAAGAAATGTAAAAACATACTCGGCGAACACAGGAGTGAGGTGTTAGTGCTTTTAGATAAAGATTTGTGTTGTATTTTAAAACTAGATTGCTGTATAGTTTCAAGCTATTAGCAAGAACCTATTACACCATCACTTTGGGTCCTTGGAGAGATGTGCTTAGTGTATTTCAGTAATTCAAGGCAAATAGAAAACCTACATGTGAAAATATTTAATGGCAAAGGCACCAACTGCTCAAGGCTGCTGAAGAGAGGCAGCATGCTTTCTGTTAACTCTTTCCTTGGGTTTTCAAGGCAAGAGTTTCTGCTGCTCTCTCCAAGACTCTCAATAGGGCTCCAGTCTTTTGTGGATGTAGAAGGCAAAGAAAATTTTCTCTGACTTCTGCAGTGATCTGTGTGCATGCAGGTGTCTGCTCACCTACCCATGGCACTTCACTCTGCTCTTAATCTCTGTCAGAATTCAGACATTTCAAGGCGCATCCTGAATTAGAAAAAAGAAGAAAACTTTTCTTCATCAGAAAAACAAAAATGAAATAAATAACATTAACACACACCACACTTCCTTGCTCCAGCCAAGTAGTAAATTCAAAATTGGAAGTCAGGTTTATTGATTCTAACTGCTATGGGTTTAACCCTTTACATTTTCTTTCATTGGAATAAAATTCTAAATGTGTCCAGAGCCACTCAAAGGCTGTAAGACCAGGTAATTTACACCACAGGACAACAGTTTTAATGTTAGTGATCAAATTTCTGGAAGTTAACAGTATTTCTGGAAGTTAACAGTATTTTTTCCACAAATACTTTTTCTTTGTTTCTTTATTTCTATTTCCTTTTTTCTTCCTCCCAAATGAAAATGGAGAAACTAGCTACATCCATGTGAAATGTTCTCCACAAACTAATTTGTCTTAGAGGCCTTGCATAGACCATACAGAGTTCTTCCACTGGACTGACTTGCACAAACTTCTGAGTATGGATATTGCACTGGTAAAAAACCTGAGTGTTTGAAGATGAAGAATCCAGCCAGTAAAATCTCTGTTTCGGGGTGAAGTCTGGTCCTGCCATGAGCCATATGGAAAACCTCAGTGTGTCCTGAGGCACTGCTTCTGTACACTGCCTGTTGTAGTGAGAGCCAGGACATTCCAGGTACAAAACAGGAAAACAGC
Source organism: Anomalospiza imberbis (assembly GCF_031753505.1). Classification (NCBI taxonomy): domain Eukaryota; kingdom Metazoa; phylum Chordata; class Aves; order Passeriformes; family Viduidae; genus Anomalospiza; species Anomalospiza imberbis. The sequence goes on along the minus strand of NC_089721.1, from coordinate 5,521,011 downwards.
ATGTAGGGGATGCTAGACTTAAGGAAGAAGTTTTTCACAGAAAGAGTGGTCAAATACTGGAATCATCTGCCCAGGGAGGTGGTGGAGTCACCATCCCTCGATGTGTTTAAAAAAAGACTGGATTTGGCGCTTGGTGCCATGATCTAGTTGAGGTGTTAGAACATGGGTTGGACTTGATGATCTTAAAGGTCTCTTCCAACCTAGAAAAATTCTGTGAAATTCTGTGAAAATTCTGTGAGATGGTAAAGAGAAGGGGTAAGATATGAGGCAGAATCTTTTCCATAATGTGACTAAACAATTGATGAAGGAGTTTCCAGTGGCTTTCCACCACTTTCCATTTACTATGAGTATAAAAGGCATTGAGCATACATAGCCCTCTGTATCACAATCGTCTGAGTGTCATATGTATCCATTTTCCTTTCTTTAAACATATCTATGTATTTAGATTAAAAATATACAAATGGTTTCTTTAACATCTGCTTATCGAATATTTCTGTAACAACCCTTACATATAAAAAGATAATGTACCTGACAGATTATGACAGAGCTAGTAGAAAAAAAATAACAGACTAGGGGAAAACATGCTGTGTGTTAATCAAAGGAAGCACCTGAAGCTGAAAAAATAACAGCTAAGGCAACAAAATAAATATGAACCAAAACTAACAACAGCCAGAAAACAGGGGACCAAAGTGATCTTTCTTACATTAGGTGTGAGTCAGGAGAACACATAGTAATTATTCAGTATCTATCATTCATATTTGCTTGCATTTGTACCATATCCATCTGTGAGCTATGCACAATAAACACATTTGCTTTTGGGCCAGGATTTTGCATGTGCTGAAGCAGAGCTGGGAGAGTTTGGACAGCTCAGGAGCTGAATGAGAGAGAATTAAATACCTAGTCACTCAGTCTGTCTATCTGTCAGGCTAACTTCTGGGCTTGTATGCTGAGCAGAATTCTGCTCTAGACATGAGTCAAATGTTTGGTCTTGAAAGGGAACCTAAATTCAGGGTGGAGTCTAGGTCTCCAGAATCATTATCTGGGAGAAAAAACCAGCCTAGAATGTTTTGGGTGAATATTGTTTGCATACTTAAGACTCTTTTCCCTGGACATACTACACAAACTGTTAGGGAGGCGAAATTTTTCACAATGGTGTAGGAAACCTGCAGTTAAAAAAGGTGTATCTAGATAAACAGTATCACAGAATAATGGATTGATTGAGGTGAGAAGGGTGCTCTGGAGGTTATCTGGTCCAATTTCCTTGCTCAAGCCAGGAAAATTATAGTGACCTGCCCAATGATGTCTACATGGCTTCTTTGTATCTCCAAGAATGGAGTTCCTTACAACATCCCTGGGCAACCTGTGTCAGCCCCCAGTTATCCTCACAGCAAAATAGTATTTCCTGATGTTCAGGTTGAACCCCCTGCATTTCACTTTTGCCCATTACCTCTGGTCCTGTCCACAAAAGAATCTGTCCTTTTTTTCACCTTTCCTTTAGATATTTATATCCATTGATAAGATCCCTCAGAGCTGTCTCTACTTGAGGCTTAACAGCCCCAGTTCTCCCAGCTTTTCCTCTTCTGACAGATGTTCCAGCTCCTTTTTTCATGTCATCAGCAAACTTGATGAGGGGACACTCTGCTCCCTCCTTCAACTGGACTGTTTTCTGTACAGCATGGCTCTGAACTGCTCTATGACAAGAGGGAAAGAAACCTGTACAATGGTTCCTGTGGATAAATTCTCCCTCTGAAACCCAGAGAACTTGTGGATACCTTTCCATATGAACGCCATAAAAATTGGGCTGCAGATAATTTCTGTGAGCTCCCTTAATGGATAATTTTATATAAAATGCAAAAATTGAACAGGAGGGATGGATCTAGGGTAAGGCTTATAATGATAAATCAAAAAGCAGTTTAAAGTAATTTTATTTGGTAAACAGAGAGGAAACGCACACAGTTACTTGGCATTCTAGGTAGAGCAGTGGGAAGCAGACAAACTGTTCTTCCCAGATTAGAAATTGGTGCATGCCATTAATTTATCAGGCTTTATTTTCAAGCATGTATCTGGTCATTTGCCAGAAAAAGAAGTTTAAGTCCATTCAGGCATTTTCCTCCTTGTGTAAATTCTGCGCTTCAGATAAGACCTGCAGATGCCAGGTAGGAGAAACCACCTTTCTGAAGCAAAGTAGTGTTCTCTTTTTTAAAGAACAGCCTAAATTCAAGAAAGGGATTAAAGCTTTTGGGAGACCAGAGTTCTTAGGGTAATATGGGACTCATCCTTTCTTTTTGGCATCATCTTTCTGTATAATGCAGGGTCCTACCAGTCAGCACTGAATGTACTGAATTTCCTTGCTGACCCATGGAGTATTGGTAGTCTTGTCAGCCACACAAGTGAGGCCAGACAGCTGACTCCCCCTGTGGACTTTGTTTCAAGTAAACAATTTTCCATTCAGGAATTCCTTTCAGAAGGGAAGCTGCTACTTCCATGTGAAAAGTTATAAATCTCATCAAGACGGTTGCATGTCAAGCTAAAAATATTCAGGCCCTCAGAGGACTCACACGTTTGTCCTTCTCCTTTGTTTCAAGGGTTCAGCTTATTTTATGTAATTAATTACTGGAGGGTTGTCCATTAAATAAATACTGGGAATTAAATAAATAATACTGTGAGTTTTTTCTTTCTCCTTAAATTTTCCAGCATTGAAGCTCTCACACAGTGCAATACTGTTTATGACAAAATTGAGATGGTATGAAGCATATATTTTTCTCATTTGTTATCATCAAACAGTATGTATTTTCATAAGAGATGCTAGTAGTTTACGCCAATTCCTTGTGCAAGCATGTGCTTACATGCCCATGTATCATGGTTTAACCCCCGCTGGCAGCTCTGGGCTATGCAGCCACTCCCTCAGCCTCCACCATGCACCCAACTGGAAGGAAAATGACAAGGAAAAGGTAAATCTCTTGGCTTGAAATAAGAAGAGTTTAATAACTAAAAGAACCCAAACATCTTCATCATCATCATCATCATCATCATCATTCAAACAAAAAACAGGGAGGGGGAGGAATAAAACTGAAGAGAAACAAATGTTTCACAACATGATTACTCACATGATTGGGCATTGATCAATGCCCAGCCTGTTTTCCAGGAGTGAGCAGTGGCTTCCAGCTAATTCTGCCCAGTTTTTACACTGGGGTGATGTTCTATGGTATGAAATATCCCTTTGGCCAGTTCAGGTTAGCTGTCCTGGTTGTGATGCCTCTTGGCTTCTTGTGCATCTGCTCATTGTAAGAGCACAGGAATCTGACAAGTCCTATCTGAGAAGTCTTTGATTTGGTGAGCTATGCTGAGCAGCAACTAAACCATCACTCTGTTACCAACATAATTCTTATACTCAATTCAAATTGCACCACTGTACCAGCTGCTAAGAGACAAATTAACTCTATCCCAGCCAAAACCATGACACCATGGGATGCAGCATGCACTTGCTTACAGTCAGACAAACTCACATCTAGCCTATTAGATGCCCAGAATTCCAGGTGGGAATATATTTTTCTTGGAATCTTGTCTCACTTTTAGATATGAAAATTCTTCAAGCCAAAAAATGCTTCTTTTGTCTGTTTCCTCCCCTGAATGTATTTAAGGAGGACGGTTAGATAATGAGCACGGTAAAGGAGATGTGGCTCTTGCATGTCACTTGGTGCAGAGACAAGGCTCCAAAAGGAGTCCAACAGTAGTTTTCAGTAAATGAGAAAGCCTTGTTTTGATAGATACACACAAGTGAGTGCACAGAATGGATGAGTTAGTATCATTCCATCCCATTAGATGAGCTTCTCTAACTGTATGTTATATGTAATATAACTGTAACTATACGTATTCTTGGCCTGTATGACATATGAGCTTAATCCTATATTGGTTAAAATATTTTTCCTAGAAATAGTAGCATTCTGAGAACATAGATGGTTAGTTATAGAGGCAGCGTCAATGGAGAAAATTTCTGAAGTTGCCAGACATTAATATATTTGATTGGTGTTCTTTTTGAGAGATGAGAAGTCATCTTTTTTATGAGTTTTTAAAACATGTAGGGCTGCTATTTCTTATTCCAATGGAAAAGAGCAATGAGTTTCACGCATAGGAGAATGCATGAAATACCAGGTCTTGCTGACATTACTTTCTAGCCTTTCAGAAAATGCCCAGCCCTTCACATTTACTCATGACCTAAAAATTAGCCCAAGTGGTGTCATTTTTCAACCTGTTCCCACCATTGCCTGGGGTTATCTCTAGAATGTCAAGGCCTTATTCCTTTTGGCCCTGCAATTTGTGTCATCAGTGACATCCATGTGAAGGGAAATTCATCAAACTCTTAGTGGACAACTCAGTGCAGCCACCAAGACATTTCAGCCTAATTCTCTGTTACCGTTTCCTTGCTGGCATCATAGGAAAAGATAAGGAGGAGCTGTAGCCAATGACATAGAGAGATTGGTACCCTATTCCTTTGTATTTACAGGGTGTAAAGTGTCTTCTTTCAGGATTTCTCAATCTTCCTCTTCTAGAAGTTGCCAGCCTGAAATAGCAAAAGCAGCAGCTACTAAGATTGAGATGTGTTTCCCCTCATTTTGGACAACTCTTAATCCACTCATGTTAGGCCTCTGAGCTGCTCTCTACAAAGTGTTAAGTTGAAGAGAAAGTTAGAAAGCATGCCCATGGAAACTAAGAGGAGAAGTTATAGATAACTTTTTTTATTATCTTGAATTCTGTGCATGGTCATGATTCTTCAACCTTGAGCTTGGTTTAAATAAAAATAAAATTAAAAAGAATCAGCTCTTTCTTTACAGCAGAGACTTATTATGTACCATCTATAATGCCTATACATCATGAAAGTAAATTTGAAAGGGAATGAAGGAGACTTTAACAATGCAGAGCAGCTGAACAAATATATAACAATTCCTTGAATGAATGATTGGATGATACCTAATAGCAGGGAGTTTGCAATAGTACAAGATTATCTTCTGATAATTCTTCAGTTCTGACTGTGGCTGCCTGATAATCCCTGAAGCTTCTAATCTGCAGGATCTGAATCCATAAAGAATGACAAAAAAAAAAAAAAAAGCCCACAAAAAAACCCACAAAAACCACAAAAAACTTTACAATCAATTACAGTTACTGGCACAGAGCCATTAGTGAGCAGTTGAAATAAGTATGACCTTTTTAACTTCAAAGTCATGTCAGAAAGAAAAAAAAAATATACATAAAACCCCTCATCCTCTTGGAGTTTGAAATAAACTTTCAGTTTTTAATATAAAGTTTATTGCTTTTTGAGTTCAGAAGATAGTTTTCTTTTTATTTATTTTCCAGATGTCAATTTGTTTCTTTTTAGTCAAACAATCATATTAACTCCAAGCCTACAACTAGAATCTCTGCTCATTTAATTGAAAGGTGGATGAACCTATCAAAATGGTGGGTGGTAGGATAAGAGAGTATTTGCCCTGTGTTTTGAACCCTCTTCTAAAACCATTTTCCTCAGTAAATTTTCCCAAACTGAAATTCAGTCTTTCAAAACTTTTCTTGAGATGATAGTTTTCCAGAATATTCCTTCAATTATCTAACTTGCTTTTGTCATATGAGCGGCATTTGTTTTCTTGTTTCTACTTTCTATATGTTTTATAGTAGGAGTATTTTCTTTGTTAATTCTGTAGTAGTAAAAATGGGAAGAACCTCACCTCTAGCAGACTTTGGAAAACAAATCTAGTCATACAAACTGCAGCTATTGCTCACTGGTTCACTTTTCCATTTAAGATGGATACAATTTTATAAAACATTGGAGGTGCCAGCAAGGTATTAAGGATTCTTTTCTTGGGACTTGACATTGGGAGCTGAACCTTCAGAATTCAGGAATTTAGTCTGTGCCTGCCTCAAGATAACAAATACAGAACTGCACAGCAATTTAGCTTACTTGTTTAGTGTTTTGTCTTGTTATCTACTTTTGTTACATATTTATCAAAAAATGTCCAAATATCAATTTAAATGACATATGGTTGAGTAGAAATACAGTTTCACAGGCAGAGCTGGATCATAAGATACAAAATATGTAAGATACAGAATTTCCTAGGAGATTAACATTTCCATGAAGTCAGTAAAATAACCTACATGCCTTGCTCAAAATAAAATGACAGATCTATGACTAACAATGTAAAATCCTCATTTTTGAGGTCTTAGGTAAGCATGTGAAGACACTTGACTCTACCATGGGTAGCTGTATCTAAATAAAGAGCTCAGTATCTGGATTAGAAAATCTGGATTGTGTGACTTTTCCTTTTAGCTGTTACCTAACAGGTTCTATTTTTTTTTCTCACACTTATTGTGGGAATTGAGAAACTCATACACTCACATTATTCACTACCACAGTTTGATTGCACCAATACTGCATTTGTGTCAATGTTGCAAACAGCTTTGCTTTACTGAGATAGAGATGCACACCAGAAAGATGATGGACATTTTATCCAGCACACATCATTGCCTTGATTTGTATTCTGGCAGAGAATGAGTAAGAAACTGGAGATGGAGGAAAAAAGGACGCAGATAGAACAAAAGCTAACCCCTGGCCACCTCCCTGACAAGATGAGATAATCATGCTGTCCACAAGAAAAACCCTTCAAATGAACAATAATTTAAGTGCATTTCCTCCTTGAAGTCACCTTGACATGCTGAAATACTCAAGTTTAAGAAGAAAAAGACATCAAAGGGCGCTCATTAGAAAATGTGACTTTTGATGGATAATTTAAGTGACAAAGTAAAGTTAAGCGTTTGAAGCAGAGAGGTCTTGCCAACATAATGATTTTCACAACTGCAATAAAACTGGGGACTATTTTGTGGTAGCTGCAGAAACTTGTTTGTGACAGTTGAAAATCAGTTGGCCGATTCATTGCTGCTTTTTGAGAGAATATCCTGTCCTTCAATCCAACATAATCAGCACCCATTTGCAGGTACTGTATAACAGGAAAAGGAAAAGGATAAAAAATTCTCAGTAAGTTACAGCTGTATTTTCATAATGAAATGCTTCATGGGATGTGTACTGGGTCAACTGGGGAAAAGTTCTTTCAAGCTTTCTGGTGCTCATGACAATTGTTGATCTTTTTAGTTCCATGGGAATAAAAGGATTCTTTAAGTCAATAAAAAAAATTACAACAAAACTAAATTTTATGGGGGATAACATAGAAATTGGTTTACATCTCCTTGAATGTAATCATTTTAATTCCATCTGTAGATATTGAAAAGAAAATCGGTTTTATATAAGATTTTGCCCTTTACTTGCCATGCCACTTTGAAAATGGATGTGCAACTTTATGGAAATGCTTTTCTTATTGATGATGCTACAGGGATTTAGGACAGTTACCTGGAAAGCTAGTACTTATGAACAAAGCCTCAGTTGGTAAATTAATCTAATGTACCTGTATGGCAACATTTTCCCCCTTATGTTCTGTTTATTGTTATTGAACATGTTTTGGTTTAGGTCATTCATGACTCGTAGTCCTGTGAATTTATCAAAGTTGATACAAAACTTTGTTTTATATCAAAAATAAATAAAGTGAAATGAATTACTGACAGAAACTGAAATGCACAAAAATTTTTTTCTCTGTCTTCATTTAAGAAGTGTGCTGGTAGCACACTCCAGAAGTAAGTGATTCTTCCACCCACTGCTGTTTGTAGAGGATCCTGTCCTTGATTTTTTTAATTGAATGAAAATCCATTGATTTTCAAACAGAGATGCCCACCGATGGCAAAAGCCCCGGACCAGGCTTCAGAGTCAGCATCATCTTTCAGTAGGATGGCTCGTAGTCTTCTATTCTGCTCCATCAGTTTTACCTGGCTTTTCCTGCACAGGGATCTTTACTATGCAAACCTCTGCACTCAAGAAACTAGCAGATAAATTTGAATAAAACAAGCTCAGGAAATTAAACTGACCTTTCCACTTTTAATATGTGTAAGTGGTAAAAAAACAGCATTCAAAATTCATAGTTGATGTTCACATTATTAAGTAAAAGAAAAATGGATAGTTTTAGAAGTATTCAGTGACTCTTTAAATTGTGACAATAACATCATGAAATCAGTTGGAATTGCAGATTAATTGCACTCAGAAAATTGCCATCCATCATTCTGAGAATTTTTTAATATGTTGAACTCCAAAGATGAAAGTTGCTTTAAAAAAATAACATTTTTGTTCATAAAAACTGAAGAGGCGTTTTAAATACAGGAAAGAACTGCACAAAGATAAACTGAATAAGAAATAAGAATGGAACTTTAAAAAACCTGTAGCTAAATTAATTTCATAAACCCTAAATCAAAGGAATATACAGAGATCCTTATGGGGAAAAAAACAACCACAAGCAAACCTGCCAAAAGCCCTTCAAAATGCTGAAGTTTAAAATTCCTTGTTTAAATGACTACTTACACAGACACTAAAGAGGTGGTTTTATCATGTCAGCCAAACTGGAGAAGTGGAAAACTAAGTTGAAAACTATACCTGAACAGAAAAATCTGACACATTGTGCTGAGAATTTTCTCTCAAGTTCTTATTGTTTTGAAATAAAAAAAGCAATAAATACCAGGATTAAAAAAAAAAAAAAAGATGGAAACACTAATGCCAATAAAATTTACAAACTCAATTAAAGGATTTCCCCATCCTTTTAAATATCCTACAATAAACTCATAAAAACCTAGTTTCTTAAACAAGAGGAAAATGCTTTCATTTATCATACTCACTATGTAAAAGTCATTGTTTCAGAAGCTACACTCTTTGCTTCTGATAAGGTTATACTATTACTTTCCAGCTCAAGACTTACCTGAGGCCCACAGTAATGCTTATTACATATACAATAGAACCAAAGAATGAGTGAATTGCCTCAGTGAATACCTGAATGGACTAGCTCAACCCTTTAGACAAAGTTTTAGATATATCAGAAGTCACTGCTCTTTCTCCTTAATGAAACTTTTTACACTTTGAAGTTCCACAAAGCAGAAAATATTAAAATATATTCTCTCTATATGAAAACTTGATCATATATTTTTACCACACTATCATGACTTTCCTATGTAAGTACCGCTATATGAAAAAAAAGGGCCAGAGGATTCATTCACTTAGCAGAAAAGGCTAGATAAACCATATCTGAAAGGTGAAATCAGGTGAATTAAAATAAAAACCCACTTCTAATGAAGAAGGAAAGCTATGCACTATGAAGAAGGAAAACTGGCTCATTCATCACTTTTTTGTCCTCAGATCAATACTGAATGCTTTTCTGGAAAAGATGTTCTAACCAAAGACAAGCTACTAGGCTCAACCCTGGAGTTAAGCATGAAGTTCTGTGACTGGTGCTATACAGAAGATTAAGCTGGACTGCTGACATTATTTTTTGTTGAAGATGGTGAATGTTCAAAATAAAAAAGTTGTTGTGCTGGATTCACTAATCAGATAAAGCAGAACTGAACAGGAATCTGAGACTTGGAGCCTCTGCCACATTGACCATGATATAGCACTTAAGGGGAAGAAACTAAGGTATTATCAGCGTAAAGATCCTGTGTATCAGGAGAGTAGGTTTAGGCAGTTGGCATGTGTGAAAGCTTGAAGTTTGCCCTGGAAGATAAAATCTTCAAGGGCAGCCTCCTCAAAGCACCAGAATGATCCATCTTGATCTACACAAAACAGGCTAGCATGGCCAGGGGCCAGGCTAGCTCAATGTGGAACTGTGAGTAATAACACTGAAACACTGTCCAGGCATCCAAGGATTGAAGTAAGAAGGCCATATCCCAGCTGGAGTTAAAATTGGTAAGGAATGTCAAGGGCAACACTCAGTAAGAGAAAAGAATACTTTCAGCAAGAGGAAGACAAAGGTTAACGCGGGATTGCTGCTGAAAGGACAGGAGTTGTTGTGCTAAAGACTGTAGGAAAAGCTTAGATGCCCAATGTTTGTCTCAGTTTCTACTGGCAAAGAGTAATTCCAGGCTTCCATGAGCTGATAGGCTGGAGAACTGGACGTAGAGAAACCTAATGAAGGAAAGTGGGGTCCTGCACCTGGGGAGGAATAACCCCAAGCACCAGCAGTGTGACCTTGCAGCCAGGAGGGCCAGTGGTATCCTGGGCTGCATTGGGAAGAGTGTGGCCAGCAGGTTGAGGAAGGTAGTCCTGTCCCTCTACTCAGCCCTGGTGAGGCACATGTGGAGTGTGGAGTCCAGTTCTCTGTTTGTTAACACAAGAAGCACATGGAGCTACTGGAGCAGGTCCAGCAGAGGACACAAAGATGATTTGGGGTCTGGTGCATCCCTTTTATTAGGAGAGACTGCAGGAAGTTTGGCCTATTTATTCTGGTTAAGAGAAGTCTGAGAGGGAATTTCATTAATATGGAAAAATATCTTAATGGAGGGTGACAAGAAGATGGTGCCAGACTCTTGTCAGTGGTGGCCTGTGACAGGAGAGGGAGTATTGACCATAAACGAAAACACAAGAAGTTTCATCTCAACATGAAGAAGAGCTTCTTTGTGTTGAAGGCAGCAAAGCAGTGGAACAGTTTCCAATGGAGGGTGTGGAGTTTTCCTCTCTGGAGACATCCAAAACCACCTGGATATGTTCCTGTGTTACCTGTTCCAGGTGACCCTGCCTAGGTATAATGGTTGAACAGCAAGATATCCAGAGGTCCCTTCCAACTGTGAAGGGATTCTGTGAAGTCAGAAAGACAGATGGTTAATGAGGAGCTTCCCTGGGATCAGTACAAGACAATAGTTTAACACTTTTGCCAGCCGTCTCATGTATAGGGTGAACCAAGCCCTCACCAAAGCAAAATAACTGCACGCAGCAGTACAGGCTGGGGATGGCTACATGGCAGTTCTGCAGACAGAAAAGGGCCAAGACTCTTTCTGACAAAAGGCAGTCATTTGTCACCTTGCCAACCCAGGATGACCAAACGCTGATCCTCATTAACAAATCTGCAACCAGCATGTTTTAAGAATGACCCTCTATCTGGCACACTCATATGCCAGAGTCATATGAGGTCATATAGTCTTGTGTCCAGTTTTGGCCTTCAAGTACAATAAAACCCAAACAGTTAAAAACCAGTGAGTATTGAAGGGGATGATCAAGAGAGAATGCTGGAATATATCACATATACATTATTCTGGAAAAGACAAGGATAAATATTATTTCAGCTTCCATCTACACCATAATAGAGCTGATAGAAGTTGACTACTCTCAGAGATACACACAGACCAAACTGGAGGCCATAGTTTCAATATGCGGCAAGAGAATTTTTCATTGCACAAAAGGGAATAATAAACAAGATAACAATAAAATTGTTAAGTACTGGAACAGGTTACTAAGGGTGGTGAGAAAGGTCTTCATCTCTGGACATCTTCAAAACTTGTCTGAAAGAAAAACTGAGCAATGTGACTGAGATCTACATTGTTCTGTGTTCAGCATATATTTGGATTGTCTTTAAAGTTTGCTTCAAGCCTAATTTTTTGTGAGTTCTTTTGACTTTAAAATCCATGAAACTGTGTTTTTCTTTGATGGAATAGTGAACAGTTTAAAGTGCATTCCACTGCTTTTATGGGGAAGGATTTTGCATGTAAATGTCAACATTTTCTGTTCCCACTGTTAACAGACAAAATGGATGTACATATTCACTGCACTTTAGTAAAATCAGTCTTTACAAGTGCCTGTATCTATGAACAGTGTAGGATAGATAACAAAAATTTGTTGGTTTTTTTCCTGCTGTAAAGAGTCTCATTTTTGTGGAAATCTTAGTTACAAGCTTAAGTTTAGTTCTCATAAATCACACAGGCTGAAAGGTGAACTAAGTTACAGTGGGTAAATAGGTTTCAGAATAATTGTTTGAGCACAAGAGTTTGACTAAGAAATGGAGACAGTACAATCATACAAATAAAATGAAATATGATAAAAATAAGATAAAAATTAAAATAATTTCTATTAATGATGGCTAATTTTTCTATGGCATCTTTTATTTATACATTTATAAACTGAGATCTGAAAAGGACTTTGTAACCTCTATGTTCTGACTAGCTGTACAGAACATTATTTTTAATAACTACTGAAATAGAATCCACAATCATAAAACAAGTGTTTATGCTCCTAAGAAGTGCCTTGAGAAAAGTGCATCTCAGCTTGATATTCACAAAAAAGACACCTGTTGAATGACTTCCTCAAATCTTACTTTTACTGTGATTTGAACCTTACTCATTACACATCTTCCTTAATGCAGGACAGTATCTTAGAAGTCTCTCTTAGAAGAAGGTGTTGGAAAGGGCTCATTCAAAGCTGATTTTATGCAGCAGTACAAATATTAGAACATTTGTTGAGAATGAAGCACAAACTCCTAGAAGAGGTACAAACTGATAGCTTTCTTGCGTCCACACAATATCCAACTTCTGAATTACAGATAACTGTGACAACACCTTTTTCCACTTCTTCCTATTTCACCTGTATCAATATCATTCGTAAAGTTGGGAATGTGAGTAGAAATTTAAAAATATTAGTATATGCATAAACATAAAGCATGAATAAATAATCAGGATGCCACAAAGAATCCTGTGTTTCTTTAAGGATTCATTTTCACTTTAGAGTGATAAAATAAAATATATTTAGGTTGTGTATGAAGGAACATACACATAAGGAATTTCCTTCTAGCAAAGAAGCTAAAGCAATCCTCATTTACCTATGTTCTCTTGCTCAGTCTTTAGCTAATCTTGAATTTGCTTATACATGAGAAAATAGTAAAGATGAGAGTACAAGTCTCACTTCTCGTGGTGGGGTTTTTACCCCTCAAGAATACTGACTACATGTCAGAGTAGGGTAGCAAAAGGATCCCTACAACCAAAGCTCCACTGCTGTCCCAAGATAATTCACACGATATGGCTTGTTCACCCTCTTTACATTTGCATTTGAATGATCCCCATACCTTTTGCAGATTTAGTTAAAGAAGTTTGGAAAGCACATCAACAAACTGACTGAGTTTCTGCTTTTCTGGTGATGCTTGATATCACTGTGTACAGATACAAGCCTTCATTCAACTGTTCACGCTGGGTCAAGGTCATCTGACATTTGGCTCCACACTTGTCCAGAAGGAAATGGAGTCCTTTGTGAATGGAATCCTTTGTGAATGGAGTATTTTAAAGTAATCAGATACATACAGGTAGGTCTGCAAATCTTCACTCTGAAAGCTGAGCCCCTACTTAGAAAGAGTGGTCATTTATAAATTTAATTTTCCAACATACACTAATAATAATAATAATAATAATAATAATAATTGCCATACTTACCATTACTGTTTGAGCATAATAATCCCAAACTGTCAGTTTACAGTGTGATACATTTTTGATGTAAATGACAGAACACTGGAATGGGAATTAGGAGATCTGGATTATATTTATGGCTCTACTATAACCTGCTCTATAATCCTTATAAATTACAACACCTTTTGTTATCCTATTTCCCAGTTCATATTTATCTGCTAGTTCATCCAGAAGACAAGTGTCTTGTTCAGGGAATCTTCCTTGTCAATATTCCTAATTGCTTATTTAGATAATTTTCTTTATTACTTTAATTGTATTATTGGTAAGAAATAGTACTTTGGAGAGGTATTATACCATATATAGCCTGTATAAATCTGGGACAGAGATGGGGGTTTGGTTATTCTTTTTTGCTAATGTAACATTTCTGTAAATGTTAAAGAGCTGTATGAATGAAGGAAAAAAATGAGAATAAAAGACGATATTGTACCTTCATCTAAAACCAACCATACAGACTCAGTAATCACTAAAAAGTCCATTAATTTTAGAAAATTCTACAGTGGCTGTGCTGAAACGATGGCTTAATAGTCAGATCAGGGAAAATGAGGTAAATTCACTTTGAATACAATTTACTGAAGGAGCCATGTCCACTAAGGGGATTTTAGCTGTATCTGAATTTCAAATACTTCTGAATTTCAGCTCTGGTTCTATATAGCATAAGCTTCAGCATGACCCCACCCTTGGCTTTATTATGTCAGGCATTCTTTTGATGTGATTCTTCATCCCCATTTTGTAATGGGTGTTTATGCAAGAAGGAAGTATACACAAGGAATGAAAGTCATGAACTAAGCATAAATAGCATATTTTGTATCTGAAGTTATATTTACCTTGCACTGAAGCAAGTGGCAACCTAATATATAAAGTAAATATAAAGAAAAAGCATGACTATAGGACTAGATCTAGAAGTGCCAATGGAGTAAGTAAAGGCAAGGTCCACTAAAATAGGTGAGAAATTTGCCTAATTTTATCAGCACAAATTTTAGTTCTATCCTAGGTATTGTATTAGGCTTTCACTTCTGGAGATGCAAGGTCTGTTTCTCATTAAATAGATCACAAACATATTTCATGAATCTTTCAACCTTCTTCCTATTCTGTTCATCATAACAGCAATACTTAAATCCAGTCTGCAAATGAAAAACATAATTCCCACATAGCAGTGAGTAGAGGGGTTACAGATCAGGATTGATTTAAATGGGCTGATGAAAATGCGCCTTCATCATGTCCTGAATCAGCTAAGCACTTGAACATAGGCATAACTTTTAGCTCTTGACCAGTCCCAGGCAGTGCTTTCCTGAAGAAAAGCTTTAGATGCATTAAAAATGGTTCAGACCTCTTATGCTAGTCTCCTACTAGCAGGGAATCAGCCATTCATAAACATTAACTCAGGTTTGCTCTTGCACAAAAATGGACTGGCAACTTTTGAAGTATGAAGCCGAACTGTGCACTGTAAATGTGAATTAGCTGACACTGAGAGGCTGTGACAGGATGTTTTGTAAAAGGGGGAAAATTGCAGCGTGGCAGGCAGTGCAGTCTGCTAATCTGTCTGGCACTGGAAGTTTTCAGAAAAATTATTCTACAACAAAGAAATTTCCATAATACAAGTGGGAGGACAGAAAAGAAAAACAAAACAAACAAACAAACAAAAAAACCTAAAACAACAAAAAAAACCCAACAAAACCAAGCAGCAACCTAAGAAATTAGAAAGAAAATTCAATCAGAAAAAATATTTTTGTTTAGGTGCCTGGTGCCGCAAGATCAAGACTTTCAGAAGTTCTCAAACAAATGGTGGAAGAGTAAAAGGAAATATCAGTTTAAATTTGGTATCAACACACTATACGCAGAATCATAGAATCATGGGCAGCAAGGCACCTTAAAGATCATCCCATTCAATCTCCACTGTCATGGGCAGGTACAACTTGCACTGTGCCAAGTTGCTCAGAGCCCCATGCAACCTGGCCTTGAACACTTTCAGGATGGGGCAGCCAGAGCTTCTCTGGGCAACCTGTGCCAGGGCCTCAGCACCCCACAGTAAGGATTTTTTTTTCCAAATATCCAATATAAACCTACTGTTTTTCACTTTGAAGCCATTCCCCCTTGTCTTATCACTACATGCTCTTGAAAAGAGTCCTTCTCCATCTTTCTTATCGGGTCCCTTCAGGTACTGGAAAGTCACAATAAGCTCATCTCAAAGCCTTCTCTTTGCAGAGAACAATATCAGTTCTCTCAGCCTTTCATCACAGGAGAGGTGTTTTTGTCTGCTTTAACGCAAAGCAATCAGTGAATCTGTGCTTCTTACATTTTAAGTGACTGTTGAGAGCACTGGGTTACAAAGACAAAACCATTCACAACTGTCCCTATGTCCACACTGCAGGGGTAGCGGGCTCAGCAGTGCCCTTAGAGCTCCTGGTCCTTGCTCATACAAGTTGAAGAATCAGGGAGATACCATCTCCCATGTGTTTCTAGGAACCAAAGCAAGAAATGCACCATCTTCTACATGGGATGGGCATCCGAGAACCTTCACGGTGGGCTCTATCACAAGTACACCTCTTCTGCAATGAGGACACAGCTTTCCTCCTGCTAAACATGAACAGAGTGACATCCACAACTCAGGCTGGAGGTAGGTTCTGAAAATTACAGCAAGACAAGGTTTTGCACCTAATACAAACAGTGAAACTTCAGCTCTGAATGCAAACAGACCATAAATATGGACATAAGTTGGACAGTTGTGTAACAGAACTGAACAATGAAATCCTGGGATGTCTAAACAGACTTGCCTATATGGAGCTGTCTGGTACCTCTGATCAGGACTGCTGTTGATGATGAACATCAATAACTCAATAGCATGGACATCTTGTACAGTTGGGCAAGAACAGCAGTAATTTTGCAGCATCAAGAAACATCTATTCAGTCTCAAAATGAGTGGTATGGAATGGGTCTTTTTTTTTTAATAATTAAACAATATTAACTTTCAAAAAAATGTGTGAACATCCCCAGGCAGAGTTTAATTCACTAGTGTAGATATAATCAAAGTGACTGTATATATGAGCCTTGAGGTCTGGATTGTTAAAATTTAAACAAAATGCTGTTCTTTTGCTGCTTCAGTCCTCCATCTCTGTACATGCCTCATGATGAAGTCCACACTTTTCTTATGTTGACCTATAGCTTTCATGAAAAATGAGGAGTGACGTTTAGGAGAAGATGATCTATCCTTTACCACCATTATTGTCAAGTCAAGTGCATATCAGTCCTCAAGATGGACAGGGTGTGAAACACTGTTTGGGAGATTTGTCTCATAGACTTCATCTGGCTAAAGGTAGGTGTTTAGCCACCTAAAACAAGTTAGAGTATCATGTGCTAAAGTTGCCCACCACCCACTACTAATTCAAGTGAGGGTTTAAGATGGTGAGTTTACACATCTATGTCAAGTTTTGTGAAGGGAATTTGATTTGTGCTTAACTGGTACCTCTCTTTATCTCCTTTATTCTTCTGGAAGTTTCTCCCAAACAGGAAAATTCTCCAAAGTGAATCCCAGCATTGTCTGCTGCTAAGTGTGCTTTGTAAACATAGAGGTCAGGATCTGAATGACAGATACCCAACCTGCAGGCAGGAAAATGTTTGTGTGTTGCGTCTTTCTGGGTTGCAGTTAATGTTCTTCATAGCTGCTTGTATGGTGCTGCTTGAGAAAAGTGGCCAAAATGACACTGACAACAAACTATTTTAGCTACTGCTGAACAGTGTTTACACAGCATCTAGGCCTTCTCTGTTTATAACGTCCCAAGAATTGAATTTAAGGTGCACAGATGCTGGGAGAAGCCATAACCAGGCAGAGGACCCAATCTTGCCAGTGAGAGATTGAATGCTGCACATTGTCATGCTCAAAAACAAAGGAGAGGTGGGAGGATTTAGCAGCTCAAATTCTGGTTGGGTACTGTCTGTGTTTTGGTCTGAAGATGGGACATGGTCAGTTGCTGTCTTTGTATAAAGTTTTTTTAGTTTTGTGTTTTCTCTCTCTTCTTCCACTCCTCCACTTATTAAACAATTTTTATCCTGACCCATGTGTTTCCTTGCATTTACTCTTTCATTCCTCTTTTTCCATTCCACTGTGGGGAGAAGGGAGCAGTGAAGGACTTTTTATAGTGTATTTAGCTGCCTAACACACAACAGCATGGATGAGCTGGTGAGTAAATGTCCTGGGCAGTACAGACATTCTCTCAAAGGAGCCACCCACCATCTTGCACTAAAAAAGCTCTCTCCATAACTTAATGACATACTGTGCATTTACAGCCTTCAGTTTCACCCACAACATCTGCTTACAGTGCAATTAGTGCTTACGTATACTATTCCTGTATTTAACCTTTTATCTTAAATGATGATGGGTCACAATTCAGCTGGAGCATTTTGCCCAATTGAAGATATTCTTGGCCAATGAAGTACCATCATTGCAATCTATACCCTGCATCAGAAATAAGAACACCATAATTCCCTCTTCTGCTATTGCAAATAAAAATGCCAGGACTCGAAATAAATGCTTTACATAAGCATTTCTGCAATAACTAACAAGAAATTGAAAGAAAAGTTATATTAATTTATATGCACTATAATGAACATACCACATTATTATGCTCTCTTTTCTCTTTCTTTCCTTTCTCTCTCTTTCTTTTCAGATTTTTTCTCCTGATTCTCTCTTTTTTTTTTTTTTTTTTGGTTTTTTTTTTGAGGTTTTTTTTGGTTTATCTTTGTTTCTTCCTAAAGGGATGCTTGAATAGAACTATCTGGTTTAGAAGATGAGGCTGACTGATTACTGTAATTCATAGGGCCTTAATTAGCTGCACAAACCATTAGCTACAATTAGACTATTATAAAACACTTGATGCGCTGTGTCAACCATGGGGGCTCATTTATTCTTGTGGCAGGGAAGGGAGGGGGGAAGGGGAAAAGAGAGCACTGTACAGCCAAGCATGCTAATAAAGAATGATTTTTGATTTAAGATGTTGCCGATAGTCCCTCAAAATTAATCTCAATAGCTGTCTAATTTGTGTCGGTGGATGGTATATTTATTGTAAAATGACACCAAAGCTAAATGAGTTACCTGAAGCAGGACTGCTAATGTCAGCGCCTGGAGACGCAACTCCATATGCCATAATACAGCAAGGCACTGGGGCTGAATACTCCCAGTGGAGCACTTTGCTTCATCTGTCTCTGAAAATGCAGCAACCTGACTTACACTTTATGATCCTTAAATAATAATAATTAAAAAAATTTTAAAAATATGAGAAACAAATTCCAGAGCAGGTTTCAAAGGTGAGGGGTGGCTTACAAGGGCATGGTCAGGGGAGAAGAAAGCTTATTGAAATTAGTTTGGGTGTTGACATATTTAAAAGTGGAAATTATGAGATTTGTCTTTAAAGTAAAAGAGAGAGGAAACAATACAGACGAGGTAGATTTTTCTAAAGGGCTTAACACAGTGTGAATGTAAGTATGACATTCTTTCATATAGAAGCCTTTTTTATTTGTTTTCCTATTGTATTTTCTGATTCATATTGTATTGATCTAACTTTCTAGTTGCAAATTGCTGGAAATACATTTATAGATTCTTTTAATTTCTTTCTTTTTTTTTTTTTTACCCTTGATTAATTTCCTGCTAAGCACCTTTGCCACAGAAATTCAGGAGCTTAAAATAGGAGAGATTGGTTCAATAATACATGTCACTTGGTCTTTTCTGTATCCTGCATGAAAGTATAAAAGCACAGAGGGGAAGAAAGTAGAATCTGTAGTTAATATGTTAGATTGGGACTCAGAGACCTGAATTCGGTTCCTGTTTTGCCCTACATGACCTTGGGCAATTCCATTTCTCTGTGCTTTTGTGCAACATGGGGACAGTCACACTTTCTCTCCTATTATGCTTTGTTTCTTTCAACTCTGGGGCCCAGATTCACAGAGGTAAATCAAGGTAATTTATCTTGGTGGACTAGGAAGTAAGAGCTGAATTACCTCTGTGGATCAGGGTCTAAGCTTTTTGGGGCAGGGATTGCCTATTGGTTTGGGAAAATACAGCACTTGGCATGCAGGACCAAATGTCATTTAGAAACTCTAAATCTTCTTGCAAAAAAATCCCACAACATGCTGCCAATAGAATGGAGTTGTTACACTGCATACACTGTGATTAACTAGCTGATGATCTTCAGCGATGCTGCAGCTGCCAATACACTTTGTACTATCCTCAGCCATTAATATCTCAGCAGAAACAGAGCTCAGAGTGTCCAGCCCCAAAATTACAAGCTTCTGTCGCCAGAGCCAAAGGAAGGTGAGTCACTGATAATTGCAGTTGAGTGTCCTGTGTCTCACTTAGGATGCTGAGCACTATACATAGTCCAGGAATCAGAGACAAAAACTTGATGCATGGCCCTCATTGCTGGGGAATGCATTCCCACAGGGAAATGCAAATGTGAGGTGAGAGGGAAGTGTTACCTGACTCTGATGCAGAGGTGGCAGCCACCATTTCTCACACATAGAAGTCCCCTAGAGCACTTTGGCGTGATATTGTCTCTTCCTGTGTCTGGTCTGACTGTTCCAGAGCAGGGCAGGTATGATTATGTGAATCTAGAACCTGGCTGTCCTAACCTCTCTCCCTTACTGCAGTCTTGAAAACCAAGGTTTCTTTTCCAAAGAATAACATTGACATAACTTTAACAAAAATTGCCATGATATTAATGACTGTTTACAACATATACATTCATTTAAGCTAAAACATTAATGTTTTGTGTGGAAAATTTTGTCTCCCTTGAGAGGAAAAAACAAATGCCTACCTTCCCACACCTCCAAGGTACTATGGTATGCAAAAATGTAACAACAACAGAACAAAACAAGTTAAAGAACACTGAACAACAATCTGCAAATGAAGCATTTTGTCCTACATGTGTATGGGAGTGCATGTACCTATGTATGCATGCAAATAACAGCTATACACATTTTTGTGAATCCACACATTTACAAAGAAGAAATTTACATAAATTGTATTCAAAACTCTAAAGAAAAATATCCTGTTGCAATTTACAGTCAGTCTGTCAATAATAAAATAATTTACATATAGGCATGGAGCAGTGGTAAAGATTGGTGTCGGAGAGAATTCAATAATTAGTAGCTAATTATAAAAAGTACTAAGTTAGATAGGGTTGCCATATTATAATTATGGTGGAAGATGAAAAAGGATTTTCTGGATGATGAAGGAAGGATCAGTCAAGGATGACCAAGAGCTCAGTTCAATCTAGAAATATAATTGCAATTAAAAACCACACTCATAAACAGTACTCCACTGGGATTTGAGAAAATACCCTGGCCTTATAGGAAAAAATGGGTAAGGTCTGCTGTACATTGATGAGACTTGTAGAAGGAAGAAATTTATTCTTTTGCTTTTGGACTAGTTATCAATATATCTTCAAAAGAATCCATGGTCCACATATACAACTGAATGGAAATTCTAAATTAAATACCTCAAATTCTTTATTAGATGGTATCAGGAAACAGCCTGGAGGAAATAGGTGGAGTGGGTGGCTCCTCTGACTGAAAAATAACACCTATAAGAGGGAAAAGTATATTTAAAGTCTGTTGTCTTACAAAGTTTATTAAACATTTATTCAGTGATTATTGAACAACCACTGTGCAAGCAGCAGTTTGTTCAGTTTCCAGGCAGTCACCTCACAGTAATAATGACAGAAGACATGGATGCCTCAGGAGATGTTCCTTGGGGAGCTTTTCTCAAACCCCCTGAAGCAGGATGCTTTGGCAGCAGCAAGACTGCCAGCACAGGGTGGAGGCTTTGTGTTCTGAACAGTAACAGAACAGTGAGAAAAGCCAGGAGCAAAATCACAGAATCACAGAACAACCTGAGTTGTAAGGGACCCACAAGGATCATCAAGTCCAACTCTTAACTCTGCAAAGAGCTTTTCCCAAGAGTCACAACCTGAGCCTGAGTGTTGTTCAGAATCTTCTTGAACTCAGGTTTGGTGCTGTGACCACTGCTGCTATGGGAGTTTGTTCCAGTGACCATCCACCCTCGAGGGGAAAAACCTCTTCCTGATATCCAATCCCAACCTCCCCTGGCACAACTTCATTTACTCTGGGTCCTCTCAGGGGTCCCCAGAGAGAAAAGATCATTGCCTGCCCTTCCTTTTGCCCTCACAAGGAAGTTGTAGACTGTGATGAGGTCTCTCAGTCTCCTCTTCTCCTAACTTGCTCTTTTGCAGCCACACCTGAAATTACTGAAGTTTTTCTTTAAGCATTTACACTCCTTGCCATGATTCCTCAGGTCTTAGATTTCGATTTCTGAAGCAGCGCCTTATTTGTCTTTCTGCCTAGTGATCTACATATTGTCTCCCTCCTTCCTTCTGTGTTAAAGGGTGTGCAGGCCTTCCATGACTGTTATGGATATGACACATCTACATGAAAAGGGGATAAAGGATTTTAGGAAGGTGTTTTTAAAAGTTCAAGTGGCAGGCAGGCACAATATTCTTATTAAGGATCTATGTGTACTGAGAGACTTCAAAAGTCTTGCATTTAAATTCCTGGCTTCTGGAGCTAGCATTCTTTCCTTTTTCTCCTAACTTTCCATTCAATAGTTTAAACTTATGATGTTATTTTCAGTAGTTTGGTTGGTATGTTGCTTTTTTATTCCTTTTTTTCACTCCCCTGGGAAGTCAAACTGTAGACAGTATTACTTAGTGATTCATCTATATTTCCTTCTTGAACCAATTCCTGCTTGTTGCTTAGGTCTTACAGATGTTTTGTAGAGATACTGTAAAAGGCAAAGAGTTCTCAGCCTCCAACAATGCTGATTTTAAAGTCATAAACCCTCCAGTTTCTGATAAAATAATGGAGAACTCGCACAAAGAGAGCAGGTGGGAAGGGGAAAGATTAGGAAGAGGAAGAAAAATACCACCTTTTTTATTTACTGTGTTTGACTTAGATCTCATAAATTCTCTTTAATATAATGATACCATTTTTTCTTGTTCCAAAGGAAAAAAAATCTTTCAGATCAAAATTTATCACAGTCAAAATAATAAAAAAGGAACAAACCAGCATAAAGCACTTAACGACAACATTTAATAATGTGTACAATAAAATATTGCTCTAATATATTGACAAATACAGCAATAAAGTATTAATGTGATTATGCTTCATCAGTGCAACAGCCCTTTCTCCTTGTCTTTCAAACAGTTGAATAAAATCTCTCTCCTCCAATCAACAGTTTCACCATAATCTTATAAAAAACAAACAAAAAAATTACATGCTAGAATTAAAAAAAAAAAAAAAATTCTTATGACAATCTATACAGATACAAACTAAGGTAGCTGTAATTTATTTTTGGTTTACACCAGAGTAAGTGAAATGGAGCTTATTCCATAACAGGAACTAATTAGGAAGATACTGTAGCTGCAATTTTTTTATACTTATTTTCACCACTCCTGGGAAAAAAAAAATGCAGGAGCTACATGCCATTTTCCAGATGCTGACTGAGGCACAGGAAGAGGAGTTGTGCAACCTATAAATGAGATCTACTCTTGAGCTGGCAACAATTGCTGCAATGTCTGAAGGCAGCCAGACACCTGACATGGTCACAGGGTCTTGAGGACATGGGTAAAACTGAGGCACTGTAAACTGCAGTTCATGACAGACAGTATCCAGAAACATTTTAAAATCCATTTCAGAGACAGAATCTGACTCTAGGCTGCTGGTGTCTCTCAGCTTCAAATCCTCTCACATAATTAAACAAGCCAGGTCAGTTTTTTTCTCATATCAACAAGGGAAGGTTCATAAGGCTGAAGCACTCTCACAATCCATGTCAACTCCTGATTCAAGCCTCTTTTTTCTCTGAGCATCTAAGAAACCATCTGCATATAAGAAATTCTATTTAATGGTTGGAACATAAAGGGTAAAGCAGATAACTGAGTGAGAAACCCTTCTTTAAAGCATTTTAATTATTATTTTCATATGAGCTCCCTGTCAACAGATCTTATCAACCACTACTTCATATATCCTAGCTGTCTTATGGAATTGAAATATTCAGGGAGGATAAGGCTACTTAAAAGTATTTTGTTTTTCAATGTGATAGTTTCTTCAGTCACATTTCCTCCTTAGGATTAAGAAAATGTTGTTCTGGATGGATAGAAAAAATGGAATCTGGTGCCACAATTACACCTATATATGTGTTGTGGTGCCCTTAGTGTTCTCACAGACATGTCATTGTCAAAGCCAGTTGGGGCTCTTCAGTACAGAAATCCAGATATTTAATTCACATAAAGTAAAATATTGCATCACTCCAGGCTGTGTGAAAAGCACACTTCAGAAATCTCACCTGAGAAAACATATAAGGATTCAGTTTTGTGTTTCCAAAAAGTCAGTGACTGCTTAAGCAACAGGAAAGTTACATGTAGCAGAAATAACACTCTTCAGGTTGGTGAGACAAGCTCAGGTAGTATTGTTAATGGCTTTCAGACATGTTTGGAATTAATCCCTTGCATCTGTTTGTCATCTTTTTCAGATTTAATGACTTGATGCTTTTCTAGGTAAACAAAGAGGCTCTTTTTCTTATCCGTGCTACTTAGAGCAGTGTGAATACCTGTAAAATGAAAAGGTGACTAGACTGAAAATGTAATTTGCTGTGACTTTGTTATGACCTTTTTACAAGCCAAATTCCAGTCCAACATGAGTCATAGCAGTCTGATGGATGGAGTTGCAGCTGTTGAGTCTGCTCCTGCACAGGCCAGGAACGAGACAGGCGTGCTTGCAGCTAAATCTAGACATCAGTGGTATGGGAATCAGTATCTTACCAACTCACTCATCTTCCATTACACTTGGTGAAGAACAATAGATACTTCCAGGTCACAATTCATCTGATCTCTTTAAAATCTCTACTTTGGTCTAAGATGAATTGCATCCTAGAAATGCCCACTAACTATGCAGAGCCTCTAAGGTGATATCTGCATTGTAGACATCTACAATTAATCATGTGAATTTCTGGATAGGTTTAAAGATGGTGGAAAACCAAAGTTAATATTGGAAGTTCCTGTCTACTCTTTATGTTAATGTCACTGTACCCCTGCGGCTTTATAAGAAATAAAGCTTCTCCTGATAATAGCAACAGAGAACTCCTTTTATATGTAAAGAGGAGCATTTTTGTGGGGGAAAAAATATCACAAGAGTGAAACAAATGCAGGAAACAAAACAGACTGAATTGCTAATGATTAAAATTTATTCTATTCTTCCATTCTTCTACTTATACTTGATATTGGCTGCTGAAAAATTAGGTGTGATACTAGACCTTAGGCCAAATCATCAGTATTGGAAATGTGTTGCTAAGACCGGAGATTTGCCCTGCTTCTGTCTTTCACTGGAATCCTCCAGGTGAAGGAGGCAGTTTCATAAAACATGACATTTTCTAGCTCAGCCTCCTACAGAAACCAGCTGCTGATGAACACAAGCAGCCATCGAGCTGAGCATTCTTCCTGGCCCCTGCTGCTGTGTGGACAGCTCCCGTGCATGACACACACACATATCTGTGATTTTGTGTTACTGCCTTTGCAGGTCCAGCCATAAGAAATAATTCTGCCTTTGGAATGCTTTTGTGGCTTTTTTTGGTGGTTTTTGGGTTGTTAGTGGGTTTTTTCCCCTCTTGGTGTTGTTGTGGAGCATCTTTGTGTCTGGGTTTTTTTGTTGTTTTTTTAGTGGGGATTTTTTAAGGTCTTTCTGGTGTGTTTTATTGATTGGTTAGTTGGTTTTGATTTTGTTTTGTTGTTGTTGTTGTTTTTTTTGGGGGGTGGTGTATTTTTTATCTTTACCTCTGGCTTAAAGCTGTCCCTTAGGACTGGCTTACAAGATCATGAGAACCATATTGACTCATGTCCTTGCAGAAATAATTTTTATGTATCACAAGTACAATAAAAAATATTGGCTGTATTTGTTCCACTTTTTCAGGTAAATATGTATATGTGCAGTTCTTTTAAAATATTTAATTATTTACTTAGGAGACCAGAACAGCTGTTTTTACAGGTAAAAGTTTGAGGCAGCTTCTTAAAATGTGCATTATGTTAGATCTATTTCCACTTAAATGTATTTTTTTGTAATGCAAATTCTTTTAAAAGGCAAAATCTATTATCTTCAGAGCCATTCTCTTCTGTCACATAAACACAGATTTGGGGGTCATGCTTTGTGTAATAAAACAGCATCACTAAGGCTCTTTGAAGAGGCATTTTTCTTGATCGTACAGGCCAGAGTCTGATGTGTTCATTTGTAAGAGGAACAACATTGAAAAGCTGATTAACTGAGTAACTGATTTAACATTAACTGATTTTAGTGGAAGTTTCTTTATTTACTTATGTAGCAAAGCAGATTTCTGCATAAGACATAAGCAGTATGAGACACAAAAGTTTAGCATGAGCAAAGTGAGTGGACATTGGAGAGCTGAACCCTTACTCTAGGGAAAAAAAAAAAAATAAAAAGAGCGTGCCAAAACGCTGGTTTGTGTTTCAGCATTCAGTTTACCATCCAAGTAGAAAAGTCAGAAATTGATTGCTTGGTCACAGCACCTTTACTAGCTCTTCTACAGCCAGAAACATCTCTGTATCTAGGGCTGTCTTCTTCAGTTTTATGTTCCCAACATTTTTGGGAAAAAATTGTCCTCTTTTCAGAATAGTTAGCTCATAAACAGGGTGATATGTCTGGCTTTTGATGGTGGGAAGGTGTTTTTTTCCCTTAATTGCTTTGTGAAAAGCCATTTCTAAAATTCAGCTTTCCTAAGTAACTTTCTTGCTCATTTTCTTTAAAAGTAAGAGGGGACTATCACCATGGCTATCCATGTGAAATGTATGGCAACATGTTTAGGAGTAATGGTATCCTTGTGCTTGTGGTAGTCAAAGATAAAGATTTGTAGCAGAAGAAATCAACTTTATTACACTAACCTGTATCCTTCTCCAGAGCTCATGTGCTCTAAGGGTCACTCTTCCTTTTCGTTTCTCAGTTTTCCTAATCAAAATATTTGTTCAGCTTTCTTTTCCAATCGACTTTAACCTTTCTAGTACTGTAACTTTGACCTCAGATGTTGCACAAAGGGATTCCATAAAGGGAAGCCCGAAAGAGATCCACATTGTAAGCCCTGATCATCTGATTTGGATTTTACTAACCATTCATCAATTGATTAATTTGATGCATTACAAGCTCTTTGATTTATTAACTGTTTTACACTAATCTAAATTTTGCAAGAAAATGGTGTGAGATATAAGGAGAGGGATACTTTGTTGAGCTGCAAGTGAATGCTGAAGAAAGTACTGTGATAGCTAACATGGAATGAAGTCCTGAAATCTCTTTGTTTTCAGAACTGGTTGTAAAGAGTCTGAGGAAATGTTATTCCTCCCTTTCCATGGTTCTTGCTTTGCCTAAATTAGAAGTAATTTATGAATATCTGATTAAGATGGTATAACTCAGTGATGTTAGTGATGACACTGACATTTATGTTTTATTTTATGTAAGCATGGGTCTGACTGTGAGCAAGTAAGTAGATGTCAACAGATAAGCAAATTAAAATTGCTGCACTCCATAGCTAATAGTATATTAAAAAAAAATCCCCAACCTAATGCTGTTCCACATTTTCTAATTTCACCAGAAATTAGACAGACAGACAGAATGTTGAATTAGACAGACAGAATGTTGAAAGTCTGTCTAAAAGTTAAACAATGTTTGATACATTCTTCTTTCCATTTGAAGAACCTTGCTAATCTGTCTGAATAACATTAATAATAACTCAGCATGATGTCTTTTCCCATTCTCCCTCCACTTTTTTCTCTTTTTTTCTCTTGGGCTACTATGAGAACTTTAATGACCCAACAAGTTTATCTTCTGTCCACCGAAAATGCTACAAATTTTATTTGGTGGAATCACGGCACTGGAAAGATACTCTAAGTGAAACACCAGGATAAATTGGTACTCCCCAAATATGTTACCTTCAAACTGGTTTTCCCAAACTATCAGTCTTTTCCCAAAGAACAGGTTTAGGACCACCAAGCCATTGCTCATCTTCAATAGGCACAGTTCAAAACTTTCTATCTTTTCACCATCAGTGAGTCTTTAATGATGTGTGCATTTCTATTTCTTCCTAATCCCACTGTTTTATGCACTGAAGCATCTTAGTCTCTGTGTCAGATTTGGAGATACATTTAGCTGTCTAAGCTTCCATCAGTTCCAGTGGAAGATTTAGTAACAAAATAAACGTTACGTTTGTGAAATCCATTGAGGAACCTCTACTTCCACCACCTTCCTGCCCCACTGAATTTAATTTTTTTTTTTTTTTTTTTCTTTTTGTATGTATAATAACTGAAGACTCCATGAGGTGAGATCTGCAAGTCTTTGGTTTCAGATGCTACTACCTCTTGCTGTCTGCCCCTCTGGATGTCTTCCCTGCTCCAAGACTTGTGGGAACACTGGCAAAAGACTGGGTGTGATTAGACTTCAGCTGTACCATTTGAAGGCCAGCATCTTCATTCAAATTAGAAGAAACTCTTCCAACCTGCAACTTGTCAGGGAAGAGGGTATTTTTCTTTTACTGAGTCTTTTAGGGTGCTGTAGTTGCTTAGTAGGGGCAAAGTGAACTTCCAAGCAGGCAGAGTCTAAACACTAGTATTTCTCAAAGAAAATTTGTCAGCATCCTAAGATTTTCCTGAAGTTTTTCTTCAAAGTTATCTTGAGACAATGATGTCCACATAACAGTTGGTGTCCATTGTAAACAGGATGTACATTTAAGCATGTATATATAGAGATATTTTCTTCAATATTATTTCCTGAATAGGGATAGAAATCATAATAATACACTTGAGGAATTATTTTTATGTCTACAGGATTGAGTGTAAAGTATACTGTCCACTTTGTAAGAAAAAGAAAATTCATGAACATGAATGAATGAATAAAAAGAGATTAAAAATAAGAGACAGCTGATGTTTTTTTATTTTTGTTTGCCTATGTTTAGCTTGATTTGACTGTGATTTTTTTAAAGGAATAGTATAGTTCTATTCAATATTTACTTTAAACATTCATGTTGCTTTGCTTGTTTAAAAAATGGCTGCCATAAATTCTTATATTTCTGTCCCTTAAAATGTTCATGATTTAAAAATAAGCCAGTCAGCAGTGTTAAGACACAACCTGTTAATTTAGGTAAGAATTGCCTTTGTAGAATAGAAAAAGGCTTTTTTTTTTTTATCCTACCAAATAATTCAAGATTAGAGACAAGCACAGGTTAAAAATAATTTTTAAGTACAGGTACAGAAAGCCTGAGTGATTCATATAGTTTCAATTCTTCCCGTGAATTTGTCCTTTGCTTTCAATTGTTCTTATTTACATATAGCCTAGTTTCAGAGCAGAGACCTTTTAAACACATCGATAGGTCAATAAATCTATGCTTTTAATAGGGATGTACTTTTGTCCATTCTTTATTTTGGAGCTTTTCATTATGCACTGTCCTGCATGACTATACACTGCTGAACATTAAATGTTTACGTTTAATTAATTTGTTCTTTCAACACATTTGATTATTAGAAAGTGCAAAAGGGATGTTTTCAAGGTTTATAAAAGCATATGTTGACCTTTCTTTGAGAATATAAAAGGCTGATTCTATTGCCATTATACCCTCTGCAGAGGGGATGTGGTGCAATGCCTGGGAACATATAAATTCTCACAGAAGAACAGAGAAGTTACATTTCCAAGGACACACAACCTAAGGACACTCTTCTATTACGGATGTAGACTTTTCTTTTATTTTCTGATGCCTTCTTCCAACTACCTTTGCAAATTAGACACAGAGCTGAGAACATGTTCAAGAATCTGACATCTAATAACATGAAGCTCTGCTTAAACACAGAATAACTGTCTGAACTTTGAGACACTGCTTTCAGAAAGGAGTCTGAGGCATATTTCCTATGAGCATGGCCCACTTTGCACCCTGCCTTATTACCTGTGTGCAGGGATCCCACAAATGTACCTGTATGTGTGCCAGGCAAATAGGTTGCCTTTTGCCTTGGGGGTCATGTTCCTTTCAACCAGGAATGATATTCTGGGAGATCAGAATCCCCTCCTGGGAGTCCAGTGGGCTTACAGGGGTTGTGTGGTGTTAATAAGCTCAAAACCTCTCAGGCCATGACTCTCAGGTGTGTTAAAACATCATCTCCTACTGCAATTAAAAAAAAAAAAACCCAAGCAAAGAGAAAAAACAACAAAGACAATATCAAAAACTAACAACATCCCAACAAAAACAAACAACCAACCAAAACCCAAAAACAAACAAATATTTAAAGGTCTGTCTTTAAATCTCACTGTGAGGAAATTAATTTCCAATGGTATCCTAGAGATACTACAAGTTACTCTTCCCCTTATCTTCATCCCTCTATGTAAGGGGAGTATTCTTTGCGATTAAATTGTGACCAATGGCAGAAAACTCTTCAAACTGTAAAAGGAGTTTCTAAATACTCGAATAGAAGAGCCAAAAGAGGGGGGAATGGATGAATCTATAGAGTTCCCAGTATTTTGCTCCACAGCTGAAAGGATTCAGGAAACACCAACAGCAAATAGAACACATAAGTGATTATCCTTATGATCCTGTTCATTCTGCTCTTTATTTATGTCCAAAGGCAGATTCACAGTGACTTTAACTTCCCTTCTGCCTCCCTCTGCTTGACATGGACACTGTGCCTGCCTTGTCTAAATCAATGACCTAGCCACAGCCTCAGTGTCCATAATGTTAAAGATTTCAGCCACTTTGTACCCCTAATGACAGTATGGGTGAAGAGTAGTGGAAGGAACTCTCCATCTCTTCTGCTGGGTCATATCTGGGAGGGGACTATCCATTTGAGAAGTTTCTAGCTTTTTTCAAGGGAAGACATGTGGATAAGATCCCTAACTATTAAGAAACATAGCAAAGCAAAGAAGAACCCTGTGAATAGTGTTTCTGAGATGCCACTGTTTTTCTGCAAGCTTCCATAAGTCAAAAATTATAGTTTCCTTTAATACCTGGGTCTGAAATAGGAAAATCAGTATAGGAGTAATTTCCTGCTGGATTGCAGCAAACAAATGAGCAAAATCAGAGTCTGCACATTGAAGATGCATAAGCTCTAAACCTTTCCTAAATAGGGACAAAAGGCAAGACCATAGACAATATCTCTATCTCCAGTTTGGGGCAAAAATTTCTGGTTTGCCTTCTGCATTGAGGATCTTCTTAGGTTGGCTGCCGCTTTCTCTCTACCTCTTACAGTTTTGGAACCCCTTGTACTACTGAAAGCTGGACAGTTATAAGGTTACCTGTGTTATGCTGTAGCACGGTAGAACTTCAGCAGGTCAAAGGAGTTCTTCTGTCTTTGGTATTAACATCGTCCCATTTCTCTCATAGGTGTTATACTGTATATTCTGGGATACTGTTCCTCAGTCAATCTATTCTCCTAGGTTTATTTTTATATCAGATCATCATCAAGTGGTCTCCATTGTACAAAGCACTATTCTCGAAAGTGGCTATTATAATTCAGCTTACAGTGATGAACACAATTACCTTTAGGTTCACTTAAAAAAAGATGAAGAAAAGAAGAAGAAAAAAATAAGAAATTCATCTGAACAAAGAAAGTCTTTGTAGGAAGGTCAATTGTGTAAAGGGACAGCTGTTTGAAAAGAAAGACACATTGATCTAAGCTTCAGAAGTAGTAAAAATATACAAGAAAAATTGATAACTCAGACTCTCATTTAAATGAAGGCAGAGAAAATAATTTACTGAAAAGTTTTAAGTTTAATACAGTATCAGTAGCTGATACTGTTCTAAAGAAATTATCTGATGCTTTTGAAGGACTAAAATAAAACAAGGTCTCATGCTTTTTAAGTGACTGTTTTTGAATATGGGTGCAATTGGAATTTTAAAGAGGAATTTACAATGAGCAGTAAATTGAGCATTTTTTACCCTGTTAATTAGGCTGAATTTCCACATATGGTGTAGAAATGCAATACCTCCATTTCACAAATGACTGATAGAATCATGTGGGTTATCCACTCAAGGTTGCAGGGAAGGTATTTATACCAAATTGGTGCTCAGAGCACTGGATCATGTGATTTCTCATCTCCTTAGGGAGGTCAAACAGGATGGATTGAAGTTAAGCTGAAGGATCAATTTTCATATTCAACCCTATGCAAATAAATAAATTAATTAAGAAAAATCTAGGTCAGCCAAACCAATTCAGTATAATATCAGCCCAATGAGTGAGCAAAAGTGTGCTCTAATTGCTGGAAGAAAACTACAGTAATATTTCCCCACAGTTGAAATACTAGAGTTCTGAAAATCCTGAGATCCTGGTTCTCCAGGAATATTTAAATTCTCTCACAACTGTATAATAGTTCATTCACCCCAAGAGTTTTGAATAATGGGATCAATGAAATATAATTTTTTAAATAAGTACAATTTCACTGGAAAACTTTTAGCTTACTCTATCCTGTTATTCTTATATCTGCATTTTCATTCCAAGCAGAAAAACGCTGCATTCTGTTTTGCAGAAATCTCAGGCTAGAAGTAGGGGGTGTCTGTTCCTGTTGTTCGTTTTTTATATCTTTCCTCATTTTTATTGGTAAACTATCAAGCAGGATGTTCCCCCCTCCTGTTTTTAAACAGCTTAAACTGATTGTATTTCAAAAAAATGCAGATGCCTATATCTTTTATAGGAGGAAAGTCATTAAATTTTGTAAATGTTAGAAAAAAAAGAAACTATGAATGATATTCTGGAAAGTGACGGCATCGTAAAATATGCACAATCTGGTCAAGTTCCAATTAAAAAAATGTGTTAGCATAAACAACCTTCAAAAATAGCAATGTAAAATTTACGAGCACAGAGTGGATTTGGAAGTTGTCGCCACACCCAACCACATTTTCAGTTCTCATCAACCTGGTTTCTAATTCTGCATACATTTTAGATTTGCTGACATTTTCATATAGAGAGAAACTTTCTGCAGCTGTTGTGGAAATCATCAAGCCCTGCAGAGCAGGAAAGGGGATTCTTTGGACATGGAAGAACATTGTGTTGACAATTCCATCTTAATCTGGCAAATATTTCCTTTCACTTTTGTTACTTGCTGATGCTGCCTCTTCAAATTCCTGCTTGGAAATTATACAGGATCATAAATTATTAAAATTGGAAAAGGTCTCTAAAATCATCAGGTCCAACCATTAACCCACCACTGCCAGGTCCACCACAAATCCATGTCCCTAAGTGCTATATCTACCAGTTTTTAAATGCCTCCAAGGATATTGACTTCTCCACTTCACTGGGCAGCTTGTTCCACTGCCTGATAATCCTTTCAGTGAAGAAATTTTTCCTAATATCCAATCTAAATCTCCTCTGGAGCAACTTGAGTTTTGCATTTACTGTTAGAGGATGTTTAATTATTCATGTTTAAATACCTAACAAAGGGAAGCTGGGGAAGGCATCTATTATACCCAAGGCTTCTGATCAACACATCTTCCTTCATCTGCTGCTCTCCTGGGAGCCTATTTTGAGGCAAAAAAATAGCTAGACCTTTAGGAGTTGGTGAATTTCTTCAGTCCTTTTAGGTATCATGGAAATTCCCAATCACTTTAATTCAAATCCTCAAATTGTTTGTCACTGTAATTAAATTTAACTACCTTTTCTTTCTTAAAATCCTTGTTCTTCTGTTACATAGCCCTGAAGCTCCTTCAAGCATACAGATTTATAACTTATAAACACTTGGGTTTTTCTGGCACCTGAAGTTGTAATTCTGGGTGTCTGTGTGCAGTCAAGTGTTAATGATATTTCAATTGTTCACCAGCATATTCCTTCATTACTCAGGTGTTCCAGAATGTCTTCCTCCTCTAAGATGGGATATACCTAGAGCTATCAGAAACTTTGTCCAACTAAAATTAAGACTTTACTTAAATGTATTTAATGTAATGCGGAGAGACTAAAGTTGTTATGAGACATTTATGCAGAGAAAGGGATTATAAGTAAGAAAACTATGACGACATATCTCCCAAGTGTTATACCACTCATCTGAGAGGGCAAAATCCCTGAGCCTTGAACTAAACAAATATTTGAATTCCACATGAAGCAGTCACTGAGAAAAAACTATTAGTGACTGAAATATGGACTGGAATCCATGACCCTCCGTCCCAAATCAGTGCAATGAATACTAGGAGACTCTTGCCTTATATTTTGACTCTAATGAACTATTAGAGTTGAACTATGACTCTAATGGACTATTAGACTTATATAAGTCTAAAAACTTATATTTTGACTTACATAAGTCTAAATATAAGTTCTTAGGGTTCATTAGAATCAAAATTTAAGTTTGATAGTTTTGTTAGCATGTTTATGCTAATAAAACTATAATTCTCCATAATGCTAGTTCTGTTCATCTTGATCTTGAGAGATGAGTTCCGATGCTTTTACCTATTTCTCTCCCAGTAAGTACAGCAACAGATGGGCTTGTTTCAGCTCTCCCTCGTTGCTGAAAGAAGTTGTTCAAATACTTTACAACACATCTGTCAGTGTCTATGAGGCACTGACAGAAGAAAGGTTTTACTGATAGTGAAAAAGGGAAGATAGGTCTGATTACCAGGTGATCACAATCAGACTTTTTTTTCATCTAAAAATGGACATTGATTTCTCTCCAGAATATTTCACTCCTCACCCCAAAGAAAACTAAGCCAAAATATGTTGATTTTTTAATTCAACACATGATTATGAACTGTTTTGGCTGACCCATATTTTCATGGTCTGACAAATCAGCTATTAATTAGAGAAATATGTGACTCTTTTCTTGCCAAATGAACTCAGTACCTGCCTCTACTTTGCTATTCATAGTGGGTGACAAAAGCAAATAAATAAACAAAGAATTACTGGCTGCTGAATAGAAACTGTTCTTCAAATGATGCACCTTTTCTGCTACAGTTAGGCTCCTTTTCACCCTGCAAATCCAGGGTTTTTTTTTTCTGTTTCTATTCACCTCATTACCTAATACACCATCTTATCTTTCTATCTACTTCTTCCCTGAAAGGCTTAAAAAGTCAGAGAACATTGCCAACCAAGAGATTTGTGTTTATAACTAAACAAATGAAGATTCCAGGGAGAGCCTGCTAAGAAACACTACAGCTCTCAGTGGTGCAATGTTTTGCTACCTCTTCACGTGATGAGAGAAATCACATTTTGAAGAATACTTTCCACAAAAGACATTTTTCTTCCTATCCTCTTCATTCGCAGCACCTGCTTCAGGAAATATATATTTTCCACATACTGCTCAAATGAACTAATCTATTTTCACTATGTGTCCTTTTTGGCAAAATATCTTCAGTATTTTCTTTCATAAAGACAAATTCTGCTCTTTTGGTATTTTTCCCTCTTCCTCTTTTTATTAATAAAAAAATATGATCCCTTATTTCCTCCTTGGAGAGAAACGGAAAAAAAAAAAGAAAGGAAAGGAAAGAGAAAGTGCTAGGAAAAAGTAAATAAAAAGAAACAATACTGAAGCCTGAAGAAATTAAAAACTTAGGGCTAGAACCCCAACTATCAATGAGGCTTAACCTCATTGAAAATCTGTCTGTGAATATTTAGTTGTTTAGTATTTCTGCAATGACATTTCTGCAGAGAGCAGCATGAACGAAAAATTGCCATTTTTTTATCATCTGGACTGAAACTGCCAATACTGTGTCAGCTAGGAAAGATGAATTATTCCATTCAGCCTCTACAGAAGGTGCTTAAGTAGAGTTAGGTTCATGGGAGACCAAGTTTCCCAAATAAAACTACATTTCTTACCAATGCACAAGGTATTTTGCAGCAAGACTTCTACTATAACTTCTCTATCAGCATGTGCACTTATCTATCCATCTTCCTGAGCAGTCTTTGGTGGTTTCTTTTTTTGTTTTGTTTGTTTGTTTGGTTGGTTGGTTTTGTTTTCTGGGGAAAAATATCCTGCCAGGTAATGAATCCGTTTGCAGCATCCAAGGCAGGTTTCAGTTTATCTAAAAAGTTATTTATTTTAAATTTAATACTCCTCATTTCTCCACATTCTATATGATTTTTGGTCTCCTTTCTATTGATCGCTGGTGTAAATGACAGAAGAATGCTTTATTATAACACTTCTCTGATTTTCAGCATTTCCATGCACTTTGAGATTTTCATGAGTATCTAACACAAAATTATGAAGGCCATCAGTAAAAAGTTGTATCTGTGAGGGATCCCTTTGTTTTCAGTTTTGGTGGTGTTTTTGTTTGGTTTTCTTTTTTTCTTTGTTTTAATTTATTTTGTTTGGATTTTGGGATTAGACTTTGATTTTATTTTTAGGGGGAGCTGGGGGAAGGGAGCCTTAGTTTTTATGAACATTTAGAAATCCCCAAAACTTGAGCCAGAGGACAAAAGACCTCTAAAAGACCTATACATTTCCAAGGTATTTTATTTTGATTGTCATAGAAATCTGTGAATATTTATTTGCAAATTACAATCCCTGATAAACTCTGCATCAATATGGAAAAGACACCAAAACTGGGATTCATAGTGACCTGAAAATATGTACATAAAGGAAAAAACAGCATAAGGTTTTCATCACTCAAGGAGAAACCTCATGCTGTAATTACACTAAGAACATCATCTGACATTAAAATGTTACATGTATTAGTATCAGATCCAAAGAGGGAACTTCTATTAAGTGCTCAAGCCATGATTTTGTCTTTTAAGGTTTGAATTGATATATACTTGGGATTGTCATGCACATTTCTTTACTGTCCTGATTTCTACTGTTATCCAAATTTTATCTTGCTTACTTTTAAGCAGCAAAGACTAGGATTTCATCCTGTTAAATTAAATTTCTGCTACCATAATCTTCATTTAAGTCCTTCATTTTGTTAATTTATTTGCCCTTATATTAGCAACAGAGAGAAGATACAGATTGAAAATGTTGCTTTATTTCCTTTCTAAATAGGTGTGTTCCCATAAGA
The DNA here is from genome assembly GCF_031753505.1 of Anomalospiza imberbis. NCBI lineage: Eukaryota > Metazoa > Chordata > Aves > Passeriformes > Viduidae > Anomalospiza > Anomalospiza imberbis. The sequence continues at coordinate 5,484,653 of NC_089721.1, read as the reverse complement.
TATTTCTGTTAAAATAGAAGCAGGGCAGAGCAGCAATAGCCTATAAGGTGAAAAAGCCCAAAGGTGTAGCTATCCATAGGGAATAGTCAATTGTTGTGAGCATGGATGTGTAATTTTGTACATTTGAGTTAATTTGCTTGTGGAAAAAACACTGGCAACAGTTAATGTCTGAGCTGGATCCTGTTTAATACACTGCAGACACCTTTTCAGACAGCATCTGTCTTCCCCTGCAGGATGCCAGTAAAGCAGGTAGACAGTCTCACTTCTGAAATAAAAGCAGCCTTTGGTATTTTTGGCTAATGCTTTCAGTAAGACAGATCTTCTGACACTGGAATTTACCCAGATAGAAATGATGTTGGAGAAGCTATGACTTTTTCCAGCATTTAATACTGTTGCTTGTGACTGTTGGCCATTACCAATGCCTGAGTGTCTTGAAAGAAAAAAAATCCAGGAATATATATGACAAGGATGTTAATGATTCCTCTGGTGACCAAAATGGTAATATGCTTCTCAAAATCTTTGAGGGATTATCGTTTGTCTGGGTTGTGGCTAGAAATGGGTATCAGTGTTTATAATAATTTCATAGATTGGGGTTGGTTTTTTTTTTCGGTCATAAGGACAAAATTTTCTATGTTAATGACTTTTCCAGGTCTGTGAAGGCCACAGCCAGGATCAATGGATGTTGAGAGCCAGAGGTACAGCATTCCACATCTGATACCTTCTAAAACTCAAGGAACACTGAAGATGAAGAGATCATCCTCAATTTGAAAAATTCACCAGTGGACAATTTTTCTCCTTTTCAGCACAGATCTCAGTGAAAGGAAAATAAAATCCATGAGAAAATTTCTCTTGCCTTCAGAGTTCTTGGGATGCTTGAGGATATGCCTTCAAATATTATTGATGACACAAATGGGCCTAATACCACTTCCTCACATGAGTCATTAAATAGTCAGGGTGAGAGCAAGTATAGTGACTATAATGAGAAAAGTTTTTTTTCTTTCTAATAAGAACAATGGGGACATCTGTCATGGATTATATGTCTCTGAATTATCAGATGGACACACTAAAGCATAGATAGTGGTGGTAAACTGTGAGGTACAGATAAAACCAACTCCCTCTACCTGCAGACATGGATCCTTCCCTGCTTCCAGTCTACTTCCAACTCCCACTTTCTTTGCTCCAAAATGAGATGTTAGAAAAGGTCAAAGACCTGAACTAGTAAGGAGAGGATGCCATGATCACAGCCCTGCTGGGTAATGAGCAGTGCCATGGGTTATTACACCCATGTCCCAGCCAAAGGCAGAACGGAACATCAGATTTCATGCTGATACAGGGCAGAACAAAAGCTTGGCAATGTAGATGCAGCTCTCAGGAAGACCAAGGATGGGACTGTCTTGGATCCAGCTCAATAAAGCAGATGAAGAATTGTGCCTGGTTATTAAATTTGCTTGTAAAAGTAAGGATGGCTTTAGGAAAAATTGGTTAACCTTACTGGTTTGAAAAGGAAGAAAACCTGCCAGTAATATTTTTTTCAAATCAGTGTTCTAGAAGGAGCAAAGAAGATCATGATCAGAAACTGATTTTTTTTTTTTTCATTTTTTTAACAGTTACCTGTTTGGGTTTGCTCAATCACGGTGTAAATATTCTGCTGGAAAAAATAAAAAACAAACACAACAAACAAAATTCAACATGTTTAATATTCGAACTGTTGCTGAAGGTGAATTTTCTTTCCTGCAAATTTCAGTGATGAAAACAGAAATAGGATCGCAAAAGCAATGAGATTTGAAAAATCCGTGATTATCTGTGTCCTTTCTATGAAAATAAATTCTGTGAACTCTCTCTCAAAAAAAAAGATATTCGATATACTTGGCAGAGGATTATAAGCAATGCATATCCCTCCATTATGCAATGTGAGTCATACCAGACTTGGATGTGACATGATTCTGGTCCTTCTGAATTTTGCAGGGCCAACATTTCCTGCAAAATTTTTGACTGTGATGTGCTGTTGTTCATTTTTTTGGAAAGAAATGGAAAGCTCATTTTAAGCAGGTTTGGGAGGAAAAGGGAAAAACACAGATGCAGGAGTATTAATCTGCTGTGGATAACTTATGTATGTCAGGGTCCATATTTTAAGTAAATGTTCACTGCATCATTAAACTTGGGCATTTATGGCATGCATCAAAAATAGAAATTTTGTTCAGTCAGAGAAGGCAAAGTTTTGTAAGGCAGGGTGTAAAATGGCACAATTCCATTAATTTCCATGGAGATGCAGAATTTTACATCAGTCTGGAGTGTGGCCCACAATCTCCTCCAAAAAAAAAAAAAGTCAAACTGTGAATATGGAAAAGCAGGAATCTGCCTAACTTCTTCTGACTTTGAGAAGGTTACAGACAAGGTTGACAGTGTCAATGCATACAGCATGATTTATCTGGAGTTTCAGAAAGCCTTCAATAAAGTTCCACATGACAGGCATCTGTTTAAGTTAAAAGCTACAGGGATCCAGGATAAGACATGGAAGTGAATAAAGAAATAGTTAAAAAGCAGAACACAAAGGCTACCTGCATGAAGAGCTAGACTGATGCCTGAGCAAAGATGGTAACAGCAATGATTTTGACATATTGTGCTCTTTTAGTTGCAGGAGATGTTTGAAATGTTTATTGCAAAAGAGTAAAAAAAAAAAAACAAAAAGAAAAAAAAAGAAAAAAATAAAGGGAAGAAATAGGAAGAGAAAACTATCCCCAGTCTTGCTATTTTTTCACAGATTTTTGCAGCACATGATCAAGGAAGACAGTAGAAAATAAATACTTGCAATGAAGCAGGAAACCAGTTCTTCAGCAGCTGAGTGGAATGCAGCTGCTTAAATACACCCAAGCTACAATCAGCTCCGAGTTGAGAGCTTGTTATAGGGAGGGAAGGGGATATAATCAGGCTGGATCAGTAGGGAGAGCAGACTCCCCTTTGATCTTCTTTCAGCTTTCATGCATGTATAAAAAATGCAAATAAAATAGACCCACCATGTTCTCTAAATTAAAGGAGTTTCCCCCTCACCCCCGCCAAATTATCCAGCCATATTTTTTCCATGTGCTTTCAAACAAATTAAAAGAGCTTGAAAAAAAGGGACTTAAATATATTGAATGCATAAAAGTGGGAGTTCTGCATAATCAGTCTCCAAGAGTTCTTAAATCTCTGTATATAAACTGTTTAAAAGTAAATTAAAATTATTCCTTAATGAAATACAAATCTGAAGTCACTTGAATAACTAATCATTTTATGACCCATGCAGTGAATTTTTAATGCCTGCCTCTACCTGATTATTTTAGATATGTCTGTAAAAGCTACATAAATCATTAATGTGTTGATACAGATCAGTGAGCTGACTATACTGTATCTGATTCCTCAGGACATACAGTGTGTGATTCAACTCAGTCCTATTTTATGGAGTCCAGATTTATCCCACATTTCTTCTTGCATAAAACCTAATTTGACGACTGTATGGATCCTTTATAGGATTTACAGGATTGAGATTTTTTACACCCTATATAGTGTGCAAAAATATTCCACAGGTAAAGAAGACAGTACTTGTAAAACAATTAACGTATCCTTGCAGAAAAGCCTTTTATCCATGGTACTCAAATTGTCTTGCAGCCATTAATTAAGTCTTACAGTGCACAAAACATTTTTGAGGTAGGTAACTACTAGGATTTCTACCTACAGTCTGGTAAACAAGGACACAGCCATTGAAAGCTTGAAAAAGGAACAGATTTGGGAATAAAAGTCAAGTGTCCTTACATTCAGTTACCTGCTTTAATGGTTAGAACACAAAACAAAAGAATATAAAACAAATCCCATATGAATAAAAAGTGCACTTTAAAAGTAAGAGTCCCTGAAGTTGAGGAGAAAATAAAGGAGATTTGAAAAATATTTAAAACTCATAAACTAATGAAACTGGCACAAATTTGTATGTGGGAATTTGCTAAAAGGAGAAAAACAAGCCCAGTGGAATAGCATTTTACCTTCTTCTTGGATAGGTAATGAGGATATGCCCTTCCTTTTTGGGTGCCGGGACTCCCTTAAATTAACGAGCACCCTTTTTCCAGTGGAAGTGCTGTTCCTGCTGTTTTACTTTCACAGCTGCCATGACCATTTGCCTTGAACCATGAAAGTGCACCTTCTAAATCATATTTGCTTGTTTTGTTTTCTTTGATCTTTCCTTTCAGCTTCCAGAAGTGAGTTTTATTTTTTGACAAAAGTACTCCATTTGCTGAGTACAGTTAAACAGCCATAGTTTTACAAAAAATCTGGTATTGGTATTCGGCTGCACTTTTTACTTTTTAACAGCGTGTGCCTCTGGGCTAATATAAGGAGTCTGATATAATGAATGTTTCTGATGGAATAGGGTGCTATCGAGCAATCCCATTGATGTGTGGAAGAGACTTCACGTGTGATCTTACTGCCAGATAAAGTTTTTACAAGTCCAAATCCTTTGTCATTGAAATACATCCCAGTTTTACTACAACATAAATGAAAATAAGTCATCTTGCAGCATGTGAAGATATTCCTCGTGAACATTAAAAGATGCAGTCATACAGAAAAGGGTCACTCATGTGACCTTTTGGCTTTTTCTGTACTGATAATTTAAAAATGGGGAGAGTGTTTGTAGGAGAGAAAATACCACAGATATTTTAGAATGGATGAAAGGATAAAAACTGCAATCAGGTCAAAATATATATTTACTTCCCTTCTGCCAGTGTAAATCCAGAATGATTTCACTCGAGTCAACAGTGTTACCTTGGATTTTAAGAGAGTTATTGAAAGTGGAATCTGTTCCATTATATTATCAATATGGAAACCTGCAATTACCTCTCTAAAAGATAACAAAGAGCCCATCAATCCTTTTTCTTTATCCTTGTTTGATCTGGATTGCTGATGTGCTGGTGTTGTTTGTTTTTTTTTTTTTTTTTGTTGTTTTGTTGTTTTTTTTTTTTTTTCTTTCTTTTTTTCCAGCATCTGATGTATGTTAATTTACTGAGTATGTTTGTGACTTCTCTTGATAAGGACTTATTTATTTTTTTGTTTGGTTCCTTGTAAACTGACCGGGGGGCGGGGGGTGGGGGGAAGCCTCTTTAACCCATTTCTCACATGCATTGTACAGTCTGATAATGGGGTACTGAAATAAAAAGCAACTCAAAAAGACTTGCAGACAGAAGAAAAGAGTCTTGAATGTGTTTGAAGTGTGCTGTTGATGGGGGAAACATGCATCAGGTAATTACCTGATGCAGTCCATAATACAACTGTCTACTGATTTAAATTGGAGAAAGAGCACATTAGTTTGAAAACCAGAACAGATAGTTATATGGTCTGTTTTCACATCCTGGATAAAATTAACTATAGAATTTTACCCAGTGATCCTTGCAATGGGAAAAGCATGTTCAGCTTGGATTTATAAGTGAGTGCAGTCAAGCTGAGCTCTATGTGGTGCAACCAAGGCCTTTCTCAGCAAGAGCTCTTAACAAGAACAGTATTAATTGTTCAGGCAGTCAGTGGCTAGTGGAGCTCGTTTATTCAGTAAATACTATTTAAAAAAATAATTTGTGCTTCAGAATTCAAATACAAACAGATGAAGGTTATTTTGGGTCTTATTATAAGGTGCCCTGATACCAATAATCTGAAAGCATATATATGCCACCAAAATAGCCCTCAAAACTGTATTTTATTTTTCCTGGAATTTATTGTTCATTTGCTTGTTTTGTTTTTTACTATTAGTGTGTTATTAGTTCTTCTTCTGGCCCAGAACATCTCAAATTATTCACAGTTCAACTCAAGATGTAAGACTCTTTCCCTTGTATTTTTCTGGGGGAAGTGGTGGTGGTGGGGTTTGGGGGTTATCTATAATGCATCTCACATGTAGATTTGCTGATGTGTGTCCAGTCTTTCTTCCTGGGAATAACAATGGATAAAACTTGTCTATTTGCTGCTTATTTTTTAAGATTTAAACCTTTCTAGTCACCTCCTTGAAGAGTATCTCTCCATTAATTATGGAATGAATCTATGGTGAGTAGGGACTAGATTAAATCCTGCAAAGTTGGGTAGGATGGACCCAATTTCTAATCTCTCATTAATTAGTTAATATAAATAATTAAAATTATAGTGCTTCTCTGGGTCCCCAGCAGGTGCAATGGTGGTGAGAATTAAGGAACAGAGCTAAAGCAAGCTAGACAATGATTTTAACTGATTTTATATTTCTGTCACCTGCTCCTCTAGGGAAACCATCTACAGAACTAAAATGAATTTCTTGTCCCCCGACATGAATAAGATCAGAAGGAGCAGAGATTCCTCAGAGGCTCATAACTAACAAAAAACCATCACTCTCTGCTAAGAAATTATATTTTTTGAGAAACATATTTACACTCTGTATGTGCCTCTTCCTAGCTACAATGTGAAATTTTTTTAAGATATTAAAAGACAAGACATTTTTTAAATATTCTAATTAATAACAGCTCCTAAGTTATTTCTTCCAGAACTATTTTGCAACATCTCCAATGAAACTAAACTCCTATTTGTCTAATAACAGTACAAGTAATTTTTAAGTTTTTTTTTTTTTAATCTTTTTCTAAACAATCAAGGTGTCCCCAGAGAGTTTCTATTGCCCTTCCACATGCATGTGAAATCCCCTCAAGCATCAAGTACTTCTTCATTCAGAGTATTTTGTAATGTTTTCCTCCTCAGTGAAGCACTAGCAAACCTTTTAATAGCAGCATCACACAATGTTCTTTCACACAAGGTGGCACAGAGGATGCTACAAAAACAGAGTTGTGATTTTAAAGGAAAGCTTATACATGGCAAGTCTGACAGGTATATATATTCCATGGCACTAACTGAAACATTGAAATGTTTGGTGTTGATGCTGCAAATGGTGTAAAATTTTGGTAGCATTCAATTCATGCCATGTAAACTAGATTCTTTCAGTGAACTGCTCCAGTATGAATTTCTTCTTGAATTCAAGGGCCTTTCAAATATATCTTTATGGCAATTTGAGGCATGTCTTGCTCCTAGTAATATAGCCCCTGCTTGGTGTTTTAAGGCCTTGATCCTTAAATGGCAGAAGTCATTGTAGCTTCAATGAAATAATTTTTCTTCAGCTATAGAGCTGACATCCAGTCAATAGTACTCTCTTGAAAGCTCCTGGTGAATATTGGTAAAGTCTTTTATCAAACTTTTTGGGATAAGTAGCTGTTGGGGGAAATTTCTAAAAGGTAAATTTCAAACCCTAATTCCCCTTGACTTTTACTGAATGTCAATGAGACTTTGAGTCATAAATTCAGAAATAATTAGATGCTGAAATAAAAGAATAGGCAGTTAGTGGTATTCTGGGGGCAAAAAAAAAAAAGGAAGAAAGGAAGAGCGGGAGAACAGAGGAATGAAAGGAAGAGAAAAAGGAAGAAAGAAAGGAAGAAAGGAAGAAAGGAAGAAAGGAAGAAAGGAAAAAAGAAGGAAAGAAATAAACCCTAAAACTAAAAACCCAACCACGCACACATAATCACAGCCTATACAGTTGTCCAAATCTAAAACTGAGCTACTCTTGTAGCTTTTTACATGAGCAGCATCAAACTGACAAAATTCTCTAAAAAGACTAAAATTATTTCTGAAGCTGTTTTAACATTTCTGAACAGTTTAAGACTTCTGTTAAGCTTGAACTAAGCTGGAATGCTTAAAAAATGAGAATTTATCTCAGTTGAGCACCCTGTTATTATGCTTTCTCAAACTACAATAAAGTGGAAGGCATTGATGCCTGTCTCAGATGATTCAGTTGCAGCATCTGGTTGTTCAACAAAATCTCTCTGCCTTTCAGGTGTAATATATTCAGGCACTGAGATACTCAGGTGTCCTGACCTAACCAAGATATTCCAGGGAATAGAATAGTTAATGATTAATTGAACCAGAGATTTGTCAGTTTATGGACTAGTCGTCTGATATGCATGAGAGTCCTCTCCAAAAAAGAATGTCACTACTGTACAGTCATCCACTCATTCCTGCAGCTGTTTTGACAAGCAGGTTTTCATTTTAACAAAGTTTTCATTTTAACAAAGACAAGGGAAAGATTCTGCACCTGGGATGGGGCAAATCTGGATATATGGACAGACTGGGGAATGAGAAGCTGGAAAGGAAAGCCAGGGAAAGGGACCTGGAGATCCTGGTCAATAGTGAGTAGAATGAGCCAGCAGTGCCCTGGCAGCCAGGAGGTACATCCCTGTCCTGGGGACATCAGACCCAGCATCATCAGCTGGGAAAGGGAAGTGCTTTGCTCTATTCTGCTGGGGGGCAGCCTCAATTCGAGTGCTGGGGGCAGCTTTGAGTGCCACAACATAATAAGGATATTAAGTTCTTAGTGTCCAAAGAAGGGGAACAAGAGTGGTGGAGTGTCTGGAAGGGAAGCTTTGTGAGGAGGGGCTGAAGGCACTTGGTCTCTTCATCCTGGTAGAGACTGAGGGGAGACCTCATCATAGTCTACAATTTCTTGTGAGGGCAAGAGGAGGGGCAGGCACTGATCTCTTCTCTGTGACAGGAGTTGAGCCAAGGGCCTGGAGTGGACTCAGGGGAGTTTTAGGCTGGATATCAGGAAAAGGTTCTTAACCCAGGGGGTGGCTGGGCACTGGAACAGGCCAGTTCCAGTTCCACCCAGGGAAGAGGTCACAGCACCAAGGCTGGCAGAGTTCAGGGAATGTTTGGGCAGTGCCCTCAGGTACAAGGTGGGATTATTGAGGCTGAGATTACAGATCCAGGGTTGCACTTTGAGGATCATGATGGGTTCCTTTCAATTTAGCATATTCTATGATATTATGATGTGGTCCAAATTAGCATCTGAAAAGAGGTCAGTGGTGTAAGGGAGAGGCTCAGACTGGGTGGTGGATCTGGGGATCACATTTTGTGGAAGAAATCCCTCTATGCTTTGTTTCCAACTCATAGGACAGAGCTCCTGATCCAACTGATACATACAGAGGAAGCTGAGAAGTCGCCGTCTTCATCAGAATCCAAACAGAACAGCTATTCTAGGACGTGTGTTAAGGGAACAAATTACACCAATCTGATCCAGCAAGACATTTATACTTCTATGAGTTGTTTGTAAGAATTAATGTATTTGCAATTACCTTTTCATAAACATATTTTTGTGCAAAAAGACTTCTCAAAATTATTTCAAATCACCTTGGAAATACTTGTGTGACATAGTCACTGAAACCTACTCTAGCCTCTAGAATTTTCAGGGTTTTTTAATAAGCTGAATGTTTCCTTTTCAAGATATTGTTTAATATAGGGCATACTGTGTAATTCATATCTGTGGCTGTAAGCAGACGTAATTCTTCATTCAAAGCTTTCATCACAAGTTCAGATTCACTCAAGGTGAGAGAACATTATGCTCAAATGATTAGATATGAATGACATCTTATGAGATGTAAGCAATCAGAGGATGAATTTCAGTCAAACCTATAAAAATTACAAAGTCTTTATAATTTAGGTTGTCTTCCTGAAGAAATTTAAATTATAATTAATTAGAATTAGTAACAAAGAAACCATGAACAAAATTTGAATTTTAAAGGAAACACAAATAATAATAATAATACTGCAGAATGTTGATACAAAGACTGACATTTAAGCAGTAATCCTTACCACTGAATGTGTGACAGTGAGATAATTAAATATAACATCAGTTACATAGCTAAATGAAAACCAAGTGTAAAATGGCAACACATTCTTTCCACAGTATTGCAGTTAGATAAACATATATTATAATCAAAAATGTTTTGTATTTCTAGTTCTATTTATTTCTTTATTCTATTTTTTTTTTAATTTATATAAGGTATTTCTGTATCCTCATTCTTTTTTTGAAGTCCTCCAAGTAAAGGAAAAGCTTTAAAGATTTCAGTAAGCTCTAAAAAAAGTTTTGGTGGGTGGGAATGTCAATTTTTTCTGCATAGTCTCAGAAAGTGAATGTCTTGTATCACAAAGTAGAAGTAAGAATATTTTTGCTGCTTCATTATTTTGATGGGAAAACTTGAGGAACTTATTTTCACAGTAAGGGTATCCAGCAGAAACACATTTACAAGAAATTGCTGTCACTGACCATTAACAGTAACACAATCCAGTTAATGACACACTAAAAAATTAAGGAGAAAATAAAAAAAAAACAAACAAAAAAACAAACAAACAAAAAAAAAAAACCCAAATAAACAAAGAAACCAAATAAGACAAACCAGACCAAACCAACAACAAAAAAAGAAAACTGTATCCATAAATGTGGCTAGGTTTATGTTCTTAAATACTAGGTTTTGAAATGCTTAATCACACTTAGAGTCATTTCTTAGGCAAGAATACCTACCCCAGAAACAGAAAAAATACTTTTGTGAATAAGTGATTTTCAGTACAGAAAAGTAATTCACAGTTTGGCTCAGATACCATTTATTAGAATTATTTCCTCGGTGTTAGATGTGATTCCTCACAATAAGTTATATATACAATGGCCCAGATGAGCAAAACAGCAAAGCTGCATCTTTAGGGCTCGGCTTTTAATTCAACAACACTAGTGAATGTTAAAATCATGAAAGATATTTGAGATTAACATAGAAATACTCAGAATTCACCTCATTTCAGTGCTGTGCATGACACATTTTACATTAAGGGCATTTTTCCACCTTCTATATAGAAATGTTCATCAGCTCTGACTAGAGGTTTTGTTTCATATGTCGTGGTATGTTTCGTCTAAAGCATGCTTTGGGGGGGAATAGTAGAAGCAAATTTGTTTTGTGTCCTCAAGGAAAATGAATGGATTATGTATCCCTCTTCCTATCAGAGAGTAGCTGGAACATGTCCTGCTTTTCCAGTGTGGGGACGTCAGGCTGTACTTAGTGACCAGGCCAGGGATGACACAGTGGGAATGATTAACTGCTGTGAGGTGGAAGTCATGGATGCGGTCCTGGTCCTTTCCTCTCAGACAGTCTCACCCACGTGGGAAAAAAAAAAAAAACCTCCTAACTGGCTGGTCAGAAATCAGAAGTGTTTTCCACTCCCTGTATGTTGTGTATAAGGTACTGCTTAAAATATAACCCTGTGTTCGGAAGGAAGTTTATACATTTAACATAATTTCTTCCAAAAAGCTTGTTAATTTTCAGAAGGTTTTGACACGGTTTTCTGACAGTAGAGAGTAAAACACAGCTGAGAAATATTCCTTTTGCTTGGGGAAAAGCAAAAGAAAATAACTAGATATTGGTGATTCACTTTTAAGATTTCTTAATATATATTTCTTGTCATTTTTCAAAGTGTTTGTAGTCATGACTTTCATTAATTTGGAGTGTTTCTTAATTTAAACATGGTGGTTTTTGTTTTTCTTTTCAAAATGTGTTTCTACAAAGTAAAGAACAATTACTCTACACTGCAGCAGAGACATTTTGTGCAAAATATTTCAGGACAAGTATTTGTTTATCGCAAATGAAACAGTTTGGCAATTTTCAAAGTAGACTTTTTAAGTTCCATATTTATTTCATTATTTTCAAAATCTGATTAAGTAAGCTGATAATAAAAAAAACTCTGAAATATGATACAGATTTGATTCTTATTTGAAAATCTGGGGAAAAAACATCTGTGTGTGTGTATATATGTGGCATTTCCCAACCCATATTGCCCATTCCTGTTCTAATAGGTGGTGTGCATGTTTGTAGCAGTGGTCATTTATGGAGTTAAGCTGCAGAGATTTGTATAGCCTTCTGTTTTATCACAGGAAAAGAATATGTGTGTGAGTTACAGATTGGGTGGGAAATAATGAGAACATTTATTTATACTCAGTAAAATATTCCGTATTTGCAAGAAGCAACAAGTGAACTTCATCTTGTAAAAGGCAAGTCACAGTTTCCTCCAATTTTCTGTTTTTTTCTTCCACCTCACCCTTTTCAGACCTTCATCCAAGATGTTGTTCTTGAATGTACTACACAAAGCTACTTTCCAAATCTCCTAGAGAGTCTTATAGGTATTAATCTTAATCTTAATCTTAATCTTAATCTTAATCTTAATCTTAATCCTATTTTAATTAATCTTAATCTAATAAAAGGTAGAAAGCCTTCAGAAGTTACGTCTTTACTGGATTAAGTTCATCAGAGGCACTGAGGGGAAACAATAAACAACAAAAAAAAAATTACTCTGTCTTACAGATAGAACAAGCAAGTTGGAACAGAAGTTCAAAAGAGCAGCAGCGTCTCATTGGGGTGACTTTGTTTTATACAGGAAAGTATTTTTTATGTCTTAATTAAAAATAAAAGATTTACAGGACCCTGGTACACTAGAGAAATATAGATAAAAATCATAAGTCACTTTTGGTCTAATGCTAGTATCATATTAGAAATCCCTTCAATCTTTGAAGTGCTCTAATCCCCAAATTGTTTTAAATGTTCAGTGTTTTTTTTTTTTATTCATTGAAAAAAAACTGTCATTTTCTGTTAAATGTGCTTATAGCATTAACTCACAGGAATCTCAGTCAGTTGAGGAAATTATCACAATTTGGTACAATAACAAGTCTTTTGGTAGTTGAAAAGATGAAAATTGAAAAAAAAAAGGGAGAGATTTAGACTCAACTCTAAAAGACGACTTTTAGTCACACAACTCAGTTATCTAAATTAAATATATAAGTGGTTTGGATTTTTTTCCCTAGACTCACTGCATAGTCAATCGAGAGAGATTGGGATGTCTTAATATTGATTTCTCTTACCTGTCAGCTAAAATGTCATCTTGAAATTGTTTTGATGTCAGTGTTCACCACCAAGGAGACCTACAGAAATTATGCTCTTAACTTGAACTTCTGTTAAATGCCTAATGTTAGATGGAGTGAAACTGGCTTCATTTCTGTAATTCGCCCCTTTTTCATATTAACATTACCCATTACCAAGAAGGTGTTGGCTGGGAAGATATTTCAAGATGTTTGCCATGTCTGCAGGTAAATAACAAGACAACAAGATTTTATTTTTTTCTTTTATTACTGTGGGTTTTTTTGTTTGTTTGTGAGGGTTTGCTTGTTTGTTTTTTTTTTTGTCTTTTTTTTTTTTTTGAGAGGGGATTATTCTGCTAGAATCAAAAGAACTAAAATAAAATAAAATAAAATAATTCAGATTTCAACTCCTGACAGTTTTAATATCTTCTTCATCCCCTCTATCATTGTCTGAGGTGTCTTTTCTTATAAAATGATATTACACAAGTTTTGCTACAGTTAATTTTTTAGAGATAGGTATAGTGAAATATCAGCCATTTGTTTACACAGAACTTTCCCTGGCTTCTCTTCCAACTTTTGTCTAATATAAGATAAAAAGCAGGACATGTTCAGATAGTGACACAGCATATAATGGCAGGTTTTTACAGTGAACAAATGTTATTTCTTATTATCCAGTCAATCTTTAGATGACTTGGATTTCATGAATAAACTTTGTTCAGGAGAAAAAAAAAGGAAAAAGAGGAAAAAAAGAAGAGGCATTGGTGGGGATACAAATTGCATGGTCCACTTTAAAATCTAATTCAAAAAAGTTCCCTGTGATTCATTCTTTCCAGCTGCAAGGCAAACAGTGATATTGGTAGCACATTCATAATTCAACATGGTTAAATGCCAAGGGCCGAACAGAAAGCACCCTCCCGGCCAGTATGAGCAGAATGACATTCATGGTTGATTCAGCTCCTTGCAGCAAGCTGTGTAATTGGAAAAGCCAAGGGAAATGACCCCAGTCTTTGTGGCCTGCTGATGTCAAAATGCATTCCTATCACTCTGACAGGTGGCCAGTTTGGAGGCTTCCTTAGAATAGGAGTCTGAGAAGAAAGGCAGGAGGCGTCAGAAATAGCTGTAGCACAGGTAGGGTGTGCAGCACACAGAAACTGAATCTGTGCCTCAGTGTTGAAAGAGATTGAGGAAAACAGGCTCAGAAGAGGACATCTGTTTAGACTAATTTGGTATCTTAATTACACTGCATGATATGCACCAATGTGCTTAATGACACTTGTACTTAATAAATGTGTAGACACTGCTGTAAAGCTGATCAGTGCAATCAATAGAAATGGATAGAATGTTTGAAGATGATGCTGTATTCAAACCAGAAAAAAAAAAAATCTGTAATTTATCTGATCTGGGAGGAAGGGGAAATTATAATCTAGGACATGAGTGAACAGGAAGTTCTGTATCTCTCTGTCATTTGGGGCATTCAGGTCACTTCAAGGGGGAGAAAAGTTCTCCTGAGTTAATGCTACCCATGATATGTATTTTTCCTCTTAGATCAGCAACATAAAAATATGGTTTAGCTAAACAGTGCCTAGTCAGGACATTAAAAAGAGGTAGTATTAAATACTTAGTAATCATCATTGATAATACATTATTATTAGTAACAATTAATATAATAATAATTGTAATAATATATTATTAATACATGCACACAAATTTGTTCAGCTGGATTTTTCCATCTGTTTAAGGAAAAAAATATTCAGCATTGAACAAATGAAAAAATTGGTTTCTATTCATTTCTTCTGAACTATGGACTGTCACTTCCACAGTAAACTGTGGAATAAGGGCCAGCTGCATTTATACACTATTTAAAATGTTTGGATATATTGGAGGATTAGCAAATTATGTTCTTTAGTACCTTCCTACCACCCAGTACCAGTTATTTCAGAATTTTTTTTACAAAATATCTCCCTATGTTAACCTAAAGGACACAGTTTCTTTTTAGCAACTTGGGTTGTTCTGGGTACAAAAATCACTTTTTGAGGGGATAGTTTGGTTACTTTGTTGTAAGTTTTACTATAGCCAGAGCATGAAAACACTTACATTTGAATATAAAGTCATATATGGCCATATGCTTTGTTTACTTATGTCAGTTGTAATGCTGATTGTAAGCAATGAATGCTTAATATATCTTTAGATGATTTTCCATTTATCTTATACTAGTTTAGCTGCCGTATTTCAGTTTGTTTCATTGGTCAGAAATACAATTAGAAAAAAAGTTTCATAATCTTTAAGTAAATCCCTTGTTAGAAATAGTACTTCTAAATAGCTAAATTAGTAAGACTTCCCTATCAGGTCACAGAACCACAAAAAACAGTCAATTCCTGAGAAATCTATCTTTTTTCTTCTTTATTTTTTTTTCTTTCTATCTCACATGAATATTTATGTGCAAATATGTATATACACACATATTACCATTGAACCTTTCCTCTCAATAATACTTGATCAGAAGTGTTTGTCTGCTTTACTGCTAAAAAAAATTTGCCTGTCTTCTTCACCTGTTTCTGTGCCTGAAGTGACATCTGATAGCAATACTTGTTTAGTAATTTGTATACTAATTATTTTTTTTTTCTGTTTGCCCAGCATTAGACAGATTGTTTAGTGATAAATTAATGTCATGGCTTTGACATTGTATTTTTATTGCAGATATCACACACATATTACTGTTTTTACCCAAATTATGATGACCTAATAACATTGCCAATGAGATGACAGCTATTGTCTGTAACATGTTACACTAAGAGATTGACCCTGCTCCAGAGAAGTTACAAAATATAAAGATAAAACTGCTCAAATCTCTAAAAAAAAAAAAAAAGATCAGTTTTTTTGTTTTTTTTATACCAGTAATTCAGAAAGGAGGTAAGATTTCTCTTTAATTTTGGAAAAATTGTATTTTATTCTCCAAGGGTGAAGACTTAGATCTGTCCAAGACGGACCATTCCAAAAACATTAGAGTCGAGTTGGGGAGAGCTCTGAAGAGGCAAATACGTGTAATGGTTACTCTTAGTCTTTGGTTCTGGCTCTGATGTCTATGATTAAGATCATACTTACAATTGACAAAACTCAATTCTAGCAAAGGAATGTATTTACAGCACCAGAACCCACCTATAAATTTACATGTTTAAAATAAAAATTACCAAAGGATAGATTTTTGTGATCGTTAATTCTGCTGGGTAACATGAACCCTTGGAAACTCTGAGTCAGTAGAAGAAAGTGAGGCAGTCCATGAAGGGAAGTGGCAGAACTGGGCATCCTGTGAATTTGTTATGCCAGCTTCCATGTCGACAAAACCTGCAGAGTCTTGCTAGAATTTCTCAAACTTCTTTCTCAGTGTGTGCTTGTTCATGTGTACCTGAACACACATACATTGTGTGGGTTTTTTATCTAATGAAACATTTCTGATGGGAGCTGCAAGGGAGTCTAGTGAAATGTAGCCTCTAAACATATGTAACTCACCCATGTATTGAGCATCTAATTCCCACAGATGCCTTTAAAAATCAAACTCTTAACTAGTTGAATGCATAACTCAGTACAAATTATTTACTCAGCTCTACTCTTAATAATGATGCTTAGCTGAAGCTGAACAGCGTTTTTCATCTTCAAAGTGCTCTTCATTCGTTAACTAATTAATTAATCTTCTAGATCTCACTGGTAAGATTTTCCTGAAAATACACAGGTTACCTTTTCTTTTTGCTCCAAATCTTCTCAGGTCTTTCAGTTATATTGCCTCAGACTTACCTTAAGAGCTCCTCAATCACTCTTACTCACTCATGGCCAAATCCATGCCTAAGGGAACCCCACTGAAGTTTACTTCAGTCAAGTTACACCAGGGATGCTTTTGGCCCCTGCTGATGACAACATTCTTCAAATAGAGTCCTTGTAGATGTTTATCCTGTTCTCCACCCCCAGCAATCATTTGGCCAAGCTATACATATTTACTGCCTCTCTTTTCATCTTTCCTCATAAATCAGTCCCTCCAGCCTCTCAGTCATGTTGGTTGATCTTGTCTTTATTACCATCAATTTGCTCACAATTATGTAGTGCTTAATAGCTTTTCTGAATAACTTTAAGTCAAGAATGACACATGGCAGGGGAACTGCAGTGGTTGTGAAATAATTGCAAGAGCTGGTGGTGTTCTGGAGAGGGGGAAATTTTGCTGTTGCCAATAATATTGTTTTTTTTTTAGTTCTGACACAATAGCAAGAAACATGAGGGGAAAATTAATTCTACTAAATATTTTCATTAAAAGACAAATAGAAATAAACTTTTTTCTTGGAACAAAAATTTTCACAGAAATAGACACATAAATACACATTTTTGATTTGCTTACGAAAATAACTTAGGCATATTCTATGAAATCACTCAACTTTTTGGGAGTGGCAAATAGAAAATGTTCATTTAGTTTGAACTGTCTTTTATCAGAGGCATTAGTTATACATTCATTCTGTTCTTAATGGAAGCACAGATAAATAAATTTATAAATTATATTTTAATTTATACTTGTCTACATTTCTCTGGATTCTTCTTATTTCATGCAATACTTAATTGTCATCCCCTCCCACTCAGCATTTTCCTATTATCTTTGCCTTCATTAATCCAATCAAAATACTTCTAAAACCTGATAGCTTGTCCTTTCTGTCTCTTCTTCCAAACTATTTTAGAAAACCACATTTTGCTTTTTCTCCCCAGCTGTGTTTTTTTTCTCATCTCTGTGTTTTCCTCCCTAGCTTTACCCTGCCCTACCTCATCTGATCTCATCTCTTCTGCCTTTGGCCTCTCCATCACCTGCATCAGTGAGCTCAGGGGTCCTTGCTGGCTTCTCAGGACCTCATCTGTGAAAAACTAAGTCCCACCAAACTCAGGTCAAATAGTGGGAGGATGGTGTATCATGATATAGCCAGATGTGGCACACCCTTTGACTCAGTCTCTGCTTAGGTGCTAATTACTTGCTCAAAATATAGACTATAATTATTTATTTTTTCATGTGGGCATCAGAACTCATTTTTACATCTTAAATGGAAAAGGAAGTGCAAAAAACAGTTGTGGAGATTGAGAATCTCTTTAAAGGAAACCCTAGAAATGGTGAAACAACTAAAACTTGAGGTTTATATTATAGTATTGTTCCTTTAGATACTATAAAGGCAAATCCAGGAAGTAAATTTGAGTTTTATATTTTTCATTATGG
The DNA here is from genome assembly GCF_031753505.1 of Anomalospiza imberbis. Classification (NCBI taxonomy): domain Eukaryota; kingdom Metazoa; phylum Chordata; class Aves; order Passeriformes; family Viduidae; genus Anomalospiza; species Anomalospiza imberbis. The sequence goes on along the minus strand of NC_089721.1, from coordinate 5,466,672 downwards.
GTATAGCTGTCTTTCTGTGTATATATGCATATATATGAGAGTGTGTGTGTAAAAGGCCACTGTGGTATGGAGTAATATATGATATATAACATTATATAGTAAAAAAAGGTGTGAGTTTGAGGATTGATTTATTAAAAAAAAAAAAATGTCAACTGAGTTTAAAAATATGTTTCTCTAAAGAAAACCAAAAGGGTTGGCAGGTATATCATATTGAAAAATATGATACATGAACAATGTTTCATGTACATACATAAATATTTCCTTGAAATTGAAGCCATATGCTTAGCCTACAATCTCTCCTCATCTGTAATCTTGAATTTCTGAAAAGTGTTTTAATTATTTGAAAAGCAGTGTGTTTGCAATGGCAACTGGTAAGTTATTACTAATGCATGAGAAAATTCAGTCATGACTCAACTTGTTTGGGTTGCTAATAACATTTGAGTTGAAAAACCCACCAGGGTCAATTTGAAAACCTAAGTAGAAACTCATATTACTGTTATTATTAATATTATTAAACAGAAAGTTGAAAGGCAAAGCTGAAAGTATTTTGCATACATGTAAAAAAGATGTTCCCCTGCAATGTTTTATATTGACAGATATGTCTATAAAGCTGGTACACAGGAGACTGGTAGTAGGAGGAACTTTAATTGAATCTGAGCTGCAGCAAACTTCTGAAGAATTTGAAGAAAAGTAATTTCAGTCAATTAAATCTGAAGCAATTGAATTGAGTGCAACAAGCAGGATGTAAATCCAGTGACACCGGAGTTCTAGAACTTAAGACCTTGAATTTACACACAGTTTTCTAAATTTTGAAGGTGTTCATACATGCAAACATCAACGGTATTACCAGAAGGTTTCAAAAGTTTGACTGATTTAATGGGCAGTGTTCTAAATAAGACTTCTACACTCCACATACTACTGTTAGCTCAGGAAGTCTCTGCTGCTAAACATACATGAAAAAGACATTAAAAAGCAAAATTTTTCCTGCTTGGTATACATTTTCCTTGAGCACTCGCTGTTTATCACATCCAGAAATGGGATAGTGGGCCAATTTGTTACATGACATTGTCTAGAAAGCGACTTCCAAAAGTCATTTTTAGTAACCATAAGAGAGCTGGCTGATCTTTCCTTAAAATGTAAGAAGTCTTGCTCCACAGGTGTAACAAAACAGGAAAGGCAGGCAAGAGAGAAACATGGATAAGTCAACAGCTCCTTACCCTAAAGGGCAAGAAGGAAATGCACAGGTAATGGAATTAGGGACAGGTATCCTGGAAAGAGTATAAGGATGCTACCAGCTGCATAAGGATGGGGTCAGGAAGGTCAAAGTTCATCTGGAGCTTTTTCAAGCAAGGAAAAACTAGTAAGAAGGGGTTCTACGGGTATATCAGCCAGAAAAAATAAGTCAAAATAAGGGCACCCTCCCTGATGAGCAAGTCTTACAAACTGGTAAAATGTGTGAGAAGAAAACTGTGGTACTCAGCAATTTTGTTTTAATCTTCAGTAACAATCTCCTTCTCACACCTCTTAAGTGGATGAACCACAAAAGAGGGACTGGAGGAACAAAGTCCCTCCCACTGTAAGAGAAGATCATGTCCGTGACCACCTGAGAAGCCTGAATGTACATAAGTTAATAAGATACAATGAGATGCATCCCAGAATCCTGAGGGATTTTTCTCATTTGCCAAGATAATTTGCAGTTGCATGTGATGCTTGAACATCATGACAGTTAAACAAACTCCCAGATGACTGGAAAGAAGAAAACACTGTGTACCCATATTAAAAATGGGTAGAGAGGAAGAGCCTGGGCACTACCAGCCCATCATTCTCAACTCTGTGCCTCGTATGGGCATGGAACAGGTCCTCCTAGAAGCTGAGCTAAGGCACATGCAGAACAGGGAGGTGACTTGAGACAACCAGAATGGCTTAACCAAGTCCAAGTCCTGCCTGACCATCTAAGTGGCTTTCTGTGATGCAGTGACTATATCAGTAGAAGACAGAAGAGCTAAGAATGTCATCTATCTGGACTTCTGTAAGGCCTTTGACATGGTCCCCACGAAAATCCTTCTCTCTAAATTAGAGAGAGATGGATTCTGATGGGTGGACTGTTCAGTGGATTAGGGAATGGTTGGTCAGTGGATTCCAGAGGGTAGTGGTCAGTGGCTCAACAACCAGAAGGAGATCAGCGACAGTGGTGTCCCTCTGGGGTCCATATTGGCATCAATGTTTTTTAATGTCTTCATCAGTGACAGTGGGATGGAGTGCACCCTCATCAAGTTTGCAGATGACACCAAGCTGAGTGGTGTGGTTGACATACCTGAAGGACAGGATGTGCCCTGGTTTTAACCACGGTTTGGCTGTAGCAAATGGAAAATGAGGGGAACAAGCCAGTGTATTCACTAATCAGCTGAGACTGATAATCACAGAGGGCTTGGTGAGAGGAGAGGCTGGCTCTGGAAGAAACATTTACTACTTTGATTTGTTGGCCAAGCTGCAGTAGACGCCAATGAAACTAGTGGCTGCAACTCAGAAATTAAAAGAGAAAGAAAGAAATGGAAAGGAGAGTAGGCCTCCAAGACTGATTACTGCTGCATAAGCATTTTGTCATAAGCAAAAAAGGAAGGCAGACCAGATAGGGGCTTCTAACAGTGACAGAGATAAAGAGGCTAAAGTTTAAAAGCACGGAAGTTTAACTGCCAGTGTTTATTTATAGCTTCACACATACAAAGGCACTGCTATTTCAGGGAAACTGCACTATTTTTTATATGTGTCAGTTTTGAATAGTCCAGACACAGTAAAAGTAAAATAAAGTGAACCGCATGTGTTAAGGAACAAATTTAAATAGCTATGGCTCTGAGAATAAAGTGTACATTAAAATAAGGGAAGATGCTATAGCTCATTTAATTTGCAGAATAAATCTCTGACAAAGATCCCTGTCTCATGCACAGAGATGATATTAGGAGCTGAGAAAAAGATATAAGCCACAGTCTGATATAATATGTGTGTTGGTGTGTATGTGTGTACAAATACTGCCACTTATCTATCCCACTATCTATCCATCAGCAATGCATGCACATTCATAAACATTAATGTTTATTTTATTCATTAATACAAAAAGACTTACCAATTAGCTGTATCAATACTTTATTTGACAATAAATTCTTTGAGGCAAGGTTTTTCCTCATTTTTATACTTTGCACATATATAGCATAAAGAGATAATTAGTTCCATAATGATAAAACTGTTGTGCTTCCTTGCTACCTTATTTTTTACTGACATTATCAGAGTTGTTCAATAAATGCCAGCTCTTCACTCTCTGATACACCACTTTTACTCATTTTGTGCCGCATGATTTATAGAGAAAAAAATAGTGGATCACGTTAAAAGTATTTTAAAGTTTACTGGAATTTCAATGGAATGTGTATTCACTGTCTCTATGTGCCTAGATATAGTTTTCTAGCTGACAAACAAAATAAATATTTTTTTTCAGGATGAACTTCTTTAAATGAAGGATGCAATACTGCTATTTATGCTATACAATACACTTTCACTCTTTCAATGAAGAAAGAAAGCTATCCCAAAGATCCATCCCAATGTTTTTTCTGGTTAACTTGCATTTTATTTATAAAGGGTTGAATTGTAGATTTCTCTATTGATTATAGAAGTATAAAGAAGGAAGCAGCTTTATGACAGATTTTTGACTTGGCCTGTTTTCCTTTCCCATGTCTTTGTCAAGGCAAAGTTTAAGTATTTAAACTTTTATGCCTCTCATTCATGGAAATTGCCTTTCTTGAGATATCACAAAGAAAAAAATCCTCAGGTTTTGTAGTCTGCTAGTGTAGATACCCCTAGGAAGACCAAACCATGAACTCTGTGTCTCTGTTTCTCCTTCAGAGCCAAGACCCATCTCTGCTGACAAGAAATGGGCCACAGCCTTGCTGGTTGCCCCACAGCAGATAACTAATGGGGAAGAGAAGGCAGCTGGGCACCATGCCACAAAGGGGATGCATCCAGCACATTACAGAGCTTCAAAATTGCCTCTGAGAGAATTAGTAATTAGTACAGAGGTCTTCCCAAATTAGTGTACTTTAACTCCCAGGACTAACAGTGCAAGTGGGCTACTGGAATTTGGTTTGTCACCATCTAGTTCCCATGCCTAGAGAATGTGAGATTTGAGGTTGTTTCCCTATCAAGCATCTTTAGAAGAAGGTTGGTAAATTTAAATCTGGAGTAAAATTACAATCTCAACTCTGATTTAAAGAAAATATTTGCTGCCTTTCTTCTAAGCCAACTGTTTATGAACTCCCAATTCCCACTGCAAGTAGTAAACTATCTCAGAACTGTCTTAGAGAAGCTTGGCCTATTTTTTCCTCTTCTCCCATATAACAGCTATTGCTAAAAAAATTAATATAAACCTCTGCTTTTGATAATTCTCTTACTTTTTAATTTATTTTATTTTCCTACTTATTAATCACAGGTTAGCTTAAAAATGGTAACATTATCTTCTGAGAAACCAGAACAGTCACAATTCTCTCATTTGAAAAACATTTATTTATCTTATTTATCTTAGAAAGAAAAAAAAATAAACTTTCTGGAAATTACTGATTTCTGTGTCTTCTTTATTTTCTCTCAATTTATATTTTATGATTTTTTAAAAATACCTGTTGTTTTTGTTATTTCAAAGAATTAAAAAGTAAAAAAAAAGACAGTAAAAATCATCTCATTTGATATTTCTCATTTTTTTTATCCTTCTCTTTTCACCCTCTCCTTCTAATGACTTTCTGACACACACACACACACACACACAAAAGCCTAAACTCCTAAAATTTTAATGAACAGTTTTTCCTTATCTAGTAATTGGTCCTTTTGATTTCAATAGTCTTGCACATAAAATAGGATACAACTAGGTATTATCAAGGATATATTAATCACTAACAATTATCTAGATTACTAAGGATCTTGATTTTACATAAAAAAGATTAGATTGTTTTAAGATTATATGCTTATGAAGATGCCAACAACATTGTAAGAACTCCCAAATCTAATCTATTTAAATCTTTCCCTAGTGCTGAAATGGACTAATCAATGTCTTTTTACCTTCTTAGTAAGAATAAGTGAACATTATTTGGCTATTTCCCCATTTTTCATTAGACAATATTATATGGATAGTAATTTTGTAGTAATATATATGAAGCATAACTCCTTTCTCCCTGGAAAAGACAGAAAGAAATTAAATCACACCTATTCAACGAGGCTTCAACATTTCTGGGATAATTCTGCAGTACTTCACTGTGCTTCTGACTTTCACTTTGCTTATGGCTCATTCCAAAATCAATCTGTAGGCTTTTAAGTGTTTATATAGCATTATATTGGCATATCTAAGTATACAACAGCACCTCTTTCCCCCCCATGGTGACTTCCAGCATCTTGCTGCAAAATATGTTTTTGGGATGAGATTTTGCCTGACAGTTATTCTAGAGTGACTTTGTAAAGGTCAAAGAAATTACTCAGTTTGTTCTAGTCGAAAACTGGCACATCCACATGGGGGCAGATAAAATCTACATGGGTTACACTGACACTGCAGTGGTGATTTTGTTTGTTTGTTTGTTTGTTTGTACATAGATATGTGTGTGTCTGTGTGTGTATTTATCTCTTCCAAATCACTCTTAGGCTCTCACTGCAGCCCCTGTCATAACTGAAGGGAGAAGACAGTTATCTCATGACCTGAAGGCATTAGCCAAATTATCATGGATCAGACATCCGCAAAATACAAAATGAGGTTTCATTTGACATAGACATTTACATCAAACATATACAGAATAATTATTTCCACTGGAGCATTGATGAATCAACCAATGGCAATTTAATGAGAATACTGTCTGTCCTTGTAAGTTATATTCCCCTTCAGTTGCAAAGGTGCTAGCCAAGCGCATTGTATCACTCAGTCTTGTCAGAGTAGATGTTCTGTCACTGATTAAAGAGCAGGATGTCCTCTTTAGTCACAAAAACATTTCATGGAATAACCTTGTTTCTGTCTTAATGGATTCTTGCAATGTAATGAAAGGCTCCAAACTGGACTTGAAGAAACCCTCAGAGAGATAGAGAGTGTCACTTCTCACTTAGTCACCGCTGGCAATTGCTGCCACTCTGCCCATAGCACACCTGAGAAGAGATGTACAAGTCATTTAAAAGGCACATTCCATCAAATGCATAATGGGCAAGAAAAGCATCAGAGGAGTTTTTGCTTCTTTCCCCCTCCCCAGCCTCCACAACTTTCAGATTTCTCAGATTTGTCACAGCCAAACAAGGGGGTCAGGAATAAGAACGAATATTTGATACTGCTGTGTGAGCTGAGTATGACATGCTGATGGCACCTGGGTAATCTCTGCCAGGCAAATGATTTCCCAGGGTTTGCAGGGAGGAAAGGAGGGGGGAGAGAAAGGAGAACTGACAGTGCAGTTTCACTCCACATCTGCTGCCAATTTTAAGGAGTCACTAATTCACAAACTATATGGTAAGCACATTTAACTGTTCTAGCATTTTTCTCATGCTTCATGAAAACAGAGATAATAACTGGTAAACCAACTGTAAAATTAAAAGAACTAGATGTTGCCAATAAAGACCATCATTTCAGGAAAATAAATTTGTTTCTTGGAAGCTGATCTCTAACGTATGCTTTAGGTGCCTACAAGAAAAGCAATTCAACTGGAGAGTAAATTGATCTTGCTCCACTGGTTTATATGAACAGAGCAAAAAATATACACCAACAGGTTATCACTTAATAACTCTTTGTTTCCCTAATATTGAATCAATTGCAGGATAACTTGGAGTCATCAAATCTTGAAGTGCAATGTAAAAAAGATATTCAAGGACATACACTCTTAGACACACATAGACACATATGCACACATGCATACACACGCACCACTGAAGAAATAAACATTTCCAAGGCAAAATGTTCCATCATACTTAAGAAAATATTGGTCTTGCAAAGATGAGAAACAGAAGCTTAATATCTTCCCACAGAACCCATGGTCCAAAGCATCTGCTGGTTTAATTCTTATTTCTGCTGAGGAACTGATTGTATGAACAGCTATAGCTGTGTTTTAAAACACAGTATGAGCAAGATGATCTCATCTCCATGGTATCCAGAGACAGGAAACATGGGAATGGTACAAAGCTGCACCACAGAGGGTTCAGACTGGATATAAGAAAATGTTTCCTTGACAAGGAGGTGGTCAAACACCAGAACAGGCTTCCTAAAGAGGCAGGCAATTCTCAAGCTTGCCAGGTGTTTGAGAGAAGATTGCACATCACCCTTAGCAATACACTTTTACTTGGTCAGGCCTGAATTTGACAGACATCATTGTAGGTTCCTTCCAACTGAAACAGTCATCCTTTCCTTCCCATTTCACTCCAGTCATAGAGAAAAACATGTAAAAATGCTGAAGGTTTTGTTGTTTGGCTTCAAATTATGTCCATTTTGCTGATAATCCTAAATTTTTCTTACAGTGTTTTTATGTCTAGAATTTGGAATGAGAAGATCTCTTGCCAAAATCCTTTCCCTTAGAAGAGAGGAGAGAAAAACTACTGGGGTAGTCACTGGATAAACTGCAGTTCACAGAAACACTCTTGACATGAAATTTTCTCAGGCTCCATCAAGGTAGCAGATGGGTTCAGGACATAAACTACTGTATATAGGTTTCCTTTGTTGAAAATACAGAGAAATAGGAAGGTCCAGGGAAATTATCACATGATGTAATTTCACTGACTGTGTTAGAATTAGGTAAATAGCCTCTGAAAATATTTTGTTTCTTTCTTTTGGCAGCAAAATACACCCAAGATGATTAGCACAAAAAGAGCTCTCTACATTAAATAGATGCATCTTATGAAGGATTGACATAAGCCACAGATTTGTTTGCACCCGTACGTCCCATTAAAATGGGTTTAAATACAGTTTCTATCAACAATGGTACACAAGAAAGAAATTCATCTAGAAGAAAATTAAATTATTTTAGCTCCCTTACTTGAAATATTGACTTTATTGGGAAAGAGCCTCACATATAAATTGAGAAATAACTCAGACCAAGCTTCAGAGTATTCAAATTCCTTCTTTCCCATGAAAACACACTTCAAACATTTCTGCTAGGATCCCCTACCCCTCTACATATAAAGAAATATATTAATAGGATCTCATAGCACCTGTGCTACTGGTGCTAGCAATATTGGGAAAAAACAGCCAAAACCTAACATTTAGGCAAATTAATAAGATAATGTCTTTCTCGATCGATGAACTGTGGAAAAGCACATCCATGTGAGATGTAGATGACATCAAGTTGGTTATTGTTTGCATGCAACAGACAGGTCCTAAAGCAATGGTTCAGATTAATGTTCCTAATAATAAACATAGTGTTAGCAGCACTGTCATACCTGTGGTCAAATTCCCACTCCTAGTGATTGAAAAAAGAAAAAAGGAAAAAAAAAATATTTCAGGGACATGAATTAATTGGAAAGCTGTATTTCCAATACAGTTGATATTAAGCTTTTCTGTTGACACCAGAGCTGTGAAATATAGCTGACTCAAGGGGTAGGAAAATAGAGGAATATGTTTTCCTGACAACTGACACATGGCCTGCTGTCTCCTTAAAGGGCTGCTGGCCATCCACTCTGCTTCCTGACTCCCACAGGCTGCCCTGAGTCTCAGCAATGGGTGAATTTCAGCAAAGTTTGGCTGCTCAAACACAGTGTGCTTCAGCCAGGGAACAGGACCGGAAATCACAGATGACTGATTCATCTCTCTGGGTTCCTAGCATCACCTGGTTTGGGAATATATATCAAGGCCCCTATTTCTCTTAGTACATAAGGAAGTAAAAAGGGCTGCAACCCATTTGTATTAAAGCAATTTTTTTCTTTCTTTTTTTTTCTCCCTTTCAAATTTTAAATAAGATTCAGTGTTAGCCCTGATCCACACTGGTGAAAAGTGATGTCATTTCTAGATTTTCATCAGAAATATTTGTTTGATTAGTTCAGAATTTATTTCATATCTGAGGAATAAACTGAATAACTGATAATGACAAAAGAATACCATTTATTTTATGGCTTACATATGCTGAGCACTGTAAATATCAGTAAATCAATCCCTTCTGACTGTCATTACAATTAACAGTCCTCTTATAGAAGAAGAAATTGAGGCCAAAAGTGACTTTTCAAGAGCTCTACAGAGGAGCAGATATGATCTGAGCTTTTGGTGTCCTTATCACCATAATTCCCTCTTGAAAAAAAGATTTCTTAATTAATTTTTCTCCTTAAAGGGTGCACTGAATGAACTTTATTTGTGCATATCCATATGCATGTGTGTGTAAGAAGCTTCTAGAGTCTCAAAAAAAAAAAGATGCTTCTCAGTCTGGAACAGCATCATCAGCCAACTTAAAAGATCTGTGATAAACACATTTACCCACTAGAGGATGCCTGGGCAAGCTCTTCTGGGTAGAAAACAGGTTGTCACACTGAAAACTTCAGTGACAGATGCTGAAAAACACAAGCTTGTGGTGACAGCCCTAATTTGCCTGCTTCATCCCCATTATCAGGACCACTGATAAGTGAATGGGAAGTTCTGTGTGCATCATCAGGCATTTAACAGACAGTTGCAAAGGCATCCTGGTGCAGCTGGTGCAAGGCACACAAGGAGTTTGGAGCCATGGATCTGAAATATAAAACAGAAATGGGATGAGACTTGCTTTAAGGTTATATGGGTGCTTTGCTGAAGTAAAAAGTTTAAGCAAAATCTATTTGAACATAAAGGATCTCTATCTCTTACATACAAGTTCCCTGGTCCTCACCTGGTTCTGAAGTGCTGTGCATATGGCTTAGCTTCAACCATGTGTGGGGCTGCAGGAGCCAGTGGGAGCTGCCTTCTCAGGAGACTGAAGCATGGGGAACTGATTTTTGCAGGATTTAAGGTTATGCTTTTAGAAAACTCTGCAGAATTGATCTGTACAGTTCAGCTTGGTGTGACCCCATGACTTTCTGGCTCTCTCTGAGCAATGGGAGCTCACTGTAGGTTTGGCTCATCAGGATTAAGAAATAAGGCACAGAACTCCTACTAAGTTGTCATTCTGCTGCTTTGACAAGGTCCATGCTTGAAGTCAGAACTGAGCAAAAGAGCTGAAACGACAGTTCAGAAATTCTCCCCAACTGTAACAGCTCTCTGCATTTAGAATATTCTCACTTTAAAAAACTGCACTTCAATACACATGACAGCTATTTCTAATTGACTCAGACTTTGCACACAATGTATTTGCTCATCTGCTGCTGCTACCAAGAAGTTACTGTAAAAGAAAATAAAAAAGAAAACAACTTCTGAGCCTAAAATCCCAAGTTGCAATGTATACTTTAGAGAAATATGTACAATTATTTTTATTGTTTGTGTCCAGTCTGTTTATTACCAAATGTTTAACACAATGAAGTTCAACAGATAGAACAGCTAATAGTACTAGGTATTGAATTTACAATTGAACACAAAGTGGATGAGTCTATTATAAACCTTGTCCAGGGAATGCATTTATGAGGCATCCTCTAATCAGCAAAGAGAAGGGGCATGTTTGTCCTTTCTCTGTTGCTTTGTGAGTTAGTGTTAGTCTAAAACACTGGCTTGTATCCAGGAAACAGCAGATGCGGGTGGATTGAATTTTTTCCCTTGCCTTTCACTTGAAATAGGTCAGTATGCAAAATTTAATTATAAAAAGATAACCTGAATTGTTTCTTTCACAATTAAAAAAATTATAAATACAAGCTCAGAAGACTCCCCTTACATCTCAGGATATCTTTCCTGACTCTGACTCAGTGGCACACGCTTTAAATGTGATTTTTGCAAGCACTGCTAATTTGAAAAATTTCAGAGAGCTTTAAATATTTGATTTATTGAGTTGGTTTAATGTAGGTTAATTCAGCTTGTACCTACTTTCTCTGGATACTGGAGGACCTGTGGTGTTTGTTTACATTATGAAAAAGGAAACATTTATCTTGTGATATTGACATTATCCTGTTAAGTTGCAATATTCAACTATTCTTAGCAGCATTGGAAAGGGCTGATACAAACAAAAAATAAAGAATTTTGTTTCAAAGCAAAGTTCATGAAAATAAAAGGCCATGGTTGCTACTTGATTAAATTTTCTTTGCTCTCTCTGGACATCCTATTATCAAATGAAAATGCAGATAATGGGCTATTTTGCTCTGTTTCTGTCTAGATTGGCAAATCATTATCTGTGTCCTCTCATCCATGCACCACATAGAAAAATTATCTCTTAATGCTATTAGAATTTCAACAATTATAAAATGCTGATATATATGCAATCTTTTTCTCCATAGATCTTAGAAACATTCATACAAATTTAATATTATTTTCTTTTGTCACATAAAATGGCTATGACACTCCTTTAGCAAATCAGAAACTGAGGCAGAAAGTATTTTTCAAGAATATCAAACAAATTTAAATTTTCAGCTATATTTTTGGGAAAAAGACTGGCCAAAACTAGAAATATCTGACCACGCAGTGCTCTTAACGCATAGTGGCCACAACTGTAACAGTGTATAATCTATAATTATAGCTAGGAATTAGAAATTGTCTAGGGACTTTAATTCAAAAGAACACTCTTCCTTTAAGTTTCTAGAATATTCTTCCTATGTTATTCTGTGATGTGCCATTTGATAATGTACTTAATGCAATAAGGTGAATGAGAAAATCTTAATAATAAATATGGCAATTTGTTTAAGTTAATTGATAAAAGCTGGAGTTTTTCTGACATGTTGGACAATAACTTCATTGATATTATATCTAAGATAACAGTTTCATAATAACTAATAATATTTATGTAAATATTATAGGTATTATACACAATATTATATATTTTTAAAAATAATAATTTTATCTTATGTGTTGTCTTGCACTGAAAAAATTTGATCCATATATCAATATTTTAAGAATGAGAGTTTGGTCTGGATGAAACAAGACTGCCAAGAAGAATAAGGTAGACTCATGTAACACAAGTACACTTTTTCCTAAATGAATTCAATATATCCCTACATCTTTTATTTCAAGAATTTCTTAGCTGTTTGCTGATATTCCACTCCAAGCAAAATACTGCTTGTTTTCTGTGTTTGGCTTGTATTCTAGCATCCTTTTGACTGTGAAAATTCTCCCAGCATCTCATTGTCCAACTCGGTAAATGAGTAAGAATTTCTTGGGATTTCCAAGACGAAGCAGAAGTGGAGAGGGGGCTTTGGATTTCAACACTACATTAAGGTCCTCACAACATGTGTTAGTCTTTTACTGGCCTATAACTCAGAGCACACTGCTGCTCAGTTCTTTACCCTCAGTACTTAAGATTCTAAGTGTAGGTACTTCAAGCCACAATGACTTTCTTGGGGAAACTGATAGTCTATAAAAATTATACTATTTTTAAGTTCTTATGGATAAACTGCAGAGATTGAGGTGTCAGTTCAAGACAGAGTGAAATAGGTTAATGATTAGAATTCAGATGGCAGGCTTTGTCTAAAACAGTCTTGGAAGTATAAAGTGTATTCTTGGTTACCTTTTCATTTCTGCTAGATTATTTTCTGGTCTTTACCTATCTATGTGTTTATACTAATATGTTCTTACCATGGGAAAAAAATAACCAAAAAAACAGCAAACCAAACCAAATCAAACAAATAACTCCCTGCTGTGCTGTGACTCATTGGTGGCCCAAGTACTGTAACACAAGTCGATTTTCCAGGACATTTCCTTTAATTATTGGACAAGCCAAATATATTCAAGATGCTAAGGCTTCTTCTTTACAAGAGTCTCTCTATTTCTATAATTAGAAACCCTAAATTTGACTTAAAGAATACATAAAACAACTTTTAAATAGGACTACCTGAATATATTATAATATATATTATAATTATATTTCTTATAAAACAATGGGAATTTTGTCCATATTTCTATTAAACCGCAATTGTGAAATCCATGCCATGTCCAGTTTGAGTTTTAGGAGTCTAGATATAATTTTCAAGATTACAGAGATGTTTGTCATGTTTTAACAAAGTCTGGTTTTCAGTTGGAGGGGGTGGTTCCTTGGGATGGACATAGCAGCTGCCTAGTTTTGAAGAGTCAATCAGCTGGCCAGATTGGAAGATTGACACCCAGTTAAACCACTTGAAGGAGTTGAACACACCTCTGTGGAAAAGCACATTCAAAAGTGAACAGAGGCCAGGAAAGCTCTCAAAAGGCTTTGGGCTTTTGAAGAGGTATCTGGGCAGTCTGGCCCCACATGGCTGAGTCAGGCTGGGCCCAGCTGGGCCAGGCTTGTGCAGCACACATGGCCCAATCAGCATGTGGTTTGGCTGAAATTTCTGCTGCTGCTGGGCCATGCCACCAGGACTATCCCAACACCACAAGCAACCACAAAGCTGGGACTGCACGGTTGGAATTGGCGCAGCTTGGGCAGCGCAGGGTGACCGCGAGTGTCTCGGCATGTCTCAGAAATGAACCTTGTTTTACCCTGGGACCAGTGCTGGGGATGGTCCTGTGGCTAGAGCTGGGAACATCCCCAAGGGCAGGAGCGGCCAGAGCAAGGAGTGGCTGCTAATGGCCCTGTCCAGGACTGGCCACATGGCCAGGACTGCGCGGCTGTGGCTGCCTTGGCATGGCTCGTAATGAGCATTGTTTAGCTGCTTTTAGCAAACCATGCTGTGGACATAAGGACAAAAACAGCAGCAGAACCTTTTCCTGTTTTCGGTGTTCTGCATGAAGAGAAGCGCTGAGCACGACCAGCACGGCTCGCATGGTGTCGGCGGAGACCAAGTGAGCAGCAGGGAGAGGCACAGCGAGCGATCTCTGCAATGCAAAGTCTGGATGAGATCAACTTTTCAGTGCTGCAGAAGTCTATAAAAACTGTTTCAGTGATAAACCTTGAGAACAAACCTTGAGAATACCAATTCTCTCCTGAATCTGGAAAAAGAAGGGGTGAACACGCGTAGAGAAAAAAACATAGGACACTGAGGTCAGTAAAGAAGGAGTAAAATTCTAGATTGGAGGGGATTGAGGAGATGCCTCAGTCTTAGGCTGAAATTCTTTTGTGAGGCTATGGTGAAGCCCTATTTTTGATATATTTTTGATATATCAGATGTCCTTTTTTCCCTGTAATTCATGAAGTGCATGGGGGACGCAGGATTCACCTGCAGCCCATGCAAAAAGGGCACTCATGCTGGAGCATGTGGATGCTAAAAAGCTGTGATCCAATGAGAAGCTTGAACAGAGACATGAGAGATGAGAAAGATACAGAAGAAGCAAAACCTCTGTTCCCAGAGATAAAATATGAGAACTTTTGTTTTTATGCTAGAACAGCTCATCCTTAAAATAGTACCACATAAGTTGACATGGCCCAGTAAAGCAGCTTCGAGAAAGCTGCTTGGCATGGGAGGGACTTTCACACTGCAAACAGATTTTCCTTTCCCAGGTGGCTGATTTGCTGTGACATTGAAGCCGTGAGAGAACTGTTTCTTGTGGAGAAGTCTCCATAGCAAAGCAAGAGATACTCTTCTCCCTAAGTGGACTGAAGAAAGACTATTCTAGAAGTGGTAAACTACTGAAAGTTCCAGGTTTGGTCTCTTTACTTTGTCAGTGTGAAAGAAAAGAGGGTTTAGGGGGAGGACAAGTGTTCTGAAGGTTTATTCTGTTTTCTTATTATTTTCTTCTTTTAGTTCTGTTAAAAAACTTTTTTTAATACTTTTTAAAGTTTTGAGCTTGTTTTGCCTTCCTCCTAATCTAGATCTCACAGCAGGAAATGAATAAATAATTCTAGTGGGTGCATTGGTGTTTGGCCAGCACTAAATCCACTACAATGTTTTAAGCTAGAATTTTACAAAAAGGGTCACTCTCACCTATCTCAATGACATATATGTGAAAAATCAGTTGATTAACTCTTTTTAATTCCTCTACCCCCACTCAGTGGGAGTCCCAGGTCAAGGATTTATGTACATATTTAGGACTAGAATAATCATGTCCAACACCTGATACACAACTTAGCTCTCTCCCTGCCACCTCACTTGACAATGCATTTTGCCTTCTCATTAGAAGTATATTGTGCAGTGGTAGCAACAAAATGGATGAACAGTGTGCTGAGACCACCTGCAACAATCTCAGTGGTGGCTATGAAATAAAACACCCTGAATTTCAGAGGGGTTAAAGCAAGGAGCGACCACAGTGAGGTCTTCTGGGTTTTGGCATGTTTTTGTCACTGCTTTCCCAGCATGCCCTTCAGTCCTTCTCCTCCTAAAGCTCGTGGAGCCTTGAAGATCTTCCCTAAAAGTGCTGTTGTACTCAGGGTGAGAGAACAGAAACACCTTCTAAGAATATGACTTGTGATCCTCTCTCATCTGCTGCACTAGTAACATGAACAAAGAGATTCACAGACAGTCAGACAGAGAGACAGACCACATTTGACTGCCGTGTTATGGACTTGACATGTGAAATTAAAGATGAGTGACAATCAAGGGTGAAGTTTCTCAGTTGTCACTTGTGTAAGAAGGAATTTTTAACAGATTTTTTTTTAATGATTTAACTGTTTGACTTCAATTGAAGGTAGATAGCTTGGCAGTTGTTTCTCACGTAAATGAAAAGTGAGGAAAAACATCTGGTACTGCTCAATTAATTTATTGATTAAGACCATAAGAAACTTTAACCAATTGAAAACTTAAAATATGTTACCAACGATCCATGTGTCATGGTTCTGAACCAATTAAAAAGGAGACCAGCTCAGCATGATTTTTCAAGTTGCCTTCATATTCTATTTCTTTAAAATATATAGTTTTATAGAATTTAATAACCCCCCATCTGCTTATCTTTAGAGAAAATGTACCAAAAAATATCAATGTGTACCAGACACACAAATTATTATTTTTGGCATCCATTTAACAATTTTGAAAACAGAAACATAAAAGCAGCAGAAAACCATCTAAGCTTCGTACAAGGAAGAAAGACTTCATATTTATACAACAGAACCAAAGGCTATATGAAGTTTAATAATTCTCTTGATGTGAATTTTGGAAGTCCAGTTCAGAGCTTAGTATGTCACAGAATGTACCTTCATACACACATTTTGAAATATCCCCTTGAAAATATGTTACTGGGTAAAATAAACTAGGTTATAAGTATGTAGAATTGGTTAAGGAATGATTCTCTAATTTTTCTTTTTTTTTTTTTTCCAACTCTCAATTACTTAACATCTCATTAGTTATCATGATGCAACATGGAGCTTTCCAACATTTTTTTTTTAATCTGCAGTACACCACAAAAGATACACTTATCTACAACTTCTTAATTGATATTCATGATAGCTATGATTTCCAGATAGTGTTCTGTCCCAAACTCTGGATATGTCATAAACTGTGTAAAATATGCTACATAAAAGCATTCAATCTTTATATTGTAGCCTTCATTTCACTAAAGCTGGTAGTATTACAGCCCAGGAAAGGAGCAAGTCAGCTGATATTACTGAATTTACCTCAACTGGTAAGAGAGAGCACATTTGAAGATTTGAGGTATGGTAGATCTCTGAATGTTTTTCTCTGGGAGGAAACATCTCTTTCTGCAGAACAGTGCCTTATATATGTTAAAAAACACATGTGGTGCAAGGACTCTTCAAGGAAGAATGTAAAAAAGTATTTTTTTTCTCAATGACTTACTGGTTCATTCCCATTAGGAGTGCAAGATTTCAGTAATTCCTAACTTCCTCTTCTGTGTTATCACTATTCTACAAAGAATAATGTGTGCCCCTTCATAAAAAGAAATACGTGCTACATGCTGCCACCATTACAAGAAGAGTTAGTATTATTCTAAAATGTGATTTAAATAGATCCCATTTCTGCTCTGAATAGCAAACATAAGCATTATTTTTGTGAGATAAAAGATGTATTTCACTTATGTTGAAAATTGAGATGAAAGATAAGGGAGAAAGAAAGGAAGAAAAGAGGGGAAAAAGAGAAGAGGGGGGTGATGGAATGGAGCATGGAGAGAGAAATAAGAAAGGGGAAGGAGGAAGAAAGCAGGGGGAGGGAGGGATGGATGGAAGGAAAGGAAGGAAAGGAAGGAAAGGAAGGAAAGGAAGGAAAGGAAGGAAAGGAAGGAAAGGAAGGAAAGGAAGGAAAGGAAGGAAAGGAAGGAAGGAAGGAAGGAAGGAAGGAAGGAAGGAAGGAAGGAAGGAAGGAAGGAAGGAAGGAAGGAAGGAAGGAAGGAAGGAAGGAAGGAAGGAAGGAAGGAAGGAAGGAAGGAAGGAAGGAGTTAATGTCCTTATGTAACTTTACAAGAGCTAATTTTATTTCAAAAGAAAGATACAAAACATCCAGCTAACACCCCTAATTCCTTAAAGCAACCTCAGTATTCCACAGACAGAATCCCCACATCTAGTTTCCATAAATCTTTTGTGATGGCCAGTGTATCAAGGATAAAAACCTAAGTTTACTAACAAGCAAGCTCCTCTACTCCAATTTAAAATATTTCAACTGAGAGTTCTAGCCATGATCTTAACATGCAAGGCACACACAAAGTTGACAAAGGAAATTATTGAAGACAATGTCCCACTGTAATTAAAACAGTGGAAAGGCAGAATGCAGAAACTCTCCCACCCACCATTCACCCTTCCCATCCTAATGCAAGTAGAAATACATGCTTTGTAGACCACAAATACCCAGGCTGATTAATTACATGGCTATGCAATATTACTCATGCATTCCTCCTGAAATGTCAAAAGGATTAGGAGTGCCACATCTTTCCTCCCCAACTCTAATCTAAAGGAGCCCTGCTGAAATGAAAACAGTGCAATTACTTTCGTACACTGTCAATTTTACAATAGGGGAAAAAAAGAGCTTTACAAACAGCAAATAATTATACCACCACTTAATGATTGATTTAACATAGAAAACCCATCTAATTCCTTTTGTCATTACAATCTACAGTACTAACACTCCAACAATGCTGCCTTAGTGGTTTGGCATTACATTAGCATTAAGAATAATGCTAATATAAAACCTAGCTTAACT
This sequence comes from Anomalospiza imberbis, assembly GCF_031753505.1. NCBI lineage: Eukaryota > Metazoa > Chordata > Aves > Passeriformes > Viduidae > Anomalospiza > Anomalospiza imberbis. Next base: position 5,448,597 of record NC_089721.1, on the reverse strand, counting down.
TCTTATATTGTTAATCTGCATCAATGCACTATACTCCCGGTGTATTATGAGTCCTATTAGTGTAGCAAACATTTGGGATGATACAATCCAGTCTAGCAGCATCATTTCAAGAAAGGGAGTCATGCAGAATTTTATGTATTTGAAAAATTAGACTCCTACATGGCAGTCAGAGTAAGGGGTCATGTACTGTCCATTTTGCTGCAAACAGTATCTGATGAACTAAGTCATACTGCACAACACAATTATGTTTTCAAGTCCTGCCTGCTTCTAAGCTGATCTCATGCAGATGATTGCGGCCCCATCTTGAGGCTTTGAGATGGAGATGGACTTATTTCTGATATTATTTATAGGATCAGTACTTCATTGGGATGGGAAGGTCTTTTAAAAGAATACAGGAGAGCCTCATTTCATGCTATAGGACCTTGGAACAGTTGTTTATTTCTATTTAAATACACGGCACTTTAATAATTGCTGTATGAATTCACTAAGAAGAAGTAATAGTCTTGTAGATCTAACCATATACACACATAAAATAGAGGCCTGGTATGAACAAAAAAAGGAAAAGGAAAATTCTTGCCTTAATATTGCAGAATTCATTGTATTTCAAGTGCTCTATTAATTGTGTAGGCAGCAAACTTTTCAGAATTTCTGAATTTCTTTCAAATAGAAATAAATGTGAAAAGGTCAAGGATGTTTTATGAATTTCCGGCTTGGGCCAGTACAGGTTAATTTGTGAATGTCTTTTAAAACCAGGACATATTCAATATCTAGTTTAGCAGAAAGAACAGGTAGAATTGGTCATGTATATATCTAATATCAAAATTTAGGAAACTTGATTGTCTTGCCCATTCACATATTTGATGTAGTGTCAGTGAGGGCTTTAGCTTTCCATTAGTCTCTAATAAGAATGAAATGAACATAACAAGCATTGAAATAGAGTGAAAGACCTGCAGTATGAAATTGTACCCTTGAATATCCCATCAGAGAAGGCTGTAAATTTTGCACTTTCCATTTCTCGGTCAGAAAACACGTGGACTAAGAATGAAAGTGTGAAATCATTAGAGTTTATATCTCAGCCTGGCTGTAAGCTTTGGCCTATTTCTTTAGAAGTGTCACTACTTCCTGTTTAACATATCGACCTGCCTATTTGGCATTTGACAGCAGTATTGAATTTTTGCTGAATTTTATGCTTCAGGAAGGACATAAAGTAACAGGTTTTCCCCTGGGCTCCCCTCTCCACAGCCTCAAATTTACTATAAACTTCAGAAACACTTTGTAATCTCATGTAAATATGTTATGTCTTCTTTTCTGTTGGAAGCAGCTCTGTTTTTTTGCAGGAGGGGCAATGGAGCAATTGGGTGTAAGGGTTCCCTTGACTCTAGAGAAGTTGTTTCAAAACAATACAAAGCACAAGTAAATAAATATGGCTTTTATGTTTTCTCCCCACATTTTATTGGCTGTTTTGGGTGGATCTTAGCAGGTAGAATTGTCTTTGATGATCTCTCTATGTGCTGTCCTTCTATCTTTTTCCTCCTTTATACTTTCACAAAGCCCAGGCTCAAGGTGGAACTGCCAATTTGGTGGCAAAGGGTCTGAAAGGTAATTATTGCAACACTGAAAAATAATTTTTTTTTTTAGATTCAAAAACAAACTTTGAAAAACCATTTGGTTCCTAATTCCCAGTAGAGAGTGAGTTACAGAAGAAATCGAGATATTTAGCCCAAAAGGATATCATGACACTTAGAACTAAAATGGTGAAATACTGTGGAATTTGCAGTGCTCATATTGCCATCTGAATACTGCGTAGAGCTAACAGGAAAACATAGACGGAGAGGATTCTTAAAAGTCACCAAACCAAAATTAGTTAGCAAGGAAATCTGAGGCAAAACACCCCAAAAAACAGACTTGCAATTGTACTAAAATTCAGGTGTGCAGAGCTTTGCTGCTGTGATACAGAGTCTCAGCATCTTCTCCTCACTTCAGGTGTCTGAGACACAGAGTGAGGCAGGACGGTCTCGTGGGTTCTTTGAAACATGCCCAGGATGAGAAGAGTTGGAAAATGGACAATTGAAGAGTATGTGTGGGTGTGTGGGTGTGTCTCTCTGTGAGAGTATGTGTGTGTGTGCCTGTGTTGAAGGGACATAGAAATGTCTTCAATATGCCTAGGGATCACTTGACAAAAAAAAACAAAAGGGCTATGTGCTGAAATTGACCATAATTCTTCTTCTCCTCACTGGCCGCATGACAGAGAAGGTTGTTGAGAGAAGACGTGTCTTAAAGGCTTCTTCAGAGTCTCAAAAGAGCATTGTTTATAGGCTACAGATCCAATTCTTCCCCCCTCCTCCTTCCCTGAGCCACAGCTTTTAGATATAGTAATTCTAGGTTCCACTTCACAGGAGACAATTAGATTTACCAATATTTAATTTTAAAGCACAGAGTGTTCATGACTGCAATAACTTCAGTGAAGGGACAGGGACACCCAGAGCTCATAATTCAACTAGAATTTAGCATTCTAAAACTTTCCTGTTGCTAAGCCCATTCTTTCTAACCTTTCATTTTTCCTCTTTGTCACTTTGCTCTGCCAGCATTCAGAATTACTATTTTTTTCAATTACTCTCAAAATTTCATCTGCCATACTACGAATGCCTTTAAAGCTTCTTTCCGTTTTTTCTTATCTAATAGGTCATGAAAAAACTTATGTCTTCGTATTTTGTTTTTTATTTTCTTTTTCTTTTATTTTTATATTTTTTTTTTAATTCCTTCTTTGCGTAGATTTATCAGAGGGGGAAAAGAGTGATGAAGTTCTTTACTACTGAGTAGGAATAACTGAAAAGATCGCAATTACAACAGAAAGGATGAGGTTCTACATCTAATTAGTTTCTTAGCTCAGGCACAGGAAATAATAATCATTTGCACAAAGGAAATCCCACCATACAAAACTATCTGCCTTCTAAGGAATAAGTAAAGACCACTTGTTTCACTTTCACTCATTTCTGCCAGACTTGAAGACACATTAACACTTCTTTTTTTAATCTGTTAGTATATTAAGACATTCTGTTAACCATCTCTGTGGTGATATTTTCAATATCAAGTTCTTATCAGAAATTATTCTTTTGATTTTGGCCAAAATAGACTTAAAAAAAAAAAGTTATGGGGAAAATCTGAATTACATCACTGACTAGTGTGATAATCATATTTTATTTTAAACTGCAGTTGTGGACATTTCTGGAGTCTCTTTATCAGAACAAAAGAAATATGAACTATCCTTCTGTGACTTCATTTTTTCTCTTGAATGTTCTTTTAGATAAGGAGTCAAGACTGAAGGTGCAGTGATCCACAGAAGTGGACATGGATATGATTAAATGAGATTTAGGGATCAAAGAAGCTTATAATAAAAGCTTAACATATGGGACAGCAGGAGCAGGTAGAAACTAAGCAAGTACATTGAGAGCAGAACACTAAAGATGCGTCTCCAAAGAGAAGTCCTAAGCACAGACAAGAACAACTAGAAAAGTATTTGGTCTCCTAGCACCTATCACTTTGGTCTCCTAGCCAGCTGGAAATTCTGGGCCAATTCTTAACTCTCCAGGTTTTTCAGGCCATTGAAGTGCTATTTAATAAAAGATCTGATCCAATTTCACTATTTGCAACCACCAAAGGGGATCACAGGCATTCCCTTCTCCTTCCACACAGTGTTTCTCTGGGTAATATCAGATGTTCTGTTTCTGACACTTTGATTAGGCACATAAATTTCTCATTTTGCAATTGTTATTAATGGTTGGGTGATTTTGTACAGAATTAGTGTTCTGAATAGTTAGTGTTATTGAATAGTTACTTAGGTAAGCTTTACAGACGACACAAAGAGAATGGAAGAAATGGGATAATAGAAGGGGAATGTAAAGTAGAATAAAGTAGTTTTGAAAACACTGGGTGAGGCTCTCTCAGTCAGTATTACCTAAGCACAGCTTTAAAATCCAGGTAGTTGACTAGAGTCAACTCGAAGTCTGGTAGTCCAATAAGAATCTGCCAAAACCTAAGAAAAACCAGCTGGCTCTCAGTCAGAATGCAATTCTTGTATAACTTACTAATTTCATTTCCACCCAGATTTGAAAATGTGGACTACTTCCATCGTTATTATCTGGTCCAGTAGGCCAGATAATCTTGATGAAATTCACCCTCTTTTAAGTCACATATTAATCAAATGAGAGCCTACTCAGGTGACCCATATTAGCTTTATTAGACTGGTCCTTTTACAGACTTAATAGACAAAATCAAGCATCAAGAACAGTGTAATTCCTCACAAGGTCCAAGCCTATCCAAAGGGAAGTCATGAAGTACAATGCAATGACTTCATTCATTTCCAAAATCTTTACGAACAGATTCACCAGGGAGCTAAAGACTGCTCTATAAAATGAACATATTCCTATGCCTTCCAGCATGGTCCCAGCTGTTCACAGTCTCTCCCGCTGACACCAGGACTTCATCAATCTTTGATCTCATCTCCAGCTGCAAGTTTTAGGATCTCAACCTAAAGAGCAAGCACAATGCTAAAACAGTTCCACAACTACTGCTGTAAGAGGTGGTAAAGAAGAAAATATTATAGGAGTCTGATTCAGCTGACACAGCCTAAGTTCTTCACTACAAAAGAGGTTTCAGATCACAAGCTACTCCAAATTTTATTTAAACTCTCTAAGACATTATTTTCCATATGGGAGGCTGCCAATTTTTAGTGGAGTTAATATTATGTTCATACAATATAAACTAGGACTCCACAGGTCCATCCACACCAGTAAATTAAATGATCCCCAAGAGTGGCCTTTGTCATTGCAGCTCTTGTTTTAAATTATGTTTAGGGAGAGAGGCATGGGAAAATGACCTCAGGCTATGTCCTGCAAGGATGAGTCCAACTCTTTAGAAGTACAGATGAGGCTTTTCCAGTGTCCAGGTACATCCATTAATATACTGGTGTGAGCAAATAGAACAGTATTCACCAAGCTTACCAGTAAATGGGAGGAATAACTGTAATGACTAAATCATGTTCAAATTTTCCCTCCAAAGGTACTTAAAATTCTCAGGTAAAGACTCATTTTTAAATTAGCTCCGTACAATGTAATTAACCTTCTCTGCATAGTGTTTTCCTAATAAAAATAGCAAAACCTCTGGTAGTGAAACTGAAAGAGGGCTTGAGAAACTGATACTTTCACAAAGCAATAAATTAGCGTCAGCTTTAAAGATAAATATACAAAAAATAGTGATTCATTAAGTTCTGGAATGTTGTAAATCTTAAATAACATTCATAAGGACACTAATGAAAGGTGGTACAAACACTAATTATTATTACAATTGTTGTTGTTGTTGCTATTGATATTGAAATTGGCAATAATATTATTAGTATTAATATTATTAGTAGCATTATTTAGTAACACCAGAGCTCTACCACATCCTCAAGAAAGGCTATCAAAAGTTTGAATAAGCTTTGATGAAAATTACTCATAATTCTCTGACAAAGTTGATTCAGTGATGTGTTACTAAAGCTGAATGATTTTTCTCAGGTTTTTTTAATGCTCATTAGTAATTAATTTTTCTTCTTTAAAGAAGATGAAGTTTTCTTTGCATAAAAATGAACTGAGGGCAATTTCCAACAGAATGAATAAGTCTTTTTCTTAGCATGCTTCAATAAATAGCCTGGGCTAGGATATTGAAAAGAGACTGGATCGAAAAGGCACTTCAGTGACAGAGGTTAGTTAATTTCTCATGTGATTTTGAGTTAATTATTTGTTGGGGAGGAAGAGAATTTCATACCTTTTTCTAGATAAAATTAGGGGCAAAATAATGCCCTGGGGCCAATAGAGTAAAATATTTAACCTGAGGGATAACCAAGGCAGCAGTTAGGCAGTAGGCTCTCGTACTTATGTATTCTGGTTTGGCAAGCTCATTAGCCACACAAAAATGTTTATCTTTGAGATATTAGAGGAGTAAAAGGAAAACTTTGGAATCAGGAAAGTTGAATACCTTCTCCCATGCCTCAAATGAGTATATTTTATTTGCATATTTCTGTGGCACTGGTCGTAACAACTTAATGGGGGCTGTGGTTTTTGGTTGTCTTATTTAGTCAAATAAAGAAATACATTAACAAATATATATGTATATATATATGTTATATATATATATATAATATAAATATTTATATATATATATGTATGGTGTCAGCTTTCACCAGACGATTGTGGCAAACATGAAAAAGTGGGGAAGTTCTCTCTCAAAAATGCATCAGTGCTTGAAATACAAAAAAACCCAAAACAAAACAGCAAAACAAAATACAGAATGTGGAACATTTTTTTTTTATGCAACATAGAAAAGCTGGGATAGCCTCACCAAAATAGTTCTATCCCACAGCATGAGCTTCTTGCTTATATCCCTTCTGACTCCAACTGCTTTCCTACTAGTCAAGAGCACCTAAAGGACTTGATGGACTAATTGTGTCCTGATATTCAGGAATATGTGGTGATATTGACAAATGCTCACTGTAGTCCAAAATGAGGGAGAACCACCCAACTCATTTTCATCTCTGACCTACTGGTATAGTAAGCATTAATTTGAATGAAGGTCTTGGGAATACAGGAGCTTGCTCATTACTTTCTGTTCTCTGTCACATCTATTCTGTGACCTACTGCCTCTGTTCCTCTGTTTTACTCTCGGACCAGCTGCTGTTAACCATTATATTTTTTCTCTTTACCATTTTTTCGCTCGAAGATATAATAGGCAGTTTATTCTGAACTCTGTATGATCTAACGAAGTCTTGGGAAAGAGAGAGAGACGTACACGTATGTCTGTAGTGTTGGGGGAGATTACAGAGTAGAAAATAAAGTGATATCTGCCTTCCTTAGTATGCTTTAAATTTGATTTGATGCAGAATTATCAAGCAAAGTTATCTGACCTGTGTTATGCAGGAGGAGTTACACAAGGTCCCATTTGGACTTAAAATCTATGAATCTATAACAGCAATGGAAAGTACATATAAGGTGACCTTCCCAGATTCACAGTAATCTTCATTCAAGAATGTCTTATCTGGCTATCCATGCAACAAAAAAAAGGGTTATAACCAACAATCTCAAAAACACTTCAGTATATTTTAAAGGCAAACAAGGTCATTTGTAATAGTTCATCAGTTTTTAGACAGCCTTTGAGTTTTTGAGTTTTCTCTTGGGATTTTGTTAGGTTTTGAATTTTTGTTGTTGTTGTTGTTTTGGTTTTTTTTTTTTGTTTTTTTTTTTTTTTTTTTTTTTTTTTTTAACTGCAGATTGAAATGGGGGTTGGCAGGGATGATTTTTAAAATCTGCTGGGAAAGATAACGTTTAGTTCCTAGGTAATGGGTCTTGTCAAGAAGTGTCCTGACAAGCATCTGCTTTTTCTGTGCCCAGAGAACACCAGTACATAATGAGACAATTGTTAAGACACCATTGCTTTTCTTTTACTCCCTAGATTTGTGATAACTGTAATTTATTTGAAAGAGCACAAGTAATGGCTAGACCAAGCAATGTGTCCTTCAGATGTAAACTCAGTAGATACTTAATTCTTGCCATTTGTTGACCAAAGCAGAGTGGGTCAAATACCCTTGTCTGGCCTACGATAGAAGAAAAAAAAGTGTGTAAACAGTTCCAATTGTGTGAATCATGATGAATTGGACACAGCAGCCTGAGATCTCTGGATGAAAGAGGAATGGGTTTCTGGAGGCAGCATGAGGAAGAACTACACTGAAGGGGGGCAGATAGAGAAGAATTATGTCTTTCATTTCCTGACTCCTGAAAATGAAGTCTAGGTGAAAAAACAGGATGTAGGGAGCCTTCATTCGCTATGGGATTTTTTTTTTCCTTTCCCCAAGGACAGTCTAGCTAAGGCAGATATGTCTCCAGGACTGACTGTACTTTCCATGCAGAGTCACATCTCTCCATAGTCATGTTATTTTAATTTGTAATCCCACTCTACCTCCACTTCAGCCTCTGTTTCCTGCAAATACATGACAGTGCAGTGCTTTTGCTGAAAAGGAGGGTAAATGAAAGGCAGATCTGGCAACCTCAAGTCCATTTTCTCATGTTCTCCCTGCTGACATACAGTGATAATGCTGTCCCTATTATCTGTCCTTCAGCAATAGAATTGTATATGTTTGCAGAAAGCAGTGTGCTAGGGTTTGGAACCTCATTCAGATAAGATATCCCATGTATCTTCTTCAGGAAGTGCACTGAAGAAGGTCTACAGCTGACCAAAGATGTCAAATGGGTCTCAAAGAAAGAACTACATTTTGATTCATATTTCTCCCCAGAACTCCTGCCCCACACATGCATTACATTGTTTCAAGGGCTCAGTGAACAGTGAGGTATTATTCTCTGCTAAAAAAAACCCAAACAAACAAACAACAAACCAAAACTCTAAAAGCCAGCAAACCAATCAAAACAACAACAAAACCAAAAATAAAAACCACACAAATTATAGTCCAATGTCCAGAGACAGTGAAAACATGAGTTAGTCCATCTCAGCTGGCCAGGGACCAGAGCTAACTCTCTGACGTAGGTCACTAAGTCAGTGAAAGAATATTCTTTATCTCCATCTCTGTTTGTCTTGTTCAAGGCCGTGAGCTTGGTACCTTTATCAATCTGCCTTTCTCACTTAGCTGTTTTACTTGCAGTTAAAGTTACCTGTTCTGTTTTGCAACATAAAAGATAGTTCCTGACATGAATAGGATATGATGTTCTATAGTTGGATGATGTATTACAGGTGTGTATTTTAGAATTCTACAGTATAGCATAGTATTCCCACTATACTCTTTATGTCTTTAAACCTGAACTCTAGCGACTGTCAGTGACCCAAACACAGTAAAATACATAATTATCCCATATTAATGTCCCTTAATCCTTCCTGGCTTTTGTTTGTATTGTTTTTTTTTTTTTTTAACCACTCTCAAGAAAGCCACTTAATAAGGACAGAACATCAATAACTAAGATAGGGATTGTGTGGGGCTGGAAAACATAATTTGTAATCAAGCAGATGTTTTATCCTGGCTACAGAATAGGAGAAAATATCAAAAGTCTCCTAAGGCAGCCCACCTGGAATTCTGCTGCCTCTGATGTCCTGGAAACATGTCAGGAATGCTGCAGATTATGTGCAGAGTTATGGAGACAGCCTGTTTCCTTCCCTTGTTGCTCAAAAAGAAGAATCTATTGTCTTATCTCCTTAGGAAAGCCCTTAGTATGGAAAGGACTCAAGATCAAACATAAGTGGGCTGATGATTTTGGAGCCAGATACCTGATCCACATTTTCAAACCTGCATTCTGACACATAACTTATGCTGCAATCAGAAATGCTTTTCTGATTTTAACTACGGAAATTCAAAGGTAACTTATTTCGCCAATCCCACAAAAAAACTGAATCCCAGGAAAAAATGGAATGGGGGGCGATCATACACTGGGACATGACATGCTCTCACTATCTTTTTAATGAACTGTAATGACTGTGAAGTCTTTTTATTCCGATGATTGCATCCATTTATATGAAGAAGGAAAATCAAAATCTAGTAGAGGACAGGACATGGAAATGTAATATGTAATTTTGTACCGGGCTATAAACAAGATTTCACCAAAAATAAAGCACTTGCTTCTGACGTCAAAGGTTCCCTATTCCAGAATCCTCCAGAGCAACATCTTCTCTCCAAAAGAGAGCAGTAGAAGACATTTAGTGAAATAATAAGATGGATCAAACAACTACTGAGTGATTTCTTGCTCCTGGCAGATTGTGATGCTGGCACTTCCTGAAGGGAAACTAGCATCCTTTCCACAGCACTTAATAACCTCCCAGGAACCTATTCCTTCTGGACATTTCCACTGTCTTTTTTAATCATCTTGAATCCTCAGAAACATCCTGTGGTGATTAGAAACCCTGTTTAATTGTATGTTACATGAAAATTGCCTTCATAGGTTTCAAACCTTTTTGTCCAAGAATCTCTTGGATACACCCTGATTTCTGTGTTTTAAAGACTAATGACAGAGCGATTCCTTTCCCTTTCTCATGCTGTGCCTGACTGTACAGGCCTCTGTGAGACACCTGACACCATGACCATTTTCTCAAACTTTAGTGCTTGACTGATGAGTCCTTTGTTGCCCAAAATCCATCCTCAAATACAGATCATTTGCCACCTTTTCCTAATTTTTTTTCCTGCTTCTGATATGTTACTTTTTTAAAAGCTACGAGAACTGCAAGGAATATTTAAAATAGGGCAGTACATTGCTCAGAAAGTTGATCTTTCCAAGGCAACTACTTTACAGCTCTGTTAGCCCAGTTTCACACAGGAGCCCCTAAATAAATGGGAATATACTATTACAGAAGACTGGCATTTAAACACTCTCATTCTCCATCTATGGGCCCAGAATCTGCTTATTATTCATTTGTGAGGGGATGTTTTGGCCCTATAAGCAGTGGAACAAACCCTCAAGATAAGTAACGTCTGAGGCAGCTGCTTGAGTGGATCCATCATTATCACTCGAATACGCTCTGTGGATAAACAGAGGCCTTCAGTCCCTGAGGCTGCTAATCTGACACCTTTCATGGAGCACTAAAAGAATTCACTTAAAATTAAAAACAATGCACAGCTGTTTCAATGGATAAGTCATGCCATTTGCATGAGGATAATGGATAATCAATATACAATGGTGACACAAATTAAACGTGGATTAAATAGTCATTGTTCCACAGCTATGCTCTATGTGATTTTCCCAGATACCGTGTGATAGTCCTGTATTTTTTATTACTGCTTCGAGAAAAATGCATTTTCTTCTCTTGGAAGATGCTTTTTCTTTATCAGGCACACTGGTAAAAAACAAACAAATGAAAGTGCTAATTTTCCCTGTTTATCTATCACATCAAAGTTTACTTTTTGAAGAGCGATAGAGATTTCTGAGGGTAACTATTTCTTTTTATTGCTGTCCTCAGATTTCTTGGTGCAAGTGATTCTGGGAATGGGTCAATAATTATAGAGCATGGTGAACTTAACTAATTCTGAAAATTTTCTTGTTTCTGATATACATTAAATGTGGTTGATATGGAGATACAGACTCCTGGACATAAGGCAGACATCATAAGGATGAATCATTCCCTGCAGATGTCTATCTCCCTCCACTCACTATTAAGGGAGCCAAGGCAAACTGCTTAGTTTAGGAGTCCAAATTCTTGGTGGCTACAACGATATGAAATTATCCTATTCCTATTTGTTTTTAAAGAGGTGTCTGGCACCATTCAGGTTTAAAAGAAGTTATTCCTGTTTACAGTTTACTCATACAATAATAATGATTTATTTCAAAACCCACATTTAGCCAAGATTAGGAGACACAGCTACTTCCAGTGTAGAAGTGTGACCCGCGTGATTTATGAGAATTTATGAGAATTTCTTTGAGGGAGAAATAGTAGACCCATGAAATCTTAAGCTTTGGCCATTCTTCTCTTTAAGATTTAGTTGGAATTTAGGCACTGAACTCCTGTAGTCACCTTTGAAAGAATTAGGTTGTGGTAACCAATATTTCACCCAAGCCTCAGTGACAGAGAACATCTGAAAAAGGCAGCTGAAGGAAGTTATGCATAGGACCAAAGGTTGTATCTAAACTCTGAATATAGCTCTTAATCACTTCAGATAAGTCAACCAAAATCCATAATTAATAACAAAAAGTAATAATGAACTTCTGTCTAACATACACTACTTAACTAACCTCAATTCAAATCACTGACCTAGAAGTATTAAACTCACTTTCCTATTACTAATCAGATGAAAGAAACACCAACTGCTCATAGAAATTACTTTTTTTTCCCATTTGTTTCACTGAGATAAATTAGGTTCTTTTCACTGTGTGTGACATTTTTTCACAGGCAGACCTGATGCCAAAAATGCCACTACTTCTTTTTATTTATTGAAACTTTCAAGGAGAGACAGAAAGGTGGAGAGTGTTAAAAATCAGAATTATTTTAGTCATAGCTATAATCTTAAGAAATTTTCATCCATGTAAGAAAATCTTTTATATTGGAAAATAAAATAATGAAATGTCCCATTCTGCTTAACTCTGTCATTTTCCTTTCAAAATGGAATATTTCTGATGAAGGAAAAGGGAGGAATGCAATTTTTTTTTTTTTTTTTTTTTTTTTTTTTTTTTTTTTTTTTTATGGTAAAGCTGTGACCTTATGGTTTGTTCTTCATCCAGGTTGAAAAAATGTTCCACTCCTCCTTGCTACAGATGAGTACTTTAACATCAGCATTTGGAATGAAAAGGCAGCCAGAGACTGAGACAGACTTCAGACAGGCTTGACAGTAGATTTGAGAAACTATTTTGGTATTAAAACAGCTTTTTTTTTTTTTTTTTTTTTTTTTTTTTTTTTTTTTTTTGTGGAGTCAGTAGTGAAATTTGCAGTGACCTCGTGGGGAACAGAGGAAGACCTGCATTGTGTACTTCCAAGCAGCTCACCTCAAGTCCTGAAAATCTGCTTTTGCTCACCATTCCCGAAGAACGAAGAATTTTGCTGTCAAGCTGTCTGCAAACTGACATTGCCTTTTTGTAATATATTTATCTGGGCGTTTGCTGGCAGGGACAGAGAGAAATGCCAGTTATGTAAGTGAGAAAACCTGTTTTACAAGTGAAAATAATGTCTACAATCTGGAAGATTTAAATTAGTCAGACGTTAGGATACACATTTAAACCCAGATCTGATATTTAAATGCAGCAAATGCTTGCCACATGCATGAAATCCTTTGGAAATCAGTGAAGAAATGTTCACATGACTTAAACTTTTCACAGGTGTGAGACTGCATGACTGCTCCCTCAAGTGGGAATATTAAAATTTCTAAAAAGGAAGTAGTAAGTAGAGGTTCTTACTGAGGGCCACTTCCTAATGGCTGCAAAACCAACTGAATGAAACAAACTGCATAGCTCATACCATCAGCTGCGAAAAACTACACTGTAATAAATTATTAGTGGCCAAATAGCCAGCATTCATGCCAAACATCAGTTAGAATTTTAGAGAAAAAAATCAATGCCCATCTATTAATATATGGCTTAATATAAGCAAAAGCAAAACAAAACCAACCAGCCAAACAAACAAACAGCAAATAAAACCACAAAATTTCAATTTTATTTATTTTTAATGTTGTCTGGCTGTAGCAACAGATAATTAGAAATATTTAATGCAGGAAAACATCTGCAAGTTAAAATTTTTTAAAGCTTAAATCTTAGCATTTGGCAGTACAGAAATGATATGTTAGGCATGTTGCACTCTGTCTCAGTATGATAGCAACTAAAGTGGCTTAAAATTGGATTCATTTATAAAGCTGGACACCATTAATATCACCCCCCGCATGACAGTAATTCATTTCACTCTGTTTTTTCTGCACAGCGGTAGGGGCTCTGGTCCTTGTATTCAGATCACAGTCCTAATTAAGTATTCATTATAGAATACATATTTTTTCATTTTAGATGGAATATCAAACATTCATGCCTGGTATTAAACTTGTTTACCAATGGACTATTGTTTTATTAATAAACACTGCCATATATGTCAGCACTAAACTTCAGGGTCAAAAAGAGAGCTAAGTTGAAACTCAACATTACATACAAATTTCTTGGGACCTTTTGGGGAAAAGCTGAAACTTTTACATTTATTTCAACCTCTGTGATTTCATAGGGAGTGATAAAACCTTTTGAGTTTCTTTATTCTACTTCCTCTTTGAATGCACCTGAAATTTCATGAGGAAAAGCCAATCAGAAGTTTCTGGTGTCAAATAAAAGTCAATGGCAGTTATTTAGGTTTAGTTTGATTTTAGTGTTGAGCTCACAAACCCAAAAGTACATCTATAATGCAGTTGGTAATTTCCAAAATTCAAGCAGTCTGAGGAAAATGTCTTGATTTTGAGTCAGAATAATAATTTCTGAGCACTGTGGAGCAAGCAATAGGAACCCATCCTGCTCAATTCAGCTTGCACCTATAGAGTTACAGGTGACATCAATCTGCTCAATCTGCTCTCCAGCACACCTGGAAAGGCTTATCTTTCTTATGGCCTTATTTTACAAGTCCATGTGAAATGTGAGTCTGCACTTTGCAAAGATACACAGTCTTGCTGGACAAAAACTTTCCCAAAGTAGAAGAGAGAAGCAAATTACAATTAGTATTACCTAACCATAGAAATGTAGAAAGTGTATTCATTGTTCTCTGTTGAGGTGAGCCAAGGGAGAATACAACTACTCCTGTATAAATACGGGTTTGTGATGTAACTAAATTGTGAGAAGGAATACTCTTAGATGTCAGAATCCAGGCCCTTATCTCCTTATTCTACCTTAGTGAGGTTCCTTGTGAGCTCCAGGAGATGAGAGGGGGTTGCCTTGTGTTTCACTCACTCTCTTGACCTGTCAGTTTTGAATGGACTGGGACCTGTCAAGGCTAACATGTATTTTCGGTGTTGTGTCAGCACTTTCTGCATTTGTGGTCTAAAATAAACCTTAAAATAAAAATAAATCTTAAAAGACAATTGAGATGGCAAATAACTGTACAGGAATTTCTGGATTTAGAATATATTAAAGAAAGTGTAAACTAATTCCAGTATTTTCATCTTCATCATTTACACACATAGAGACTCCCAAAAATCTGAGAAGATAAATGTGAAGTAGTTTTTTATAGAGAAAGAACTATCAGGAATAATGGAATAAATTCATCTGAACAGAAATTCTTAAAAAAAGCAAACTTAACAGCTTGCTTTTTCAAATAGAAAAGCATACATCTGTGCTGTTAAAAAAAAAAAAAAAAAAAAAAAAAACCCTCACCAATTCCCCCCTAAAAATCCCCAACCAACCAACCAACCAACCAACCAAAGTCCAACCCAAATCAAACCAAACAAAAATCACAAAACAAGACATGAAAACACCCCATCCAAAACCAAACAAATAAACCTCCCCTCAAAATAATGTGAAACCAATTCAACTTTGAATGGGAGTTGTTTGGGATCTTTTTCCTGTAGCTAAGAGAAGCTAATATGAAGAGAAAGTAAAAGCTTTATAGGATGATGCAAAAAGGGAAGAGCTTTACTAAGAGATTTTTTCCTTGAAGAATTATTTTGATAGTCCTAGAAATGACTGTGGAAATATTTTGAGATCTTCTGCTTGGATTATTCAAATATTATTTGGACAATTAGCAGAAAATGAGAAGACAGAAAATATAATGTACAGTACAGTTTTGTCTGGAGGAAGTTGTGTGTTGCTGAAAAAGTAATTAAAGAAATATTTTTGTATGACAGTATAATCAAAAGATAAAATGCTACTTTGAAATGTTCCATTAGGTTGAACATTCCATTTACCACCAAGGAGGCAGTTTTGATGAGTAAGCTATTTTCATGCTTGCTCCATGACAGGCTTCAGCCAAAAAGAAACACATTAGCAGAGACCTACTCTTTACATTGTGAACTAAACAGACTGGGGAGCACAGATGAGCATTTTTGTCAGGCAGAGAGACATTAATGAACATCCAGTGGTAAGAAAAGGAGAAGCCTCTTCCTCTGGTTAGTAGGTGTCCACACCTGAACTACAAACTTTTATTTGGATGATATCCATTGTGTAAATGCCTCTGACTCAGTTATCTGAGAGTCCCTTCATCATCAAGAGGATGATTCCACTCTGAAATATATATGTAAAGCAGACTCTGTAAATTGCATCATGACGGCTCCTGCCAATATCTGAGGAGTAGAAGAGTTCAAGATGATGTGTTCAAAGGAAGATGGTGCTGTAAATGTCTACCACATACAGTTAGGTGAGATGAACACAAGAGGATGTTGCTCAGTACCCTGGAGTGACACCAAGAAAGCACATAAATTTCTACAGCTTCTTCATGTAACTCAAAGACTGGGCTCAGCAGTAGGTTAACAAAGCTAAAAAGAAAAAGAGTAATGGTAGTAGACATGTCTTTATTTTACATTGAGTACAGTACACCGAGCATCACAGAATCAAAGTGTCATAGGGCAATTTCTATGGGAATGGACCTTAAACACGCCTAGTTCCAGACCTCCTGCCATGAGCAGGGACACCTTCCACTAGCCCAGGTTGGTGAACGTGGCATCCAACTTGGCCTTGAGGGATGGGCCAGCCACAGCTTCCCTGGACAACCTTTTCTAGTGCCTTACAAACTTCAACAGGAAGAGTTTCTTTCTAATATCCAATCTAAACCAACTCTCATTTGGTCTGAAGCCATTCCTTCTTTCCTGTCACTGTAAGTGATTTCCAAATAGTCCCTCTCTATCTTTTTTTAGGCTCTAGAACCTTTCTAGGCTTGGTACCTTCAATTACTGGAAGGTTGCAATTAGGCCATGCCAGAGCCTTCTTTACAGCAGGCAGAACAATCCCAATTCTCTCAGCCTTTCTTCATAGCAGGTGTGCACCATCACTCTGATCATCTTGGTCCCTGTCCCTCCTGTGCTGGGAGCCCAGGGCTGGATGCAGTGCTCCAGGTGGGTCTCAGCAGAGCAGAGCAGAGGGGCAGAATCCCCTCCCTGCCCTGCTGCCCACGGGGCTCTGGATGCAGCCAGGACACGTTTGGCTCTCTGGGCTGTGAGTGCCATGGCCGGGCCATGTGCAGCCTCTCACCCACAGCACCCCAAACCCTTCTGGGCAGGGCTGCTCTGGGTCTGGTCATGCCCAGCCTGGACTGACACCAGGTGCATCCCTCAACCCATATGCAGCACCATTCACGTGGTTTTGTTACACCTCATGAGATTCCCATGGGCCCACTTCCTGAGCTTGTCCAGTTCCTTTGGATAGCATCCTGTCCCTCAGGTGTGTCAACTGCACCACTCAGCTTGGTGTCACCTGCAAACTTGTGGAGGGTGCACTCAATCCCTTTGTCTATGTCATTAAGGAAGATATTGAATACCATTTGTTCAATGCCACTTGTCACTGATGCCCATCGGGCTTCTGGGGCATTAACCTTGATGCCCTGAATGTCATCACCCAACCAATTCCTTATCCACCTAAAAGAGAACCTAGCATCACTCTCCAGTACAGAGGGAAGGATGTTTTGGGAGACCTTGTCAAAGGCTGTGATGTTTGTCACAAAGTCCATTGTAAGCAGGACACCATTGTACAGCTGGGTCCAAATTAAATATGTAGAACCATTGCAATAAAGGCACCGAGAGAACTCAAAGTTTGGGTGAGGACACCAGAGCTAATATTTTTGTTCTTCCGTGGAGAAATATGGTCCATGAATAGGGCAAGCTGCTGCATTCTGCCCACAGAGAATATTAGTGTATTAAAATTTTTGTTAAAGGCAGTGAGGTTTTTTTCAGTTTTCTCATGTGTAAAATGGAATTAAAATTTTGTATGATTCTGTGGTTCTCAGTAGAGCTGCAATTTTCTTTTTCTATCTTCTTTTTATCTTTTATTTTCTGTTTTTGGAACTTTTTGAACTTTAATTTATTTAATGACTTATTTATTTGAGAGTGAAACTATAAACCAAAAAAAAAACACTTCTAAGAAGTTGAATGCCTGTGTAGTATTAATTATTCCAAATTTAAGTTGAAGTTAGGAAATTTTGAACTCAGTCAGGAAAAATGAAAATGCCAAATATTTTCCTGCTTTTCAAGAGAGTCACAAAACATCATAGCCACCAGCTAGAAATATCAGCAAAACAAGGTGACATATTGCATTCTATAACCTAATAATATTTAAATCATATGTGTTTTCTTTGGAAATAATGCTTTTTCTTACTTACATGGGATTCAAACTTGCATATCCTTCATCTGCAGGGAAAAGCCCTGGAGCTGAGGACTGTATATTCTAAAATTGTTTTCCTTCAGTGTCAAGGCTATAGCACAATCCAGAAAGCACAATGATTCATAAAGCTTCAGGTAACATATTTACAAATATGTAAATGCGCTGTCTTTACATTGCGGTCTTTATTCTCATTCTAGAAGAGGAAATATTTGCAATCACATATTTCTGAATGTTTTGTTAACTTTCTGTATGAAAGAAGCAAGAAATTTGTAATTTAGTTTAATAGAAGTACTGAAAATCTTTAAATGCCTTTCTGGAGTTCTTTGACATACTTGGAAAAACATCAGGTTTTGGTGGGGTTTTTTGGTTGGTTGTTTGGTTGGTTTGGATTTTTTTTCCCTTAGGTAGCCACTATTAATCTCTTATGCTGTCACATTTATTTAAACACAAAAAATTAAGCTATTTTAACTACTCTAATAGAACTAAACATAAAAAGTACATTTTCCCATATTTGCCCATTTTTGTCAGAAGAATTTGCCAGTATTTGATAACAAACATAACAGTCCAGATTATAAGTATATATATTTACATAGAATTTTGTATTTCTACAAAAAAAAAAAAAAAAATTCAGGGGAAGATAACAGTACTGTTTTTTTTGTCCTGGAGTGTTTCTATTTGTTTTGATATATTATATCTTAATGTGCCATACAAAAACATTCAAAACAAAGCACTTGAGAAATTTAAAAAATATTTTTGAAATTGCCACAACATGATATTTCAAGCCTATTAAAACTTAGGCATTATTTCAATTTTTTAGAAACAAAAATCAACAAAATAGGCATGATTTGGGGAAGTGTTTAGAACTTGACTTAACTACATTGTCTGGCAGAAAAACAGCAGAAATCAGTAGGAATATCTTCTAACTGCTGTTCAGAAAGTAGTTTCTCAGTAGTAACACAGTGCATGGCAAAGGCAAGATGTGACCTGTATTATCTGCTCTCTGCTGTCAAGATCAGATGGAGTGAAGTCCTGTGACATCTTCAGAAGCAGCTGCCTGTGGTCCAGGTGAGAGTTGGATGTGGAGTGGATTGACCTTCTAGAAAGCACTAATTGGTGCAGCTGTTTTGTTCCTTTTATATAAATACTGCCAGGTACCTGTCCCACCCACTATGGAAAAAGTTTCTTGGCATCAACAGTTACAAATGACGAAATTCTACATGGGATCTGTAGAACACAGGGAAAAAAACCCCAAACAAAAACGAAGACCAAACCTATAAACTTGCATTAAAAATGTACCTTTTTAGTTCAAAGAATTCCTCAGATGAGGTGTTTCACAACTCTGTTTCTTCCTGGGACAGTCCTAATTGTGGAACACAGTTTATAGACCACTCAGTTGAGGCCTATAAAGAGTTTAAAGGGTTTTTTCCAGCTATGTGTTTTGGTCTCCCTTGCCAGTGGAAAAACACCCATGGGCAGCACTGCTTTCTCCAAGCTGCTTTTAATGTCTCTCCTCACTTTCCAGGTCTTTGTGAGGATATGCCAAGCTCTGACTACTCTCTCCTAGATCAGGTGAATGCTCAAGCACAGAATATGCCACTGAGATCTGCTGTGATAGTGGAAGGCCTCCTGCACAGTGGCAGAAGAGGAGAATTCTTTTGTCCTTCATCTGTGCCTTTAAACACAGGAGTGAGAAGGAAATTTTCCAGGCTATTCATTTATAACAGGCAGAATGAGCTAGAAAAATGTCCTAGTTATTACAAACCTGTGAGAAAAGGATGTGGTTTGAATATGACTGAATAAAAATGAGGGCACACAAACTCAGTGAAGAGAAGAGATGTTACAGTGCTTAACAATAATGGTTACAGTCTCATTTTCTGACAAACTGGAATAGAATATAATCACAATGTGAGCTCCATAATTAAAGCAAAGATAGCAGTGACATTTTTATTGTATATTTCAACTGCTGAGTAAGTTCCTTTTTTTTCTATTTTACTTTTTTTTTTTTTAAACTCATACAGAAACTATTCATTTTGGCAGGCAGGAACAACCCAGCTAGTGGAACTCTTAATTGCATGCAGCTTTGTGCCAAGAAAAACAGTGAGTCTGTTTTATTCAGAAGCTATGGTGAAACTCTGAGGTTTGGTTTTGAAGTGCAAATGTTTAGTTACAAGAAAAAAAAAAGAAGAAAAATATAAAAAAAAAAGAAAAAACAAACCAAAAAACCAAATAGCTTATAACTTTCAAAATGCATTCAGAAAACCAGTCTCTTACTCTGTTTAGGTTCTTTATCCAGTTTAATTTTTAGCCAAAATACACTGGACTTTACAATATTGCTGAAAAAAAAGCCAAATGCCAAAATATGATGATGTTGGAATATTAAAAGGAAAATTAATATGCAGACATCTTCTAACCAGAAATCAAATTGTGAATAATTGAAACTCAACCATCTCATTTTAGAAGCAGAAATATTTTTTGGCCATTTTACTAATTTATTCCAGTGCCTATCTTGCTAAAAATTAAATTTATTCTCCTGCTCTGACATTAGATTCTATCCTGCCATCAGTCATGAAAATATTTAGGTTTCTTTTCGTAAAAAAAAAAAAAAAAAAAAAAAAAAAAACAAACAAAAAAAAAACCTTCAAACTTTAAGACTTTCAATATATTCTATGTATCACATTTCTGTACTGCCAGCCATAGTTCTTTTGCTTGCTTTTCTCAGTCCACTTTGCCTGCAGGGCTAGCTATACAGTTGTCCCTCTCCTGGAGTCTTTCTATCTGAAATAAATGAGATTTTGGCATAAAAACATCCTTCCTTTAAAATACCCACAAATATATACACAAAACACACAACATCTCTGATATAACTTCCTTCCAGTCTCTGATGAGGTCAGATATCTTAGATGAGAGCTTGGGAGGGAATGAGAAAAAATAAGCAAAGATAAACAACCTGCATGACTTTATGGAAAAGATGTAGCAGGAGTAGAGAAAAGCCTGGGCTTCTAAATATCAAGCTCTTGTAACAATGATTCATGGAAAATTTTCACTGACTGGTCACACATAATTGAAACTTGATGAAGAGATCTTCATGTTTTCAAAGCTCTAGTGGATTGGAAACATCCTGAAAATACCTCAAATACCTTTTGTTCTGATGTATTCTGGCCTTATTTTACTGTCTTTCTCAAATCAGTAAGTACTTGCAAGGTAAAAAAAGACAATGAATACAAATAAAGGTTGATATTGTCAGCTCAACTGACAGTGAAGATAAATTAATTTCTCTGCCAAGAAGTTTAAAAAACTTTTTTGAGTTTCCAAAGTAGTTTCAGAATTTGGCTTCTTTTTTTTTCTGTTTTGTTATGTTTTGATTTTTATTTTTTGTTTGAGGTGTTATTGTAGGATATTTTTTGATTGGTTGGTTGTTTTGTTGGGTTTTTTGTTTTTTGGGGTTTTTTGGTGTTTGTTTTGTTTTTCTTCTGTTTTTGTGGTATTTCAGCAGTTCTTAATGTATCTCAACTGGTTTTTCCTTTCTTAAAACCTCTTGTAAAATTTCCAATAAAAGAATAAATCTGTCACATGAATTGATTTACTGCACAGCAAGCTCATGTTTTTAAAGATGTCTCTATTATAGGAAAATTAATTTCTCAAGCTACTTAACACACTTCTAGTAAAAGCTTTCCACCCCAGGGAGTGCAATGAGCTACAGTACCCGTGCAAGCACAGTAGAAAGTTTATCAAGCTGTGCTTTGTTTACTATTTCCAAAGAACAACTTTATGTTGCAGCAGGAGAATATAGACATAAACTTCTTAGAACTGTCCCAACTATAATTCCATTGTTTCCTTTTTTCCAGTTGTTCAAAGATTGACACAATGGTGCAAAAGCAAATACTTGCACCAATCTAATTTTTTTTTTTGAGTAAGTAAATAAGAATTTCTTAAATGTTATGGCCTCTTCTATGACACAGGAGTACATTGACACTTTGGCTGAATGATATGTGCCAAGAACTAAATGACCTTATATTACATATATATTTATTATATTCCAAACTTAACCCCTTCATCTTCTTGCCCAGACTTTTTTTATCAGACGATCTCACAGGACAAATCTTATCTGGATTCATAGTATCACTGATCAAAGAGAATACCTGGAGTTCAGCTAGTCCAGGATTCAAGGCAGGCTCTACTAGGATCACTAAGTCAGAGCAGGACTGTGAATAGTCATGGCTGGAAGGTTTCTGAGGGTGAAACTCCAGGGCATCCCTGGGTGACAAATTCTGGTAGTTCTCCCCTGGTCTGAGGAGAAAGATTTTCCATATATACAGCGTGAACATCCCAAACCACAAGTTATTATCCTCTTGTTTACCCTCTGCTGAAAAAAAATGTGGCCTTTTCATCTTTGCTACTTCTCGTGAAGCAGCTGCAAAGTGCAGTTAGGCTAGATCTTATGTCTTAAGCAGAAAAGTTGTGAAATGAGGCAGTGAATGGCAATTCAGAACAAATAATGCTTCAGACAAAAAGTTTAAAACATTAGAAGTGGAAAGAATTATGCCACAACTGTAAGCATGTCAGATCAATGATCTTTATGGGGTCATGCCGAATCCTCCTGACCCTTCTGTCTTCCAACTGAGTAAACTGCCTCTTTTCCTCAAAGATGCAACAAGAAACCTCAGGAGACCAAACCTCCTTCAGAACCTCTTCAAGCTGAGGTGAAACCAGCTTAAATACAAACCATGGCAGCTTCAGAAACAGTTTGTGAACAGTGTACAGATTTTTCATATAATTTAACTTTTAATTAAGTTTTTGCCAGCAGAGGAGTTGACACTTTCTAGATTCACAATCCAGCTTTGGTGATATTCCTTTCAAGATCACTGAAAATTTGTCTTGAAAAGAGCCTGGGTCCTTCAGTAGAATCACAGAATCATGGAATAGTATGAGTTGGAAGAGTGCCACAAGGATCAGCAGGGATTGCTGGAGGTCCATGTGTGTGCAGGCAGGACCTTGATAATAGAAGAAAGCGACTGGCTGAAAATTCTGTTTTAAATGTTTAAATCACAACTATCACATTGGTAAACCAGTGGAATTCACATTGCTACTCATCTAATCCCAACTGCTCAAACCTGTACCACAGCTTAATCAGAACAGTTTCTGAGCAGTTATTATGAGTCAGAAAAAAACTACTGGTGTTGGTTACTGAAGATCTCATCTCCACAATGTCAACAACATGTTTTGTATAATGGTTTTAAAATACGGCCACTGCCTTTTTGGTCTATGTTAAGCCCTATAAAATTAATAAAGTATGTTTCCACTGCTGTTAAATTAGTGGTGCAGTTTGCCTAATAAAATATGTTTTGCTGTCCTGATTTTATGGGTGAAGTAATAAACTACAGTTTCTAAAAGCAGCTTGATACAGTACAAAAAGCCCTTGCAAGTTTCTACTTAGATTCTAGTCAAAAATAATAAGGCACAGATTATTTTTAGATTAAAGACCATATGTTAGACAATAGACATTTTGAAAAACACTGTAGTTTTCATAATTATGTTCAGGTGCTATTTTCATGTTCTACCCTACAACTGTAAGATATTCATTTGTCGTTTACGGGTGTAGAGAAGGAATATAGATATATATAATGTGCCAAAAAATGCAGGGAGCTGTTAATCTGCTGTGATTTATTAGATCCTTAATCAGTTCTTATTGCCCTCCTCTCCCCGCTCCTGAGATAAAACAAGAAGCTGTTTCCTCTTTTTCCTCTTGCTTATGTTTTCTGATGCATTTTTCCACCTTTGTGTTTAAGGAAGGATAAAAAAAAGAGGGGAGAAAAGAAGTAATTCTCTTCTGCTCTTTTCCCAAAAAATAAAGAAACCCATCATTTAAAAAGGAAAAAAGAAAAAAAAACTAACCAAGATCTCTATATAAAAGGAATAACAACGGACAAATTATGTCTATCTGGGACATTAATGATTTTTTAAAGAAGTGAATTTAAAAAGTGAATAATTCAAACAATATGGTGGCTAAATCTTGACTGACTCTGACCTTGGGCTTGGTGGAGACTATATAGGTCAGTAGCTCTAAATCTTTCATAGCAAGGCTCTTGATTATGTTCCTAAAAAAGAATTTAAACACATTATTCAAGTGAGGTTTTGTTTTGTTTTGGTTTTTGTTTTTTTAATGGTGTAAATACAAAGACTATTCAGGTGCTGAATGAAATAAACAATGGTGGACCTAACTTTAAACATCCTCAAGCTGGGGTCATTCTCTGTGTTCACAGCCTTATTTATGTATTTTCCTGCCTCCCATGGAGAATGTTATTACCTTCAAAGTTGTGTGTTTAAGACAAGTAATATGAATAATTTCTTAAACAAATCACTCTCAAATGTCTACTCAAGTGTTTTGAACAACTAAGTTAATTTAGATTGGAAATGCTTAAGGTTAAGCAAAAACATATACATATATGTGTTTATTAACATAGCATATGCATATGCTCCCTTTAATGCTTCTATGCATTTAATGCCTACAATTGGCATATGCTTAAATCCTGCTGTAGTCTCCAGGGGATTTAAACACCTTTTTGTGCAATTCTTTATTGATTCATTTCCAGTTCATCAACAATTAAGGCTAGTTTTGTGAAAGCATCAAAGAAGCTTTTTTGTTTGTTTGCTTGGGTGTTTTTTTAGGTAACACTATTTCAGTCAATCAGTTGGAACACTGGAAAAATTATTCCAAATTTTCCTTAAAACTTTGGATCACCCTTTCAAACTTGGTGCAGAACTCTTACAAGACTCTGAGAAAAGAAGCGCATCTTTGTAAGAGGTTTGTATCTTTTATGCCACAAGGGATCATCTGCCAAAATAAAAAGTTGTGTGGCAATAAGAAAAAAAAAAGTTAAAAAATAAGAGCTTTCAACCAGATGAAAATGAACGGAACAAGGAAATCTGTGTGATCTTTTTTCAACTGCTTTTTCAATTCTACATCTTTTTCCTCATTCAGAATTTTGTTCAGATGAGAAATTAAATTTGCCTTGAATTGGTTTGGTGATTTAGGAGGCTTTCCTTAAGACACGAGATGGCTGCACATGAGCTTTTCCCAGGCTTCACAGCCTAGAAACAACCTTTTATATGGCAATAAAATCAAAAGTGTTCCCTGGCCACCAGAATGTATAGTACCTTGTTGCAATGATTTCCAAATTTTTATAACAGGTTAAATAGTAGACCCTTGTTATTCATCAGAAAGCCCTCTCAGCCTATTGTACAAGACTCCTTTGAAATATGGAAGACAGGAAGGCAAAACATTTTGTTTTTAAGTGAGGTTTTGAAATTAGTATAAAACTGTCCATTATGTAAGTTTTAATAATTAGATTATGAAGAAGAATATAATCAAGATTTCTAGACATCTTGCAAGTCTTTAATGTAGGTTAGGTGATGAACTAGATTTATGTGACTCTTGGCAGCATAAAACCAAACATTTAGCTCCATAAGAGATGTAGTTGATAAGGGAAAAGGTGAGTCTTTAGGCTACTGAAAGAGATTAGGGAACCAGTGTTCTTTTTTCAAGTATTTCTATGTTGTCTAAAATAGATAGTATTTAAAAACATTTTATCCAGATTAACAATATAATATTACATTCAATTATTTTAAATCATGAGGCTTATATTTCTTTAAAATAATGGATATTATTACATTCACTGTAATGTTGGCAATGTTTAAGAATACTGTTCCTTCAGGTAGGATCCATGGCGTGCTAAGATGCAGCCACCACTTGTGCCAGAAATTCTGTAAGAGTAGGAAATCAAAGTTAATCAGGTCTGGCTTTGCAAATAGCCTTCAAGTTTTGCTAAATCTAGCACTGAATGACACCCAAAAAGCATCAATATGGATATCAACCAAGAGCTTTTCCTTCTAAAACATCCCTGCTTCAGGCAAGTTTGCAGAATACTACATCCAAGAGCAGACATGAGTTGAAAATATTCAATTAAATATCAAAAAATAGTTGCAACACTACTTACTGCCTGAATGATGTGTTTAAATTGTATATTTTTTTGTCAGTAAAAGCAGAGGTAAAAATTCAGGTCTTTTCCTGCAGATGGAGGGTCAGTTTTCAGAAGGAATATACAGAGGAAGTCTGTATCACCTCTCAACCCAAACCTTGAAAAAGGAAGAAAAAGTATGAAATTTGACCAGACCTGCTCACCTTACAGAAAGGATTAGATCAGTTTCCAGAAGGACCTTGCAAGTATCTTTTACTGTTTCCTTCCTTTATGAATTTTGTTTCCAATTTTATGAAAACGTATCTTATTCTGACCCTTACTGGAGTAAACTTAACTAAACATTTTAAATAACAAAAAAGTTATTATAAATTTCTTTCAAAAACATTGAGAACTTCTTTTCTTAGGAATCAGTCAACAGTGAAACTCTTTATAAAACTGAGTCTTGAGACCTTTATGTTCTTTTGTACGTGTTACTGAAGTGCTATTTGGAAAGAAGGAAATGTGAAAATACATGTATTATAAACACTAAAAAGATATTTAAAGATCTGTATTGCTGGGTTCATTTTTGAGTAGAAAAGTTAAGCTGAAATTTGTTTTATGTTGTCCCTTTGAAACTGTGATCCTTCAAGAAGTTTTTCATTGATGTCATTTTCTTTTCACTTCACCATCAGCTGTATTAAGAGAACAACTATGTATAGCTCCAAATAACTCCTGCAATAAAGCAAAAGAAGAAATAAATTTTGCTCCATCTAAAGCTTCTTTCCTCAGTTATGTTTGCCAAAATGTAAACCTTACTTCTATAAGGTGATTTCAGAGTCTTTAAGAGGAAATTCCAATTATCAGGCAGGGAATGAGCAGTGGCTGGAATAAAGGAAGAGGTGGCTTAATGAGAAAGATAACACACTGCTTCATTCTTGAATAAAACAGATCAAAGAGTGGTAGATTCATTCTTGCTTTTGAATAAAGGCACTGGATTAATTTAATTTAAGTTGGGGGTTACAATTTCCAAATTTATTTGGTATTTTACTGGCCTGAATGTATGGTGGGAACTGGAGACATGGAGTGGGGGCTGGAGAGCAGGTGGCAGGCATGGCAGTCACATTTCCCAGCTTCAGAAGAGCAGACCAGGTCTGTGAGCACTGGTATTGTTATACCATAGACAGAGTGTGAGGACACTCTCTTTATGCTTAAGATATCACTCTATCACATTTTGTGATATGGAAGTTCTGTGTGCATGACTTCAATGCTTGAGAATTCTGGGAATGATGTGGAGGATTGTCACACTGAAGCAATGCTTGAACCTCTTCAAGAACAGCCCTCATGTGACTTCAGAAAAATGTACTGCTTGTCTATCGTGAATGAGAGACTTCTTACCCGCAGACACACCTCAGATGCTAAAATAAGTGAGTTGCATTTCTGAAGTTTTCAGAATACCATATTTTTTTAACTCAAATTAATGACAGCTCTTGGCTTTTGGCAAATAAATAACATAAAATTCTAAATGAGTGGATTTTGAAGATTGCTTTCAAGAATCCCTTTAAAATAAACAAAAAAAATCCCAAACAATTAGTCAAAATTCTTTAGGAATCTGTTAAATGCTGTCTTTGTCTCTGTGAAAAATTCTGAGATACCTCTGAAAAAACAAATTACACAAATTTTAGACTAAATTTTAGTATGTCCGACATTTTGTACATAGCAAACTTACTATTCATGTTCACATTCCTGTCTTTAATAATAGTGGTTCAGTTGTCAAATTAATGAGCAATATTTCACCACATGACTCAGATGAATACTACACAACATGAATAGCAAATTATTGAAGTGTACTGTTCATATGCAAAACTTAAATGACAAAAAAAAGCATCTAATTATTCATTGTAATAATTATAATTATAAGACTGACATGGATGCATGATTGATTTGTGACTTGTTCACACACACAAAATCTTTCAATCATAACACAGACACTCAAGTATGCAGATTTTATATGACTGTATAGATTAAATACAGAGATGAATGAAGAAAATATGAAAAATCATCAGGATGTCTCAAATATTTCATTAAAGTCTATTACTTTTTCAGTGTCACTTTTGAATAAAAACTATTAGAACCACCTTTTCCTCGAGAAATCTTCTAGTCAGTAAAGAAACACCTAGAAAAGAGCAGAAGGAGACATGTTTCAGCTGTATTGCCAAACACAATATGCTGTTTTTTCTTACAGGAAAACCAATAACTGGTACCACACAAAATGAAAGTGATCATGCTAATGAGATGATGTCATGTTTATTGTAAGATGATTATCCCGAGAACTATGTTAATACATTCAATAAGCCTCCTGTGAACAGTGTGTGGTGGCCGCCCTCTTGGTTGGTACAGCAGCAATTTAAACAGGGACAGCCAAAGACAAACACCTGATTTGTCACTTGGTGACCTGGGGTTTCACCACTGGGGATGTGACAAGGCGAGGTCAACAGAGAGTGGGGTTTGTAAGTAGACCTGAATGAACACTGGGCTTGTCCATGTAGAAAGAACTTTCAACGTTTTAAAAGACATCAAGCATCAGGAAAAGAAAAAGGAGAAGGAAGAGGAAAGAGTAAGATAAGTAAGAGGAGTAAGGAGAAGGATAAGAAGTAAGAAGTAAGAGGAAAGGAGAAGGATAGAGGAAAGAGGACAAAGGAAGTAAAAAAACGGAAAAGGAAAAGGAAAAGGAAAAGGAAAAGGAAAAGGAAAAGGAAAAGGAAAAAGAAAAGGAAAAGGAAAAGGAAAAGGAAAAGGAAAAGGAAAAGGAAAAGGAAAAGGAAAAGGAAAAGGAAAAGGAAAAGGAAAAGGAAAAGGAAAAGGAAAAGGAAAAGGAAAAGAAGAAAAGGAAAAGGAAAAGGAAAAGGAAAAGGAAAAGGAAAAGGAAAAGGAAAAGGAAAAGAAGAAAAGGAAAAGGAAAAGGAAAAGGAAAAGGAAAAAATCACCAACTCAAGCAGCTTTTCTGACAGTTTTTTAAAGGCTTTTTTTTACTCTTTTTTATATTTAATAAATGATACAATCACACTTACTCCTAGACAATGAAATATGCTTACATGAAAATACCGTAGGTTTCATTTTTGAAAATATGTTAAAATACATTCTTCTTGCAATTTCTGTTCTGTTTCTTTCAACATGCCTTGAGAAAAGTGTCTCAAGAAAGAAACCAACTTATTCTGAAAAAAATCATAATTCATAATTAAACAAAACTATTTCTTAAAAAATAACTTTAATTGCTCTGTCTACAAAACAGTCTTGAGTGAGTTACTAGTCTGACAAAAATTTGGTGTTGAAAAAATACTTTCATATTTTCTGAATCTCAGTTTGAGCAGAATAGTCATGCAGGTAATCAATATTTGTTTCTTCTCTTTAATCAATCTGTGCCCTGAGTACTTTGCTAGGACAGGGAACTCTTCCCCTTAAAATCTTAATAGAGGACAAAGAAATGTGATAAGTACCTATGGTTGCAGGAGTTTTTTTTCACATATGATTCCCACTTTAGCAATACAAAAAAGCCAATATATTTTCCTGCCCACCAGTGTTTGGATACAATAGAATACCTCTGTATTTGAATCAAAGTAAATGAGAATTATACTGGGCTTTTAGTCTTTCTATTCAGCTTTAAAAATGACAAGCCTACAGAACATACAGTATGATTTCCTTTTATGACTGAATAGTAATATCTTCCAACACTTATACATGCATTTCTAACTACCTATTGGAGCAGAAATGTATTGAGAGAAATTAAAAAAAAAAAAAAAAACACAAAAAAACCACCAAAAAAACCCATCAAAACCCCTCTTCAGCTGCCCATAGTAATGGGATTAATTTCATTGTGCCAATGCATTAACCTTGCACTTTTCTTTCACATATTTCTGTGGTATTTTGTATATTCTGGTTGTGGTGGAAGGAAAACCATTTAGTCTCACAGGCAAAAAGAATGGACTGACTAGGATAATCTCAGTATTTTTATATTCTGGCCCTTCAGTCTTAACAGTGGAGGACACTAATAGGAAGAAAGGAAAAAACACTGCACCAATAACTGACAGTGATTTTATGCAGTGCCCTTGCCTCAACCCCTCACTTTGGCATGGACTGTACCATGGAGAAAGCATGCAGAGCCAGGCTTGGCACAGCAGATCTGTTGTCCCAGAGGCAGGCC
This sequence comes from Anomalospiza imberbis, assembly GCF_031753505.1. Lineage (NCBI taxonomy): Eukaryota > Metazoa > Chordata > Aves > Passeriformes > Viduidae > Anomalospiza > Anomalospiza imberbis. The sequence continues at coordinate 5,418,667 of NC_089721.1, read as the reverse complement.
TGCCTCTTCTGCCTCTTTATGCAGGGATGTTATCCTGCTAATTGGTCTGAAATTCTTCCCTATACAACCAGCCTGAGCAAATTCCTTTCTAACACTGCTGAGTAAGTTGGCACGTGAAAGCAGGCATCAAAATTCAGATGCTTAGCTTCATTCTTAGTTATCTGATGCTACATCTAACTGAGCTGCCCATGTTACAAGTATAATTGTCTTCACCCAGTAAGGTGAGAAATCACTCAGGAGGTCATCATCCAGCACACTTTTAGAACAGCTTATGGGATACAGTGAGCAGCCCTTGGAAGTGATTATCTTTTATTCTTAAAATTAGAGATAGTCACTATACCAGTCACAACTTAAATTTCTTACTCTGAGGAAACCACTTGTGAAGCAGGGAAAGTTTACTCTAAGGAAACCAGAATAAGATGGTACCTTAAATTCTGCATGAACAAGAAAATCATTTTCTATACACTGGGGAGGTTGTATTATGAAATTATTAAAGTGTTATATAAAAATATTAACAGAAAACCTGACTGCAAAAGAGGATGGCCTGTGATAAACATATGTGGATGAAATGGGAAGACAGAGAATTTCATCGTCCACAGCACTGGAAGCAAGAGCAGCTTACTTATCTATAATAACTAGATATGAAAGTAGCAAGGAAAATAAAATGAAAAAGTAAAAACAAAAGCTTGGCAAACTGAAAGAGCTTAGGAGTCCTATGCAATGAAAACAACACCTGTGAAGGTGAATAATAAACCTAACCAGCAAAAATATTCTTCTCACGTGAATCAAAATTTCATATTTATCAGAGAGCAAAGATAAAAGATTTTACCAACATTAGTCCACTTTCATGCATTTTTTCAATGGTTTTCCTATCAGGTTTTTTCAGAACTTCTGGTCCCCCCATCGCCCTCAGCTTCCATCCTGGTTTTTAAATTATATTTCTGTATATTGGGTTTTTATGGTCAGGTTTTGATAGGAGGGTGACTACAGGGGTGGCTTCTGTGGGAAGCTGCTGGAAGCTTTCCCTGTGTCCAGCAGAGCCAGGGCCAGGCAGCTCCAGGATGGACCCTAGCCAAAACCAAGCCAATCACGAATGATAACAATGCCTCTGTGATAACATATTTAAGAAGGAATAAAAGATATTGTGCAGAGGTATTTGTGATCAGAAAAGAGTGGAGTGAGACCATGTGTGAGGAGCAGCCTTGCAGACAGCCAGGGCAGTGCAGAAGGAGGGGCAGGAGCTGCTCCAGGCTCTGGAGCTCAGATTCCCCTGCAGCCCCTGGAGCAGCCCATGGTGAGGCAGCTGTGCCCCCGCAGCCCAGGGAGGACCTGGGGGAGCAGAGATCCACCTGGAGCCCTGGGGAGCCCAGGCTGGAGCAGGGGGATGCCTGACAGAGTGCTGTGACCCCATGGGAAACCTGTGCTGGAGCAGGATCCTGACAGCACCTGTAGATAGAGGAGCCCAGGCTGGAGCAGGTTCTGCTGGTAAAACTTGTGGCCCTGTGGGGGACCCACGCTGGAACAGCCTGTTCCTGAAGGACTGCAGCCATGAAATACTGAGCCATGCTAGAGCAGCTTGTGGAGAATTATAGCTATGGGATGGACTCATGTCAGAGCAGTTCATGCACTAATCTCCTGTGGGAGGGATCCCTCTTTGAAGCAGGGGAAGGACTCCTCTCCCTGAGCAGCAGCAGGAACAATGTGTGATGAACTAACATAAGCCCCATTTCCATCTGCCTTTGGTGCTGGGCGGGGAGGAAGTAGAGCCTGGAAAAGAGCAGGGGGGTGGAGGAAGATGTTTTTAAGATTCGTTTTATTTCTCATTATTTGCTCTTTTGTTAGTAATAAATTAAATTAATATACACAAGCAGAGTCCATTTTGCTTGTAATGGTATTTGATGAATAATTTCTCCCTGTGCTCAACTCAGGAGACATTTTTATGTTTTCTCTCTCCTGTCCAGATGCGGATTGAGAGAGCAGCTTTTGTGGGTGTCTGACATACAGCCAGGGTCAACTCACTCCTCTCTGGTTTTGATTGAAAAAAAAAACAAAAGCACAAAATAATATTTCCTACTTGGTCAAAATCAGAGTGAATCAAACATCAGAAGTGTATCTTTGTGAATAGATATTTTCAAATTATAGATCAAGCCCTGAATTCTTGCCTTATAAGCAACACAACACTGATTCACATCATCTGAAACTTTAACCCCAAAGCTGATGAATGAGCTGTCTTTGAAACCTTTTTGCCCTACTTCAAATTAAAAGTTATCATGAATTTGAGACTTTGAAATTTCAAATACTTGTCAATATCTCTGAAAGCACATCACACTCCAAAGGTTGCCTTGAACCCCATTAATCTGTTATCAATAAACAGGATTTTATTCCCTGCTATGGAAAAATGATTAGTGATCCTTGATGTAGAAGACAGAAATTGAGGTCCTCTGAGCGAAAACAATAAAACTGATTTTAGAAACAGCTTGACCTCTCTTCTTGCTGAAAAGAAGATGAACCAGGAGTGCTGGCCCAGGATTCTTTTCCCTTTGGAAAAAAAATTAAAAAAAAAAAAAAAAAAACAAAAAACGCTGATCTTTTTGGAGGAAAGGGAAAGTTCCTTCCATAGGACAAGAGTAAAACATCATGTTTTGGGAGGTTCACTGCCCAAGACAGACATTACTGGAAAGAATAAAGCCACAAACACTGGAAGGTATATAGTGATAAAAGAGAGCATATAAATAAAGTGCAGGCAGCTGAAGAAAAAGCTATAGACTGATAAAAACCCCTCAGTAAAATTAGTAACTGTCCTTGATAATAGAGGGAAGTATAAAGACTACACCCATTTTGCAAGTATGAGTTACTCTTTAGTGGCTGCATTTAACAATTTTCCTGTCCCAATTATATACTTTAAAAATTAATTGAGCACACCCAATTTCCTGTCTCTTTGCTGTCACTGCATCGCTCTTGCATTAGGTACCTGCTTATAGCTAAATATCCATCTTACCCAGGGCTTTAGGGTAACATGATTATAAATTTTAATCTAAGAGCTGAGAAAAATGTGGAACAAACAAACAAACACCAGTCCTTATTAATTTCTTTTTTTTTTTTTCAGTAATCTCTCTGTTTCAATAAAAAAAATAATCTACATTCAAAGTTGAGTCTTTGCAGTTTGCAGCTAAATGAAAAGAATCAAAGGGGTTTTTTGGGGAGAAAATAAACTGATGAAAATTGCTATGACAAAGTCTACAAGGTAATAGGACAGAAGATGCAGATTTTGGGGTCTGTGCTGGTGCACTATTAAATTTAGTATGTTCTAAGTGCTTAAGGGAAGACACAAGTTCCTCCATCCATGTTCAACATGGCTCATTAGTTCTTGCACAAAAATACAAATTCATGGTTATAGAGCTCCAGAGTGGAGCTGACTATAATGTTATCATCCATGTGGCTGGATTATATGAGCAGTGTTCAACAAGACCATGAACACCCATGGCTCTAAAAGTAGTTGGAAACTGTATATGGAAATTTTGGTGGGATTCAGCTGCAGATAAAGAAAACTCCATTAGTGATCTGTGAAGCTGGGGAGCAAGGAAAGTTTAAAGTTTACCAGCCTCCATGACCTCCACTGGTCTACTGGTCTTCCAATTTTTTTTTTTTTTTTTTTTTTTTTTTTTTACATACAGGACTAGAACACATTGAAATGCCCTTGGTTTCTTGGTTTTCCCTGCTAACCTCTCATGACTCTGTCAAGAAGATGCATGAAATTAATTCATGGCCAAGACACCCACAGTGGGACTCATCACCCATTTTTAGACCTCTGTGAGGTAAATGTCTATGAATTCCACTGCTAATGTAGCAGGGGATATTCAGGTAAGATATCTCAGATATTAGGTAATATCTAGATATTCAGGTAAGATATCTTATATGTTTGCCTTCTTCAACCTGGCCCTCAGATTAATGAATGGCTACACATTCAGTGGGTTTTGGCAGCCGACATGCAGTCTTCTGCGAATTCAAATGCTTTCTAAGATGTGCTGGCACTGACAGTTTATGTAAAGATTTTAGCTAACCCTATTAACTCTCCCAATCATGATAACAGACCAGTTAACACAACTTCATCAAAATGTGGCCAGGAGGATGAAGGAGGTGATTCTGCCCCCCTGCTTCCCTTTGGTGAGACCCCACCTGCAGGGCTGCATCCAGCTCTGGGGTCCCAGCACAGGAGGGACTTGGACTTGTTGGAGCGAGTCCAGAGGGGAGGCTAGCAAGATGATCAGAGGGATGGAGCACCTCTGCCATGAGGAAAGGCTGAGAGAATTGGGATTGTTCATCCTCAAAAAAAGAAGGCTTTGGGGTGTCCTAATTGTGGCCTTCCAGTAACTAAAGGGAAGTTATAGGCAAGGTGGAGCAAGATTGTACACAAGGGTGGGTCGTGAAGGGATAAGAGGGACTTGGTTTAAATTAAGTGGAGTAGATTCACATCAAAAATTTGGAGAAAAAAATCTTTATTGTGACAGTGGTGAGGCCCTGGCACAGGTCGCCCAAAGAAGCTGTAGCTGCCCCATTCCTGGAAGTGTTCCAGGCCAGATTGGACGGGGGTCTGACCAACCTGGTCCAGTGGAAGGTGTCCCCCTCCACAGCAGTGGTGTTGGAACTAGGATGATCTTCAAGGTCCCCTTCCAAGACAAATCATTCAATGATTTTACTTTATTTTTCACCAAGAAGTCTAAATAACACATTATTCGAGACACCAGACCCAAAGGAAGAGGTATTATTCCTGAGTAATATACATATTTGTCATTAATGATTATTATGCTGATGTTAAAAGATGCTTTCAGCTAACTGTCCCATGGATTCCAAATACCACAAATTCCAGATTTCTTATACTCTCCCTCTGGGGTTGAGGTGGCACAGATTAGCTTTCCTTCTAAGAAAATAAAACAAAAATTATGGAGCCACTTTAAAAGGAAAAATGGGAGATTAAAACAAAGTAATAATGTAGCTTGAGAGGGCAAACTCTATAAAGAGATTGTACCTTGCTCTCTAACTGCACAGAGCACATTAAGATCATAATATTCTCTGCCTTTTTCGGCTTTGGGAAAAGAAGGCTTTCCCCTGACTAGAAGAATAAATGAAACTTCGCTTCTTATGTTTGTTCTGCTTGAAATTAAGTTCTCTAAGATCTAATATAAGTGTGAATTATGACTGATAATTTTTGCTTTTTCATGTTTACTTCTAAACTTTCCTGAAATTGACATTTCTTTTGAGGTCTAATAAAAATCGTGCATATAAAATATATAAGAGCAATGCTCTTTTGTTAAATATAACTACAATTCAAATATTGCTTCAGTATATTCAATATCAAATATTTCCATGGCTACTGTAAAGGAGCAGAAAGAAAGACATACAGATATACCAACACAGACACATGATTGTTAATACTTTATTTCCATTGGGAATTGGGGCTACATTGCAGATATGAGTCAGAGGTCTTTCCTCTTCCTCTGTTCAGGTTTGCTCACATCTTTTCAATTTGTCTCTTATTGCTGTCCCCAGAAAAAAAACACAGCTTTAGCTGAATTGAGACATGCAAGCTACTGTGAAATTTAAACAAAATTATCTAATATTGCTGGTGGTCCTTTCTTGAAATGAGTTTGTATGATGAATCCAATGTGGTATGTGCGCCTGGACTGCCTAGAACCATCCCATTTCCCTCACCACAAATTTAAACACTCTAAAATTTAGAAATTTAATTTTCATTTTTGCTTTGTTAAATTTCTTGCTGCAAAGTGTTCATTTAGCAATAATAAGATTTACAGATACCCTACTGGTAATAAGAAACACAAGCTTTTGTTGAGAAAATCAGAATATAATTGTTACCTAGGGTATTTCAAAATAGCACACAACAATTAAGGTTTGAAATACCCTGTCTGCCAAGTATATCTCATTATTTCAGCATAGCCAGCAGCACAACAAGAAAAGGGTTAAACATGATTACAGGTAACATAACAAAATCTGTTTCTTCAGAAGAGGCCATCCTTTTTTCTATCAGATGCATTTTTACCAAGTTGGTATTCTCTCCAGGACCCACCAAAATTCTGTGAAAGTTAGGAAATTGGACATCTCATTTTTCCTAGTGTTGAGGAAATCGTATTTAGGTTCTTGAGCTGAAGTTACTGGCTTCAAGTATCTGTTTGCTGCAGGTCAAGGTGGGGGAAGGGGATAAAGAAGCAAGAGAGGGAGGGAGGGAGGGAGGGAGGGAGGGAGGGAAGGAAGGAAGGAAGGAAGGAAGGAAGGAAGGAAGGAAGGAAGGAAGGAAGGAAGGAAGGAAGGAAGGAAGGAAGGAAGGAAGGAAGGAAGGAAGGAAGGAAGGAAGGAAGGAAGGAAGGAAGGAAGGAAGGAAGGAAGGAAGGAAGGAAGGAAGGAAGGAAGGAAGGAAGGAAGGAAGGAAGGAAGGAAGGAAGGAAGGAAGGAAGGAAGGAAGGAAGGAAGGAAGGAAGGAAGGAAGGAAGGAAGGAAGGAAGGAAGGAAGGAAGGAAGGAAGGAAGGAAGGAAGGAAGGAAGGAAGGAAGGAAGGAAGGAAGGAAGGAAGGAAGGAAGGAAGGAAGGAAGGAAGGAAGGAAGGAAGGAAGGAAGGAAGGAAGGAAGGAAGGAAGGAAGGAAGGAAGGAAGGAAGGAAGGATCGTTTTATTAGACACAAGTTGGGGTATTGAGTCAGTGCAGACAGGGTCATGATATTGAATAAACGTGTCTATGAATCATAGAAGAATTAATGCAATGAAATCCTTTCTCCAGTTGAGTCAGGCTTCTAAGGTTATTCTTTTTCTCAGACCATAGAAATAAATAAATAAATGTATGAGAAAAAGGTGCACAGTACATTTTTGCACAGGAAAAAAAAAATTGATATTGAATGTGATCTGGCTCAGATATTCAGTGAGAATAGAAAGGAGGGCTACATCTTAAGGAATCATATTACATAGAAAAATATCTTTAGACAAATGCTGGAAGGGAAAAAAACAATACAAACAAGCCAGAAAGAGAAAAGACTGGACTAAATAAAAGGAAAAAAGGCTGTGCTTAGTGTCACTGAATTCAGTAAGTGATTACACGACACAGGGTTCATTCAGGACCTAGCGAGTGATCTACAGCCTGTGTTCTGCAGGAGGTCAGAATTGAGATTAAAGTGACCTTTTCTAGCCTCAAATTCCATGAATCCAGTTCTGAACCCAGGGTCCCAATGGAAACTAAGTGACGATATAGAGTCTTTGGAGTAAGCTAACCTATGGTTGATGGATGGTTTTACTTCTTTATTTCCATAGAGTCCCCCACCATATTACTCACACAAAACAACTTTCTCACTTGTGACATTCAAAACTTTTACAGAAAAAGGAGCAATGGGTATACATAACCGCAAGTACCTTCAGGTGGGAAATGAGAAAAGATTTTAAAATGACTGGGAGATACAATTTCTGGGGTAATTAAAAAAAATGGTACAGGAGTGCACTTGAAGATGCAACTTCATGTGTTCACGGGCAAAACAAAAAAGTATGAACTGCAATAATGGGGAACTGGACTAAGCAGTTGAGAATATTTGTTCAAACTTCATTGCTTATCTTCCTAAATATTTGGAAATGACAGTATAGATTTTCCAGTGTCTCTTAATGACTGAGGCACAAAAAACGTTTTTGTTTCAAGATGAGCTGGATTCTGCATGAGCAAGCACTGCCTTAACACATTCTTTTTAAAACTCACAATGGAAAGACGAAGCTGCATGGTTTGTTTGAAACAGCAAATCCCACCTTCAGATATTGTGTACCCTTCCCTCCCTCTCTTTTCAGTTGCTGTCTTCATGGCCCCTTGTTTAAATGGCACTCACTCACTGGACTAGGTCCAACAGCCTTAATTTCTGCTCTGAATCCAGCTCTGTACTTTCACATCAGGATAGACAGAGAAAATATGGGCATAGAGAGGGTTAATTCTGAAAGACTACAAGGGGGAAAAAAAAAACAACCCTGTGTAGAGTGGGAAATTAGTCAGCAGAGACCTGACAAAGTGCTTCCTACACATGCTGTTCTGTCAGGCTGCACAGCTTCTTCTGCTTCAGAGGTAATTACATAGATTTTCTGTCTTGTACTTGCAAAAACACAGCACAGCACTCCACCACTGCTTGTAGCTCAGTGCTTCAGGGCTCCAGCTGCATGGGGCTGGAAAATGTTTACACAATTTCTTTTAAGATTTTTAAACCACAGTAAGGGACGTGGCTAACTCTTCATCTAAGGGGGCATATGAAAGAGTCCCCTCTGAAGCTGGGCTTGGTTGAAGGGAAGGACTTCCTTGTAAGGCAATGTAATTATCTCTCTCTCAAGGAAATGGCTTCTGCCACGCAATAAATCAAACAATAAATGTTTCTGAATGTTTTAACTAGAGAGGACTCAAAAGAATTTGGACATTGATCGGGATTTCAAATTCTCACTGTTTCAGATCCAGAATCCTGGTCTTAAGTCCGTTGCAAATTTTATACAGTGGTTTCCTGGGGCCCATTCAGAAATGCATCCATTCTTTTTGATTTGACACTTGCACAAATATACATATTCAACATATATCAAGGTGTTTATCATTAAAAATAATATCTGTTAATATATATATTCCTCCCTCATAAATTTGAACTGCTTCAATAATTTTGTGGCTAATGCGGTAGTGCGATGAGTATTTCAAATCATCTAGAAATTCAGATTTAAATATTCAAGCCAATGCTTGCAACATGCACTTTCATTAGGTGTTGGGAAGGAAATGTCAATTTTTTTTGAAAAGACATTTCTACAGTTTAGTAAAAAATTAATGTATTATTCTAGCATGGAACTGCTTGAGGTATGATATAGCATACCTTTAAATGTGTTCAGCTCTATGTACAAGTTTTAAGGTAATGATGGAAACTACAAAAATAATAACCATAATAATAATAAAAAAACCCTAAAATTCAGGGTGAAAGTGACATAGAAAGTCTACCTAATCACCTTGAGCTGGGAGAAATTTCTTTTCTGTTGTCTAAGACACACTGTCCACACTCTATATAAAAATTTCCAACAGTCCTGCCTACATTTCTATCTCTTCACTGTTAGAATCTCATTCCTGCTACTTTTGCTTCATCTTCTTTCAGTTGCCAAATGGTATTGCCCCTTATCCATAATGCAGACTTTATTTCCTCTGTGGCACTGCCTTCCGAATGGCTGAAAACCTCCCCATTTTCACTCATCCTTCTCTTTTTTTGACTAAAAATGTCTGTATGTTTCCATACTTGTCAAGTTTTCCAGATTTCTGACTACCCTTGAAATCTCAACAAAACCCACTTAAAGCCCATTTCCTGAGCTGTAACACTGAAATCAAGTAGATAAATTGAAATGTACATTTTAAAATAATAATACCACAGGGAATTTTAATTTTATTTGGGGTTTTATTGGCTTATTTTATTTACTCATAAAAAGAAAGGTGATGGACACTTTGTGGCAGTGGAGACCTGCTTCATTTCTAAATACTTCTTACATAAAAATCTGCAATTTTTTGCCATGAGTTGCATCTTCACTATGAATACAGCAGTAGACAATCACGGTTTTTGTTTATTTTACACAGAATTCCAGAGTGCATCAGATTGGAAGAGACCACAGGCTTTGGAGTGATCTGGTCCGACCCCCTTGCTCAAGCAGGGCCATCCCAGAGCATATTGCACAGGATTGTGTCCAGATGGTTCTGGAATATCGCTAGGGGAGGATACTCCACACCCTCTCTGGACAAGCTGTTCCAATGTGTGGTCACTTGATAATTATACTTAATTTTCAACCTAGAAGAAGGAATGTATAGCTAAGTTCATTACAAAAGCCTGAAATAATGAAACCATTTGATTAGAGTAAGATATTTGTTTTGTCTTTCAGCACTCATATTGCTTTTTTTCTTCTCTATCATGCTTATTTTCATCACAAGCATGACTTATGCACCCTTCTTATACTCCATCAATCTGTTATCTCCAAAGACAAACAATTCTTTTTAGCTGGTGGCAGATATTTGGCTCCTAAACAATTTCTTTTCTCATTGTGACCTTGCTTCAGGCTGAGATATTAAGAGGAAGGAAGGAAAAAGGAAAAGAGAAAAGTGAAAAAAGGAAAAAAAATGCAAAAAATCAAAGAGAAACACTACTAAGAGAAAAAGGTGAGGTTAGACCTTAGTCCTTTAGAAAATGTCATCTGATTTGAGCTGGAGCAGTACAAGGCATGAAGGAGGATCAAAGCAAGGTTTAATCATTGCATTTCAGGATTAATTTTTCTTTCCATGTTTTTGCAGGTTTTGGTATTTTCAGGATCTATTTCTCACTTCTTTTTCAGGTACATAGATTTTTCTGTGTGGGCAGATGGTGAGAAGTTGACAGCATAACTTTGCCACTGGTAAATAGGAAAGATTTTCTTTAAAGCAACTGCTAAGAATTTGTGTTGTGTCTAGATATACTCAATGAACTTCTATACGAGATAATTCTGATTTGAAAATGTGCTTGTTTTATTGCTTGGAAATAAAGGCAACTCTACTTGTTTAAAGGAATTTGCATTCTCACTGGTTAATGATAATTCACTCTAACTTGAGAAGAGGGATTTCTTTGTTTTCTGTTCTTTGATGGGGGGTGGTGTTTGTTTTTTGGGGATTTTTTGGTTTGGTTTGTTTTGGGGTTTGCTTTGTTTTGTATTGGTTTTATTGTTTTCTTAGTTTGTTTGGTGATTTTTTTTTTTAAGGAATTAATTTATTAGGGAGATTGCTTGCACCCACTTCCATCATGGATAGAAGGAATAAGTGTACAGGAATCCAGTTCCTATAACAGATTATATTCCATAGAGGATGTGTTACGTCAATAACTAAAAAAATCAAAGAAAATTCAGAAAGTAACAGCCCCAAAAAAGCATCTTTATCATTGCATAGGAAAATTATTATTTCCAGACTGAAGCTTTCTCAGAGTTCAATGCCTTTTTATCTTAAAAAAAAAAAAAAAAAAAAAAAAATCTAAAATCCATGGGCAGATCTCCTTTAAGAGCCTGTAGTGAAGGTAAGTGGCAAAACAGAGTCAGAGGGGAAACAGCTTCAAGCAAAAGTTATTATTTCTCTTCTATTTTTGAGTTTAGGCCTAGATTGTATTGTGCTGCACTTGAAGTTTTTTGTTAGAGGATATTGGACATGTGCTGCTACTCCTTGTCATTAAGGTTGTTTTTTATTACTGGAGTTCAAACCTGCTCTCTCTGTTCTGCAGGTCTTTGATATCTACATAGTCCTTTGGTTTCATCATTTTGCTTTCAGCAGGAAGGTATTCAAAATGCTATCTGAGCAATGTGTATTTATTTGCTGAAAGCATCTTGTTATATGATGTCAGTTCAGGAGTGATCATCTCAGCCAACACTGGCAAAATAAAATTAAATTCTTTCTTGTGCAAAGTTTAATAATTTCCATCATGCATTTTGGATGTAGGAAGTAGAATGCTGAGGCTGTGGAAATCTCGGCACTATCACAAAGCACACACAGGATTCTGTTTCCACACAAGCTTCAGTAGTTTCTCTTCATGAAAGCCAGTGTATCAAACATTAGAAATCAGATTTTATTGCCAAACTCATCCAGGTTTTATTCCTAAGATCTCCTTTTACTGAACTTTTACATTAGATTGGTTTGGAGCTTTTGAAAAAGTAAAAGTTAGCTTGAGAATTATCTCTGTACAGCTCCTAGAAGACAATTAAAATCTCTCAAGCCATCAACCCAATTGTCATTAATTGGCTCCCCTGCTATAGTTCAGTAGTATAAAGGTCATAAAGAGCAGGAGTCTCATGGAAGATTTTTAATCTGGGGGAAAATAGATCTCTTCTAATATCTGTCCAAAAACATTTCATTTTTTTAAATGAAGTTATCAAAAATACAATTAGTTATTTTCTCGGGGTTTGTTTAGACACCTGGCTTTCAGAAAAAGTAAGAAAAAGGGGTTTCATTACGAAAACGGACAAGAACCCTAGGTAAGCAGGTATCACCTACGTATAGGGTGAATCACCTGCTCTCCCAGGTGGTTACAAAAGTTAATTTTTAGTCCTGGACAATACTAAGATATTCCTGGGATGCATTAAACAATATCATAAGTGTTCTTATTGCTTTGCCTTCCAGGAACTTTCATGTGCTTCATTAAAAGTAAGCCAAGCCTGTACAATTTTGAACATGGAAGGCAAATACAAAACAAGAATATAAATGGATATGAAGTGAACTGACAAGTCTGGTTGGAGCTAGCACATCAGATGATTGCAAAAGTAGAAAAACAATGCTATATCCTCTAGTTCCCTTTCAGTCCACTGTTCTAACTATTGAATCGAGTTGCCCACATTAATTTTTTTCTAACCATAAGATACGGAAGAAACCTAATTGCTGCAAAATGGGAGAAAGGATACTAAACTGGTGGAAAAATACTTGCTCCTCACTATACCGATAACAACATCAATCAGGAGGAACACGGGTTTTATTTTATTTTATTTTATTTGTTAACTGGTTGACAGTATTCATTTAAGAGGTGAAATTTTATTAGGATTTCTTGAACAACAACATCCCAAACAAAAGGAATTGTGACCAAAAAAACAGTTATAAAAAAATTCATAGAAAAATAAAAGACACTCTTTTTGCTTGGTTTAGTTTTATTTTTTCCCTTAAGATTGCATTCCCTATTACTTCCACTTGTTACTAAGAAGAAAAAGAAGACAACTCCTATCTAAAGAAATATTTATTTTCAGTATATTTTCAATTCAAATAAACAGTTTACCTTCAACAGTGAAATTTATAAACGAAATAAAAATGGCAAGATTTTTCCTTCTTTACTCTCCTTCTTTTATTTATATAACCACAATCAGACAAACTATAATGCTATCTAAACAACTACACACATTAGGAAAAAAATGAAGATCAATAGCTATAATTTGACACACATACACTGTTCACTGTGAAAACATCAATAGTACAAAAGCTTCATGGGCATAGCAGGGAAGAATCTGTTTGGTAGATGGTGTTGGCAGAAGATTAAATAACCACATGTTAGAAAGAATAAAAAAAAATTCAATAAACTGAGTGCATACTGGAGATGTGCAAGTACTTTGAGCTAAACCGTTAGTATTAATAAGAAAATTATCTTTGTCTTCCAGTCATTCAATTACTTCATGAACAAATATTTTGGCTCAGATCTCTGATATTCAAACATATACTGTCTTTCCTATCTGCCAGAGGACTACTGCTGAAAGGCAGGGAAACAGGAAATGACTTGCATGCTGGATGATGATATCTTGAGCTGCTGTTTCATAAACAGCACTATAGGTGACTATTCATCACATCCTGATCCCTAATACTCTGAAGGAATCATGAGAGAGATGCAGCCAACAACTATTTGGCCAGGAAGAAAAGAGACACAGAGTTTTGGGAAAGCATCTTACAGAAAGTAGAATCGAGGGTCAGGGCTGAATCACCATGTCCAGTGTGTGCACATTGAACCCTCCTATTGAATCTCACAGTGTAACTCTGACCTGTACACTTAAGGACATGCTTAAAGACTTACAAGATCATGCTTTCAATGTCTTAGCTATCTATTGTTCATTAAATTATTTCAAAATGCGAGGAGCTTTGTAAGACCAAAAGTCTTTAATAACTGTTCACCACATAACTCAATTTCTTTGACCATTGTGCCTAATCCACAAAAGCTTTCTCATTAGTTTGTTTTACAAACCAGTTCTTCTTCTTTCTTCTTCAGGTAGTCTGCTTTTTGTTCTTCAGGTGATGCAAATTGCAGTCCTTTTTAATTTTAGCTAAAGTTTTGAGTCACAACCATTTAGAAAACTGATCTCATCAACTTTTGCACTCTCTCTCTCTCTCTCTCTCTCTCTCCAAAAAACAACCCAGGCTGGATCATCACTTTGCACTGAAAAGGCTGTGTAAAGGAGGTTCTTCAAAAAGAGCTGATATTGTCAACAAAGGTAAAACAAACAAACAAACAAAGAGAGTAAAATTGCTTTGAAATATGAAATATGCATCTCACAAAAAGGTATTTTCATATTCCTCCTGCCTGATGGTTATATATGACAAATGGGTACTTCCATACATAAATTATACTCCTAAAAGCTATTTTGTATGTACTTGTGCACCTAGTGAGAATTCTGAATATTCACATTTATCTCATGTTTGCTACTATGCTGCCAATTCTTCATTTTGTGATGATATAAGTAATGAGATTTCATTGGTGGTGTTTACATTTTTAAAGACTCATAGAGTGATTTGATTATATGCAAATTCAATTGTAACTAAACCAAACAAATGAAAAAAAATTCAAAATGTGTTTCAAGCTGCTGTGCTTAGGCAGAGGAATATGAGATCCTGTATCTTAATTAAATATATATATATATATATATATATATATTAACATTGCTTTATTGAAATTTCTTTACTGAGGCTTTTATAATTCTAATAAGGCCTGATCCATGATATCTTAATGTCCATGTCTAGTAATACAGAAATTTAGGAATGGATTAGTGTCTGCAGTTTAAATTACTTAGTTGAGGCACTGAACTCAGGAACTTACTTACTTACTTTTGACATTAATGCTAAGATTGAGATATCTGCACAGGGAAATTCATCCAGCCTAGGAACTGTCTACCCTCTAAGTACCCAAAGGGAATATTCAGATTGATAGGCCTCTTAGTATTTGTGCCATATCCCCATATGTGTCACATTCAATATTTCTTATGTTAGTTAAATTCAATCCTACCTAAATTTTAAATTCCCAAGACTGTGGACCACATCAACTCAATTTTCAGACTTTTTTTTTTTTTTCCTGTTCCCTCTACGTGATAGCAGTTTGTTTAGTGGCCCACCTGCCAAGGGCTGAGATGCATCTCCCACCTGACCAGTTCTCAGAGACTTGAGAAAGGCATGAGCAGTCCGAGTCCCAACCATCATGAATCTGACAGCTGAAATCAATCAGGATGTCCTTGTTGATATTCCCCAAGCACAGGATATTGGCCTTGTAACTTTTGTGGGTTTCCCATATTTGGCCCAGGAACATGAACCTTTTCTGACCTACTGGTCCCACGTTTTTTACCCAAGGATGACAGTTCATCTGTTTAGTTTTAAAGACAAGAGAATGTTTGGCCTGTCAGATGGTCCAGGTTTAAGCTATACAAGATTTTTTTTTGTCTGCTGTGAGAGAAAAAAATCATATAATTTACAAATACGTAACTAAGAGGGGCTATGCTTTCAAAAATTTTTAAGTGACCCTGCTCTAGTTAACACTGAGAACTGAATTCAGTCCACCTGCTCAGAGAATTCAGCATGAGAAATGCAGTTTCAAAGATTCAAGGGTATAGTTACAATGCTAAAGGTGCCCATCCAAATGTACAGGCCAAATAGTGCAGAAGGGATTACACAGACATTTCTTTATACAGGTCTCTTCTCCTAAAGCATCAGTTTTCATGCTTCTTAGAATCTGGTTTGGCTTTCTTAAGAATTTTTCTTTCCCTGTTTTAATTTTTCCTTTTTTATTATTATTTTCTTAATTTTAACTTTAATTTTTAAGTTTTAAAGTGCCTGAAACAACATGAGTTCTGTGCTCACGTGAGTGATGGATATAAGTACCCGATAGGATAAGGTCAAGGGTCTACATCACATTTCTGACTCGTGGGGGACATAAGGAGCTCTTAATGGTGCAAGGCATGATGGAATAGGGACTGCAACACCTGTGCAAATGGGGAACAGGATGCATGGCACAGCCTCACACCTCCTGCCCACAGGCATGAGCTGTCCCCAGAACTGTATCAGGATTTCACCCCAAAGGAAAACTATTGGCTTAGTCCTGGAGAAAGAGCCCGTTAGCAAACTAACATGAGAATAATTAAGGAACAAGGAGCAAACACAGGAACTGAAAATATTTGGCAATTTAAATGTATCCTTACAGAGTTATTTTATTAATATTCTTCATGTGAGAATAAGGAAGACTTAGAATCAAAACTTTCTCTTTCTCTTCAGTAAATGGTTAATTTACTTTGATAGCAAAGTAAGAAATGAGAATGTTAACCTGTCATTATATGGTGTCAAAGGGCATTCATGCCACAGCTTCCAGATTTGAGATATTTTCTTGCCCTAGAGAATATTGTTAATTACAACAATGTCTAAATATATTTAATATACAGAGAAATGTCTGCAGACAAGGTTAGAAGAAACATTTTTTTTTACTTTTTAAAATTATTATTATTTTTGTGGAACACCTGCTTTGCATTTTAATAACCTGTTTTCCAGGGTACATAGCTTTACCAAAATTTTCAGGTTTTTTGCTAAAGTTTGGCAAAGAACAGAGAATATTCTTGAAAAAAACCCTAACAAACAAACATATTTCTTTTTCCTTTTATATTACTCCCTTCTATGTTCAATTCATCTTTCTTCTTTGGCTTATCCACTTGGGATTCTATGTCTTATACTTGAAGTCAGAGAGTGATTATAGATCAACCGGTTGAAGAGTCAGGATTTAGGCATCTGTGGTGGATTCAGCCTGGCTGGATAACAGGTGCCAAACAGTTCTCCTCCTCAGCTGAAGAGGGGAGAGAAAATATAATGAAAGGCTTGTGGGATGAGATAAGGGCAGGGAGAGTTCACTCACCAATTGCCAACATGAGAAAAACAGACACAGCTTGGGGAAAACACTAATTTCTTACCCAGCAAATCAGAGTAGGGTAATGAGAAAAAAACCACCAAATCTCAAGACACCTTCCCCCACCCTTCCCCTTTCCCAGCATTTCACTCTTAAATTCTCTATCCTCTCCCCCTCAGCAGTCCCCAAAATTCTTCCCAAACTTCTCCAGCATGAGTCCTCCATGGGGTCACAAGTTCTGCCAGCAATCCTGCTCCAGCCTTGGCTCCTCTCTCCATTGAGTCACAGATCCTGCCAGGATCCTGCTCCAGCACAGGCTTCCCATGGGGTCACAGCCTCCTTTGGGCATCCCCCTGCTCCAGCCTGGGCTCCCCAGGGCTTCAGGTGGATCTCTGCTCCCCCAGGCCCTCGCTGGGCTGCAGGAGCACAGCTGCCTCACCATGGGCTGCTCCAGGGGCTGCAGGGGAATCTGAGCTCCAGAGCCTGGAGCAGCTCCTGCCCCTCCTTCTGCACTGTCCTGGCTGTCTGCAGGGCTGCTCCTCGCACGTGTTCTCACCCTACACTCTTCTTTGGCTGCACTTCAACTTTTTTTTTTCTTCCATTCCTGAATATCTTAACCCAAAAGTGTCAACACCATCCCTGAGGGGCTTGGCCTTGGCCAGTGCAGGGTCCATCCTGGATCCAGCTGGCATTGGGACTGTAGGATACAGGGGAAGCTTCCAGCTGCTTCTCACAGGAGCCAACCCTGTAGCCTCCCTGCTACCAAAAACTGATGAACCAAATATACAGCACCTGAAAGGAGTGTAGAAAATCAGCACGGAACAAGGAGATTGATCCCACCTTATGCCGTGAGGACAGGGGAAAAGTATAAAATATGAGCAGGCCACCAGTGACAGCTTGAGATAACATTCCCAGGTGCTACTCAAGAGAAAGGACTTAATAAAATACAGCCTTCTCATCCCTTTTTTCTACCTGCAGATTGCAAGCAAAGTATCAGTTGGACAGGAAAAAAAAGAATGCTGAAGTGATGAGAGCCTTGTATTTCTGTCAGCATCACACAGAACTCTGTGTCTGTCTATGGGACACAGTCAGTCAGAGGGTAGCTTAGGAAATTCAAATTAACATCTGAAATTTGTGAATTACTGCAAATTTAACCAGAAAGATCTCTTGCAGGGATAGGACAGAATCTTTCTCATTAAAGAAAGACCTTAATGCAAAAGCATTAAGTTGTCTATATTGGTGATGCCACAGAATCAATTATTTAGCTGGACTGAATCTCTCCTTTAGCATTGTGTTTCTTTGTGTGTACACGTAACCACCATGAGCTCCAAAATGAAATGAAACTGAAAATATCCTGGTAAACAATATATTGTTTACCTCATTCACTAAAAAAAATGGGGTTGCTGAGGGGAGGAAGCAGGGCAAAAACTGTGTGCATGATTATTTAATCCAAGGCTGTGTCATAACACCCAAGGTTAATAACACATCAGGAGGCAAAGTTAAAATTACATTTGAAAGGGTTACCTGAACTATAGCAGTTTCTAACTTTTTGATACCCGAAATGCTTTTTCTTAAGAAAATTCCTGTGTAGCTAAACACATGAAATGATAGTTTGCAAAGAGTACAAAGGAATTTTCCACCTACCTCTTTTAATAAAGTCTAATTATAGAGTGACTATGAAAATTACAGCCACAAATAAAGAATACAAAGAACTCTTCCATCTATTTTATCAGTCAATGCTAGTTTAGCTGATTTTGCTTTCAGCTGTTTTATTTTTTCATGCTCAAATATTATTTCCATTCTTCTACCCTTCATTTTAACAATAGAAAGCATAAAACTTAATTTTTATTCCCTGTTCTTTTTAGGAAGCTCAGCATTGTTCTTCATAATTTGCTCTTGTCATCTTTGTATTTATTGTCATGCATGGGTTCTTTCATGCATCTTCATACTACCAACAGTCTTTGTCCTTTTACATCTGACTTCAAATGTTAGATGTGAGCTTCACACTGTTCACATTTCATTGGTGTTATTGTTTTCATTATTTTTCAGACATTGTATTGCCATGTAAGCACTTTGATATCCTTACAAGTGTTTTTTCCCCTGCCAAAGCTTTACATTCTTTTTTTCCTTCTGTTTTTTTCTTACTTGATTCTGTTTTACCTCTAGAGAATGTATAGAATAATGTAAATATTAATGGCAAATGGGATTTTTTTCTTGCATTGTCCACAGCTTTCTCAAAGCCAAAATAATCTACATATTCATGTTCATTTTGATGTTCCTTGAGTCTCTGAGGCACTTTGTAAATAGACTTGCATTCCTGATGTTGAATTTAGTGTGTTTGTACTCAATACATTAGAGACTTTTTCCTTTTTCCCAGCTTTAGCCTTGTTAGAATAACCTGTAATACTGGTAAGGTCAGGGGAAAATGTCAGTTATTTGTTCTCTAGGTGCTGGACAGGCAAGCTGGAACTCCCTAGAGGCTCTTCTAACTTGTCTAACCAGGTTTGCAAAAACAAACTCCTTTTTTTTTTTTTTTTTTTTTTCCCTTTCTCATAAATCTGCAGGCTCTGTGTTTCATGGCATCCTGACCCCTTTGCCAACTAGCAGCTCCTTAGATGAATAAGCTAAACTTAGGATTTGTGGGCTCTTTTTTCCCCTTCTGTATTGTGTATGTTTCTAATGAGACTCGTATTTGGTTTTCCTCGCTGTGCGACAGTAAGTCTTTAAACAAGAGAAAGCTGAGTATTACATAACCTGTGTGGTTCTTTTTCTGTGCTTACTACACAGCTTTGTTTGAACCTGATACAATAGTACAGATGTCCCCCATTTCCATTTTAAAAGCCAACAGAAATGATCAAGCAGTACTACTAGGCTGTTTCTTGCTGGCTGTATACAGGGAACATTCAATGTTGATCCCAGCTGCATGAAGGAGAGGGAGCACACTTAATGGAACACATTTTCAGTTCATAGGAAATGAACTGTAAAGAATGGAAGATGCTTCCTACATGAAGGGACATTTGGTGATATTCTGGGCACTCTAAAACTCAATCCACACTGTGGTTTGTTTTGGGTTTTTTTTGCTTTAAAGACAAAGTAAAATAGTTGCAGAGCTTACATACCCTGAGGCATTGCTTCAGCAGTGATTTTCGTTTGTGCACTAAGTTGTAGTATCTCATTTGAGATATAAATCTTTTTGGATATTAGACAAAGGGTAGTAGATCTGACAGCCTCCTTACTGTAATTCAGGTTATCACATACTGACTAAGCTGAAATTTTCCACGGAGGATGGGGTTCATTGTCAAATAATAGTCAGTGGGATCAGGTACTTATCTTTTAGAAACTGGCATTGTTCCATTAAGTTTTGGAGAAAGGCTAATTTGTACTTCCTGGGATCTAACCCAGGCTCTTTCCTGTCTGCCAGGGAAAGGAGGAGGGCAGAGCAGCCTTGTGAAGTGGCACAGGAGAATTGCTTCAGAGAGTCAAAATCACCCACACTGCAGACATTGTCACTCTATAACTAATTTGCAAAGCTGTCCCTTTTTTTCATTGACTTGATCAATTCCACTGTACTACAGATTCCCTTGGAAACATCAACATTTCCACAAATTTATTTCAAGCTTCTTACATAATGGAATGTGTTGTTAGATAGATATAGATTTAGAAAATAAATAAGAAAAAAATCTGAAATCAGAAATGAAATAAGGTGTTTTGAGTAGTGCAAGAGAGGAGGAAAGCACATTTATAACTTTTTTTTTTTGCTCTGAACACTTAGATTTAGAAGAGAGGAAATGGCAGCACTCTCTTTATTTGAAGAAAAAGTGAGATTGTTTGATGAGTACAGCCTAATCCTCAGTGAATGTTCATCAACTTCATAAAACTGAGTTCCAAAGCCTCATGGCCATCCTTCAAGTGGCAATACTTTCAGTAAGTTTCCACTGAGGATATTACTCTGGTGCCATGGAGAGTGCCTTAGAGTTTGCTACAAAACTGCAATGCATCAGTGCACACCTTCAAATGAACCATGAGAGGTAGAAAGGAAAGATTCAAGTTGGAAGTCATTTTGTTACTTAAGGACAAGTGTGACCCAGACAGCCCCATGAAAGTCAGTGAGAGATGCACACTCTAAAGAACTAATTTCTCTCTTTTTACCAGGAATGAACAAATCATTTACAGTAATTAATATTTTTGAGAAAAGTAATTGCCTCTTTTCCTGCAGCCAAGTTACAAAAAAAAAAAAAAAAAAAAAAAACAAAAAAAAAAAAAAACCCTATAATATTTTACATCACAGGTTTTCAATAAGTTCATTTCTTCATTTCATTAAGTTAGGGTGTGTATCAGCTAAGTTAAGTTTTTTTATCACTTAGGGCACAGATCTGACATGGTTCTACAATCAGACTTTCCTGAAGTGATTGTCACAGTTTGGTCCGACAAGTAAATTCCTGTTAGACTTTTCACACTGCTTTCATTCCTGGTTGGTTTGGATTATCAGCTTTTCTTGCCTTAAAAACCTTGAATATTTAACAGGACATCAGACTCTTACAGATTATCTTTGCAGCTGAGAACTAGAAAGGTCACTGGACTGATTTAATGTTTTACCTCTAAGTTTTCCTTCCCATGAAATACTTATCATTATTTGACTCAAATGACAATGTGTGCCTCACTATCCTCTGTTCCTATATTTTATTGTTATTAGGTTCACTTCTTTCTTATTACTGTTAACATCTTGTTATCATTGTTACTTTAGTATTTAAAGTCTGTAGATAGGTAATGCACAAAATCCTCACAAATTTTTATCTCAACTATTCATAGCTTTCAAATGCTAACCCAAAACAGAACACATAACACACACAGAAGTATGATACAAATCAAAACCAAATCACTACTCACATTTATAAATTACTCCTCCATATTCAAAGGGGATGTCCAAGGAAGAACAGGAAGCTTTATCCAGATGAGCAGCCAGTTTTTTTTACTTTCCTGAAACAAAAAAGCAGAAGTGAAGTCTTGGCCTTATTAAGGCTCTTGGCTGCTGAACCATTGGGTTTAAAAAATTAGGATTCAAAGCCACTTCACTTTTCATATCTTTTTTTCCTGCTTGTTTTTCCTTTTTTTTTTTTTTTTTTTCATTTTGCAACTATTCTTTAGCTTATCCTTTTGAGCTGTTTGGTGTAGATTCAGGGCCCATACAAGATGATCAAAATTATATCTATGTGGTATTGAATAAATCTGATGTGTTCCTACTCTGAATGAAAAAATCCAGGCTTCTAGAACAATTAGCTTTGAAAAGGATGGAAGGTACATTTTCATAACACAGCTTCCTTCAATTAAAACTGCTAAGGGAAACATAAAATGGGGAAAAATAATAATAAATAAGGACTCATCTTTAGCTGCCAGGTTGGAGTAAACTCAAAACCTTCAAACCAGCTGTACTGAGAAAGAGAGAAAGAGAGCTTTCCAGGCTGGAATCTCTCAAGGGATTCGGAGGTGATGCAGGCTTTTTCTTTTTTGTGTCTCCCTATTTTTTTATTTGCCCTACAGTCTCACAAAGTGGGAACACATGAAGTTAAAAGGAATAAGCTTGTCTAACATCTAATAAGAGAAGAATCTGTCACTGCCAGCGATGTGAATGGGAATACAAAAGCTGTAGGCATGTATATTCCTTCTACAGCAAAAGCACAACAAGGCAAAAGGTTAGCCTAAGATCTGCTCTCAGTTGCTCTGGAAGCACTGTTTAATTGTTACTCACGATGCACTGTGGGCAGAACAATTAGTTGTATCTATATTAGATCTAAGCTGTAATTATTTGTTACATTAATCATGACTACAGTGAAAATTTAATTAGTCATGAACATTATGCTATTTTTTTCTTTTAAAATTTTATTTTGAAGGGGGGGAATGTCCACTTTTCTTATTAAACACATCTTAATAAAGCAAGTACTGGATGTCTGCAAGCCAGTGTCATGCCCTGAGTCTTTCCATCTGCTGAATATGCAGGATTTCCATACCAACAGCAGAGCCTAGCACTGACTTGGATTTACAGAGCAAGGTATCAGATCCAGGCCTGAATTCAGACAAACCGGGTTGGAGGGGTGGGGGAACGAATTTCGGAGTTATTGCAACAAGGTCTCATGACTTAAGCGTTCATTAAAGTTAAGTGGGGAAAGATTCCTCCCTCGACTGAGTTTGCTCCACTGCAGGTAAAGCAAGCTCCCAAACAGAAAAATTTACGTCCCTGTTTGCATCCAGTATGGGATAGGCAGATGGTATTTTGTTCCCATTTCCCTGCACTAGCCACATTTATCACAGGGCACTGCTGCTGCGAGACCTGCCCCAGTGCTGGGGCTCCCTTCTTGCCGTGCATGGCAGTATTCGGGCTGCCTCGCTCCTCCGAGCAGCTGCCGGTTCAGGGGAGAGCGGCGAGCGCCGGGCGAGCGGCTGGGAGCGCTTCCCGCTGGCCGGAGCGCGGGGCCGCCGGCACCGAGCGCGGCTTCCTCGGGCCGCTCCGACCCTCTGAGCGCTGCCCCTGCGCCTCAGCTCCTCGCTGCTCGTCAGCTCTCTGCAGCGTGACATGCTGTGCGAGCACAGGCGAGCTACCATCGCCCCTTTCCCGAGGAGCTGAGACTGGACGTGATTGTCCCTGGGTCCAGACAGAGAATGTTGCCGTCTCCAAATTAGGCAACAGCCATCCGTGTCCTGTCTCCTGAACATTGCTGGGGTGTTTTACAGGGTTAGTAGCAGAGGAAGGAAGTGATTTAACTTTGGGAAAAGGGAAGCAAGATGTATTTTCAGATGTTTTTAAAGAGGTTTGGGTTTTTTTTTTTGTTTTTTGTTTTTTTTTTTTTTTTGTTTTTGTTTTTTTTTTTTTGTTTTTTTTTTTTTGTCCCCTAATGCAAAGGACAAAATTGTGAAGGAGCTATTTTGGAAAGGTTAGGGGGAAAGCAAGGCTTGAATAATGTGCTGGTTGGAGCAGAAGCCATTTTGACAGCAAAAGAGAGATGACAGACATTTTCTGTTCCTGGGACAGCTTGTGCTGCTTGTCCTGTGGTTCACCTGCCTTCACGTGCATGCCCAAATCTGTGCTGTGTGTGAGCATCCCTGCAACAATGCCAGCAGGGCTCTGAGCTGCTGCCTGAGTCAGATTCCTCTTTTCAGGAATGGTACCTACATTACAAAAGCCATTGATTTTGATCCACAGAAACAGTCCCACCACAGGGGTTGAGACTATTTGTGTGAGTAAGTGCTCTCTCTGACATGACAGAACTTGCCTGAAGCTGAAGGATAATTTTCAGACATCTGCTCCTTACAGAAGGGGCTTCTTCTCCCACAGACCACATTTCAGCATTTGGGAGTTCCTTCATTATGCTTTCTAAGGTGAGTTCATGTATTATAGACCAGGTAGCAATTAACCAAACAGATTTCAGGGTCTGATGCCAAGCCAGAAATAAAGTAACATTCATGTAATAGTTGATTCCTCTTTATGTGTGTAAGGTCTTGTTTTTCTTTCCACTGCTAATCAAGACTTAAAAAAAAAAAAAAAAAAAAAAAAAAAAGCTGAGCCAATTCTGCAACTGAGGTTTTAAGCATTAAAACATGTCTTGTTACTAAAGTGGTTATGTAGCATTGACCATATCTGTCAGCTTCAGAACCTCTTTGTGAAGTGTTTAGTTTTTTGTGGGTTTTGTTATTATTGTTGTTGTTGCTTTTGTTTTTGCAGAGTTTGTAATGCAAGAAAAAGACATTAGGCTAGTTTGGGGGTCACTTTGTTATTTTTCTCCTTTATATGTGGATGACTGGAGCACTTCTGAGTGAAAGCTAAATTGTTAGGACAAAGCTTATTTCTCAATGCATCTCTCAAGGTGTTACAAGCAAAGTAATACCTTTGTTATCTTAGCATGTCCACCCCCAGTAAGACATACAAAAAGAGATGATGTTTCAAAAATCTAGTCCATCTACTAACAACATATTTGAGGAGTAAGAATTTCTCCTTAACTGACCTTGGCATTACTGCATGCATGCAAGAAACATAAATTTGTGGGGAAAGTGTCTTTCAGCTTTTTCTCCCAGTGCTGTTTGAAGACTGAGTATCCCATCATGTCCTCTTGAAGTGGCATTTACAACAAAGGAGCAGACATATCTATTTCCAGTGACAACAGTGTCTTGGTGCACTGACAGCTGGATGAATTTTTTTTTACTGTTTATTTATTTAATTACATATTTGTTCTAGTGGAAAGTAAAAGTAAAAAGTGATAGATGAAAAGTCATGAATTCTTCTCTACATTTCAATCAAGCCAAAATAAATTCCAGTTACTCAAACAAAACTATTAGTTGACAAATTTCCCGCTTATATATTTAATTCTAAGAGGTTGTAAACACCTCATTAGCACGTTCTTACTGAGCATTTATTAAAACATTTTGCAGTGTTTGCAAACAGTAATGATCAAAGGCTTAGCCTTTGAAAGATGAAGCTGAGAGTCTACAGTAATACTCAACTCTCTGAGAATTGCCACACATTGAACAGCACCATCCTTTGGCATTTCCATCTTTTTTTTTTTTTAATTATTATTTTATTTTTCTTCTTTTAGACCTTCATTTTCTTCTTTTAGACCTTTTAGACCTCCTGGGTGCAAGGCACATTGCTGCCTTTTGCTGAGAGGTCACTGCTCCAATGACAATTTCTGTGCTGAAGATGAAGGAAGTGGATGTTGGTCTACATAATAGCACCATGCCATGAATCAAACCTATGACCTTTTAGTCTGAAAATTGAAACCTGGAAAACCTTTTGCTAAAAATTAACACATTCGGCAGTCAGTGACCTTACCAGCAGAGGGAGATATGGCATCAAGCAGTGCATCATTCTAATACATCATTTGTCTATTAGAAAAACTAATTCTGAGTATTCTATACTGTGTAGAGGTTAAGTTTGCACAAGGGCAATATATACCTATGTCTGTTGCTGACTAGGTAAGTGGACACTTTAGCACAGGGAATGGTGTTTGACATAATTCCCAATCTAAGTAGAAATGCATTAATACAGCATAAGCAAAGGGAAAGATTAGGTAATTAGATTTTATTAAATACACATCTGTATTTCCAGATATATAATCTAGGTGGTTGAACCCCTCAGGGAATTCCAATTCCTTGCTATTGGAATGGCCAAAGAGAATTCTCATTGCAGCAAGGCTTAAAACCCCTGTAGTCCAGTAAGTCCAGGATCACAGCGGCTCACTGCCTTCCCAGCACTCATATTGCCATGGATTGGTGTGCCTTGCCTTTGTGCACAGCCAATGTTAGAACTTATAAACCATTGGTTGTCGTTTCCACCTCCCATTGCACCTGTTTGGAACATGACATATTCCCTTTCCAGCTTCACGGTGTTCTGTCCTTAGCAAAATTTCATTCCCCTAAAATTCTGTCATTGCAGTTCAGCAAATGGAGTTGAGGATTCCTTTTCTTTCAGCCTCCTGGTATTGTAATTTACATTTATTGCATCATTGCCCTTTAGATTGTCATGTTTATATTATATCTCCTTATTTATAGTGGATTGCCAGCATATGTCCCTGAATGCAATTTTACTTGGTTGCATTCAGGATATTTCTGAAATATGTTAGATATTAGTGATAATATCATTGCTGTTTTAGACACTAAAAGAAAATCATCAGACAATTGTCCAGTAATCAGACTCTTAACAAAAATGAAAAATGAAAGTTCCACTATTTTAAGCTAGTTTTCCAAAAACAATCTTTGTGAAAATTACTCCTAATTTAGAGGAAACTAAGGTTTTGCCTCACCCCACCAACAGGGCAAATGGCTCTTTTTCAACCAATCATAGAAATGAGCTTCCCTAAGTACATTGCACCTTAAAGCTGACATTATTGCAGAAAAGCATATACAGCACCTTGTCAATATGGTATAACTGGGCTTGGCCAAGTTGTCATTTCTGACAGGTTGGTGTAATGAGCAAGAGAGCGCTGAGATGGTCGAAAAGTTTTTTTTTTTTTCTTGTTGTTGATGTGGGTTTTTTTACCCGAATCAGCAGGGTAGAGCTGTTTGGGGTGATAAGACCATATATATGTGTCTCATTATGAGCTCTACATTATCAAGTTGTTGTCACCCATGCTATCACACTTAGCCACATTTATGTTTGGGATTCATTTTGTGCAATTTCTTTGCATTCTTAACCTGGGAACAGCAGAAAATCTGATTCTCTGGAGCAGCAGACGTTAGCTAGCAGACTGTCCATGCATTTTTAACCTACATGCACTTGCAAAATCACTAATAATGGGAGGTGCTAATTGCATTAGAGTTTTCTTTCGCATTTGTATTT